>NC_133232.1:27065647-27418980 GCF_040436345.1 Pagrus major | reverse complement strand
CTTCTCAAAACACTTTACCCTGTGAAGCGACCGGGATGCAATTGTAAACACACTGATTGCCACAGATAAAATGCTTAAGAAACCCTGTGTGCAGGAGCATTTTTAAGCTGGGGAAAGGCCACTGAATAGGCACATCTTAATGATGATTCATTCTGTATAATAAAAGACAATCCCTCTGGCATCCAAACAAGAGGCTAGTCATGCAGCAATTAAGCTTAGTTAAAGGCATCAAGCAGACTATGGGTGGTTAGTGAGGCATCTTCCTGGACATGTCCGCATGCACGTCTTTTTGCATGCAAGCGCACAGGCACGCACATTCACTCACTCAACCCCTCTCACATACACGTACACACAATTCATTTGAGGTAAATGTGATCTCAGAAGACAAGCAGCAGCAACCCATGGCTCCATCAGGGTGCCTGGGGTTGCATTGGTGGCCATCGTCAAACAAATAATCCTTTGTGACTGAAAAAAAGACAATCCAAAAGGTCATTTGTGACCTCTGGGACCAGTACTGTGCAGCATCTGTCACTAGCAAGCACCACATGTCTGTGTCAAATGGCAAAAGGTATGCGGTGCAGCCAGCCTGCCGTGTAATAAAGGCAGTGGGCCTGCATGTACATAGCATCGCGGCCACAGTTGCATTAGCAGGGCTCTCAGGTCTCCTGGCTTATCTGCAGAGGAACCAACATGTCATGCTGTATACATTACTGTTCAGATACCTTGAAGGGCTGGTCACAACATGCAAGCTTTAATATTTCATCGCTTTTGAAGGCCACATGTGGAATACTTTATAAATAAACACGATTGCACCCACATTTGTGGTGGTAATTTGACAGAAAATTCCTCAAATTGTATTTGATGTCATCAAAGAGCTTTTTAACTACTTCAAAACAATTTTTCAAAGAAATCTTCAAACCTTCAGATGTATGCCAAACATAAAGATGGGTAACAGATTACATTTCATAGATAGAATAAGTATTCAGCATATCATTCATTCGTGTGTGTGCCCTTTCATGCAGTGCTCTTCCTATAATGGTTTATGAGGTTGAGGTAATCCCCAGGGGAATTACTGACATTGACTGGCCTCCATGTTTGATGTTATCTCTCTTGTCACACAATTTCCACAACAAGGGTTAGTAGCATCAAAAATTCAGGGGAAATTGATGAAGGAATATATAATCCATGCCTCCCTCCCAACCTGCCATGCTCATATATCTGCATCAGACCACACCTCAATGTGGAACAAATCAATAATATTCCATTTCTAACCAAATTCCTCCTTTTGAATGGTGAAATCCAATCTTCACGGACACACTAACGAATTGGATATCCTGACAGATGCATTAAAGAAAGAAACAAAAACACAGCGATGACAGGGGTGATTCTGCAAAAGAAAAAAATACATACCTGCCCCCAGGTGTGTATATATATTACACACACACACACACATATATATATATATTGTATGCAGGAATTGCATATCTCACAAAATTTCATTCTGAATTCTCTCAAAGTGCAAATGAGGCAGAGTTCTGTAGATTTCCCAGGTCTCCTGCACCGTAGTTTCTCTCTCTCTCCTGCTGGCTGTCCTTCGCTCTCACTTGCAACAGCATATCTCTCCCCTACATCCAGCTAAACCAATCAGGGATTTGAGGGCCTCACTTCCAATCAATTACCACCCAAATCAGTGCAGAGGCCTTTGATATAGAATCATTTGTCAAATCAGCGCAGATGGCTGGGGGCAGGTACCCCTGTGCCATAGGCCATATCCACATGGAAATCTCTGCTCAGGGTGGGCTCTCCTGACGCTCCCCAACCTATTAATGGCAAGTCATTGTGTGCTCCAGGACTGCAGTCCAGCTGCCTGGTACCCTAGATTGCTAATGTATAAGCATCTTAGCCTGACCGATGGATAATACCAAGTCCCAGGGTCTATCTTAATGATTTGGACTATTTTTAAGGCGGGCGAAATGTGACTTTCGCAGATCCTACTTGAGGTGCTCATACGGTTTGCATAAAACCTGCAGGAGGTGTAGCAAGGTGTTTAAAATGCAGCTTTATCACATTTGACCTACTGCGACAAAATATAGCATGATTCAATCCAATGTAGCAGAGGACCCGATGATACCCAACAGAAATTCAGATTTTCATCATGCGAGTCCTGCAGGTGTTCACATGTGCAGCATTACCATGTTTTCTCTTGTCAACATCGAACAGACAACATCTTTATTCAACAGTACAGTGAGCAGAGTGAGTGCCTGCCAACTTCTTACACTAATACCCAAGGAGGAGGTAAACAGCACAGTAGTAGTGTGTGATTTAAATCATTAGAATTAATGAAACGTGGCTGCAGCTATCTAATTAATCAGAGATCTATATCAAGCAAGGGGAGATGGTAAATAAAACGTGTGCAAATGATTACAAAGTGACTGGAACAAGTCCAGTTGCCTACGATATAGCACTTAGTATAGCCATGACCCTGATGATTGAGAACCTTCATCAACATATTACAAGTAAGTGGTAAGTAGTAAGGAATCCATATCATTAACCACAACAAATAGCATCAATTCCTCCTCTTCCCTGCTGCTCACATCTTTTTTTACAATGTCAATTCTGCACTCACAAACTGGCTGTTGAATGGGGAAAGTTTCCAAACATGAGGCACTCCTCCATAGATTGCGCCATTAATGCGTGATTGGTTCATTCATTAAACAGGCTTTGGAGAAAAGCAATTTGCCACTGTTGATGTAGTGTGGAATAGTGGGAGGAATATTAGATGTAAACTCTGTTCTGTTGGAGTTTTATCATCAAAATCCCAAGCAATTTCATCTAAATGAGGAATAAGGTCATATAGTGCGAACTATAGTAAAGTACAGTTAATTGAATGGAGCAACTCCTTCATCTCTCTTAATGACTCAACACACATGCATACAGCATTTGTATATGTATATGTCTTGTATATGCTGGGTCAGCTATACACACTGAATAAACACTGTGCCCTTCAGTTGCACTTCTTAGGTCAGTGTAGCGAGGCCTGTTCTACATTATTTTTGCTTAGGATTTGCTGCTCTGGCTTCTAAACATTAACCAAACTATGTCACCTATGACACCTATCACTCACAGCTAGGAGCCAGGCGTATAAATAGTATGCACATCAACCATCAATACGCCATTACCCACACATAAAGCAGGTACTTTCAAAGGATGAATGTGTGGTGAGAGTATGAGCAACTCATGCAGACTTCTGACACTGATAAGATAAAGCGAACATGGAATATAAAGTGTGAGATGTAACCTTGTTTGTTTAGCTTGTTTTCCAATCTCACTGATTGTGCTGTTGCAGTCGGCACCGTTATGTAAAATTTCACTTAAAGGTGCATTTATAAACTTAATCTTCCATTTTTTATGAGTGATGAATTGTAGTGATATCTTTATTTACATTCGAGCCATCGTCTCCCAGTTATTAATGACCTTTTAATTTTTTTATTTGTTAGCGTGAAGCACTTTGTAAGTCTGTTTCGATATGAACTCCACAAATGACTCATTGATCATCCTTCTGATGTTTAATAATGCCGATTGAGATATTACAGCAAGGATGGTTTGCAGGTACGTCTGATTAATTAATGATACTGGTGCTATAGATAAGCGCAGCCATGCATAATGATAGCTGCGTCACTGCTGTTGGAGCACATTGCCGATACAATACAATCAGTGAAAATGAGTTCTTTGCCGTTCTTCTTATTGACAGAGCAGCCACAAGTATTGATAAACAAACAGGTGATTAAAGCCTGACTCCAGTTTATTTGGGCATTTTTATGCTACTTCATATATTCTAACAATGTTGATTAGCCACAATTTTCTCCAAATATTTTTTAAACAAATAACTAAATGCTGAAGTTCAACAAAGATGTCTCTGAACAGAACTGAACAAAAGACTTATGTATACTTTTTGTTGTGTTGTGTATGTTTTCCGACAATACCGAAATCCTGAGAAAGGCATGATTTAATTCACGGCAACATTGCGCTTCATTTGGTCACCTTTCAGTGTTTTTCATATCCCCTTTACCCCACGTATTTGCTACAACTTTTGGGGAAACCAGGTTAACACCAGAGGGTGATATCTCAGTGAGAATGAGGAAGTATCTAGCTAGCCACTCAGTATTGTTTGTATTGCTCACTCGTAATGGAGCATGTGTCATTTCCATCGGAAATTGTGGTTGTTTAACAATGCCGACAGCAACATCTACTTCATTTTTGTTTTGACTGAGAAGAAGAGGCAGACGTTGCATAACACACGTTAACAGAAGTGTGGACATATTTTATTTATGTGAATGAATCAATGTCTCTCTCAAATTGATTAATTGTGGATAAGATTAGTATCATGTTACAAAAGTCATCCACTTTCTTGTTGTCGATAATAATTTTACCAAGCCTAATTTGTGTATGTCAAGGATAGTTTGTCGCAGGTTGGGTGATAATAGAAATAATCAGTATTATATATGTTGCCTTAAATGAGACTTTTTCACTGGTGAAGATAAAATGCAGTATTGATCAGTGATGTAAAAAAATGACAATTAAATGTTATAGAGAATACTACATTGTTTAATTTAGGTCTAAGTGACTTATAGTTAAAAAAAAAAAAAAAAATTGAGATTGAGGCTATATGTGCCAAAAGGAAGGTCTCGACTGTTATTCCTTAGAAGCATGCGCCGGGTTAATAATGTTTTGAAATGTATAAGCCTGTACACATATATATTTAAACTGACCTAATGGGGGAATGGCATTACTTCAGTATGG
This sequence comes from Pagrus major, assembly GCF_040436345.1. Classification (NCBI taxonomy): domain Eukaryota; kingdom Metazoa; phylum Chordata; class Actinopteri; order Spariformes; family Sparidae; genus Pagrus; species Pagrus major. The sequence goes on along the minus strand of NC_133232.1, from coordinate 27,414,180 downwards.
GTTACGAAGGTTATTCATTTTTTTCCCCCCAGCAATGACCAGTCAACCATTTCTAATTCTCAGACAGGCATTGAATTCCCTTGGTTGAAACATAAACAATGCAACAACATTATTTTTCTCTGACATTAATTTTCTTGGCCAGGTTGTCTTGTAATTGTTTGCCATTAGAAGAAAAGTGTGTAGTTAGATTTCCATGTTTAATGACTTAAACAAAGCCTTCGAGGCTTCATTAGTTTGCACAGTGGTGCGGCCAAAACTAGATTGTCTCAGAAATGGATCTCAAAAGTTAAAGCAAACAAAAACTTGTGTCCTCAGGTGATCTCGCCAGTCAAAACTGAAATGAAATAATAAATAGATAAATAAATATATAAATGAAAACCTTCAAAATCTAAAAACCTTTAATTTATAGATGAAGCATTAATCATAGAATGCTCAAGATTCATGGTTATGGTCTAAGTTTTATAAGAGCTTACTTTAATGATTTTATTCATGAGCAAAGTATTATTCAATGCCTTCATGTTTCAGTGATGTATCCTGGCCTCTTATATTTTGCTCCCTACCATTATAAATCAGTGCAGTGCTGCAGGATGACACGGATGCCAGCCCTCAGTTCTTTGTGCGAGAATAACTTCTCTGTGGTGTTTGATACACATTCTTTTAGAATCTGTCCTCAGATCAAAACAGCAGGTAGAACAAAGATCGCCCAAATTAGAAATGAAAAATAAATCTTAAAAAAAAAACTCCCAAGGAGCCAATGACCGCAAGCGTACTAACTGAAACGACCGCAGCGGCCGGTTGATATCTGCAAACACATTCTACCCAAAGCCGTGTTTTAGCAGCAATCAACATAATCATCAGCAAGCTGTAATCGCAGATAGCCTAGTGGGTGTGTCGTCTGTTCTCCAGTTTCACAATTCTAACTCATCATACAAGCAACACTTTCACTCTAGGTGCTAATCAAGCTGCATTTCTAATTCATGTTAATGTGTTTCCCTGGATGTCATCACCTCTGTTTTATGAACTGAAGAGGTTATACATAACATAACTAGTACACACGAGTTAAATTAACTGCAAACATATGATTGTCTTCTCAAGGATATCCCGCGTTACACTCAGAGGTGTCTCAGTGTGCCTCATTATTTTTCCTCCTGTTACTTTTCTTTATTCAGCGCACTGTAGTTTGAGTATCAAAAGACTGTTTAGACAATAGTGAGTGTCATCTCCTAGCTTTGCACCAATTGCAAAGGACACAGTTCTGATGTCTTTATTCCGTGACATATATTTCATGATCTCTTCAAAGAAAAACAAAAAAACAAATGGAATAATGAGAGGAAATTGCAGTTTGGAAATGATTACAAGCGTGTAAGCTCTCTAGGCAAGAACATGCTGCATTGCTCAGGATATTTTTCTCACCCTCTGCCTTTGAATATTTCACACTGGCGTAGTCTTTGGAGATGTAAGTCATACTGAGAGAATTTGACTCTGCATGCTAAAAAGGCATAAATATGGGTGGAAAAAAAACATAACCAGCAGATGACCTTATTACGCTCAGTGTGTACCATGCAGTAGCAATATTGCCTTTATTTGTCATTATTACCACCCGCCATTACAGTGAGTGGGTGGAATATCAATTTGACAAAGAGGGCCTCTGACTAAATGTTAAGGAGCCCCCCTGTCATGTGAGACACATCCCTACTGTTCTGAGTGGGCTGATATGGCAGTGTTTTACTACTTATGGATATTCAATAGAAGAGCACAGAGCCGGTCTTGCTGTAATAAGGCATTTACCAATGCAGAGTAGCACTGTGCACTGTGAGAACATATGTTAATGCACTTGGCTGTGGCCAGAGAAACAGCAAGAGGTTTGGGAAAAAAGCACATGGGACTGGCCTCCTGGAGCACACATTTGCCTTCTACAAAGATATTAATATGACTGGTGCTCAGCGGTGGAAGAGGAGAAAAATTACCCTGGCAGTGAGGAGAAGTTTGTTTTGGTGATGGTGATGGACCCCAATTGGGTGAGGCAGGCTGGGGAAGAGAGGAAGCTCTGTACTCGGTGGCTTTTGAATTACATCAATGGCACACTTTTAACTGACTGCACTGCCAGAAAAACTGACATCAACATATTTGAGGAAGATATGCATGGAGCAAATGGGAATATGACTGTGAGCCTTGTCTCTGTGCTTTATCAATGTTTTACCAAGACTGTGCCATTGGTGTTGCAAGAAAGGATTTGTCTGTGTTCACTTCTCAAGAGTTGACAGTTACACTACATATTGGAAAGAAGTTGTCAGTTGAGGAAAAATATTTAATGAAATGTATGCCGTGCGTAGTACAAGTTACCATTAGGGAACAGGAGGGAAAATTATGTCCTGACCCAGTATTTAATCTTACTGCCTTTTTACTGTGTCCAGACACGTTTTCTACCAACAATGTGTAGATGTATAGACTTTATGTAGACAAGGATTTGCTGCAACCAAAGACAGTAAGTAATCGCCATGCTTGGCTTTCACATTCATATGGATTACCTGAGAAAATATTCATGAACTCGGCATTGGTATCACTGGAGATGGTCGAAGAGGCACGGTCCTAAATATTCCTAAATATCGGGCATGTTGACTGTTAATATTTTATTGGTTGCGGCAGTGGTAAAAGTACTGAATGTTAAACAGCGACTTATGTTTTTCTTCCTGTGTGTGCAGTCTCCTTCTTTAAACAATCATGTCTATTGGCTTGTTTTGCAGTCTGTTCTTCAGCTTTTATTACCATTTCACTGGTAGGAAAAATAAATGCATGCCCTTGCCTGGGTGTCATGGGCTTTTTACAGCCCGCAACATCTCTACTTTTTTAGTCCATTAAGAGCAAATGATTAAAAAGAAAAGATACGGCACAAAATTAACACATTTACAATATTAAAAAAACAGTGCCAGTCATACTTTTACACTTAACAGCATCATTGAGATTCTTCAAATGTACTTGTGAGGTTTGGTAAATACAAAGAGTGTTACTGATGATAAAACTGCATCAGTGATAAGCAGTCTGGGCTATTATATTGTAGTCTTTCAGTCATACAAAACTTGTATACACAAGTTTCCTGGGGAGGTTACTGCAGAAATGATTATTGGTGATACTTTTGGTGCTCAGTGAAACACGGTTAAGTAACAAAGTATCGTAATAACTGATGCACTGTTGGCACTTTCAAGGCTTTAAAGATCCCATTTGTAAGATAGTTGATTATTGAGTCAAATACTGACCCTCTGGGTTGGTGACCAGCCCGACGGACCAACCCACCTGGGAAATCCAAAGCATCAGTATTTGACAAGTTGGGAATGAGACTCAATAATCAACTTTCTTACAAACTGGACCTTTAAAAGCATTAGCTAAGTGGGCTAAGCAAAAATAATAGTGTTAGTCGCTCTAAGAAGTGACTACCGTGGTAAACACTGGCTCCAGTTAAGTGACTAGATATGCCAGATGTCGTGCCCAAAATTTGCACAAGGTATCGTGGAGGCTAAAATTAAGGTGGATAAGCTGCTTTGTGTCTGAGAAACATTCCATTTATACGGTCATGCTGTAACAGTCGCTGTTTGTAAACTGAACAGGCTCTCCTCACCCCTAAATGACTGCACAGGTTTTTTTTCCAGTGACTCCCAAATCCACATATATTACCATTGCCAAAACAACACGACCATTGCAGCGTACCAGCGGCAGGCGTGGACCTTTGTTGTACAGTCCCAGTTTAGTCAGCTTTATGCCAAACTTGGTCAGGCTTATGAACACAAAGTACTTGGTTAGGTTTAGGAAAACATTGTGGTTTGGGTTAAAATAAGTATGTTACAAATAAAACTTAAAGGTAGGGAAGGCAATTTTGGAGAAAGATAGTCTCATTAAATGATCATTCCCAGGTCACCAGATATCGTTGCTTTGGGTCACTATTTGACCCAAAATTCTAACCCAAAGCGTCTGTATTTGACGACCTGGGAATGAGACTCAATAATCAACTATTCCCCACCCTTATGTTATGTACGTATATAACCTCAGTTATGTTATGTACATTCAGTTACATGAAACACTCACAGGACTTTCACCCAGGAGACTGCTGTTCATGTCTTATATAGAACCAGAAGTCAACAGTTGAGTTATTTTAACATACATAATTTACGTCATGTTTGTAATGTAACTTTTATGAAACTAACACTCTTATTTTAACCCAAACAATGATCTTTTTCTAAACCTAACCGTGTTGTTGTGTTGTGTCTAAATCTAGCAACTGTTTCTCAACATTAACCACGTGATGACAATCATATACGTCATTTCGCAGTCAAACTATTCAGTGGTTCACTTATGAAGATGTGTTGAAATTGTAATAACATAGGAAAAGCAGTATGATGTTTTTGTATCTATACATTTATCTATTTACCATTTAGAAGATGTTTCTCTTAATTCGGAAATACAGTAACATGTTCAGAGGTTTAGGTTGGTGTCCACTCCCTAGATAGCAGCAATGACAGACACACACAATGCACTGTAATGCACTTATCTCTTAAAGTGGTCATAAAAATGAATATCTGTTGATCAGATTAAATAAAACTGGAATGGCGACAGATGCACTCCTTTTTTTAAGTGAGTCTTGTCAAAACTCAGAGAGAAAGGTTCATAATCCTCAGAGACATGTATCAAGTATTATCACGTCTTGTTCTGGGGTTCTCATTGTAATTTAAACAAGGCCACAGTCGTTTGGATTTTAAATGTTTCACAAGCTTCTTTGTGAAGTGTTCCTTATGCTTGTGATGATGAGTGAAGAGTGTCAGTGAATACATTTCGAAAACCCAGATGAAATGAACTGAATGACATTACTCCGAATCGTTTGGCTATCAGCTGTGTTTGTGAATTAAAGTCAGCAGAAGCTCACAGTTTTCAGGAGATCATTTCCATAAATGTTCTGCAAATCATTAATCAGTATCATCATTACGCTTCGTGTTTGTCAGTGAACGACAGCGACTCTGGCTCTTTGCTTTAAACATGAGCCTGCGATACAGGATGTGATTGCACATCACAATCTATGGACAATGCCTCTGCCAGTCTCAATGAAGAAAACTGTCAGACGTTACAATAGCAAGGGAGAGCAAACGGATGAAAAATTAACGTTGCAGGCAAATCTTGATGAACTGAAATTTTGACACATGGAAGGGCTTTCCATCTTTTCCACCGTGTTTTCTCTTTGACTGTACACATAATGGCTACTTTATTACACGCACCATCCCATTAATGCAGCTCACTCCTCCAGACAGTGAGTCAAGCCATTGTGACTCACTATGCAGGCAGACAGAACATGCAAACAGGGTTGAGAGGTCTATTTAATGTCCAGAAAAACCTGCAGGCTCCACGCATGTGTCACTAACATCTACAGTATATCTAGTGTCATCGCAGTAGGCACCATTTTCTCTGATGATGATACACGGTGCTGTAGTCTTGAGTCGTGTGAATATCTGCATACTACGACACACATGGAGGGAGACCATTAGACTTTGAAATAGACATATTATTGAGGCTTCAGTATAGGCGTCATTAAAACCGAATCCCTAAAGAGTGGAGAAATCTTTACTTGTCTTTCACATCCTTGTTTCTGTTGCAACATGCATATGATTTGAATTCAATTCAAACACCATGGATCCATCCCCTGTTGTCGACGTTTCTTGGTACAATTAGGCCCATAAATATCACATATTCTTCAAGCCACAGCAAATTTATTTATTTATTAAGTGTTTTTTCAACCCTAATGGTAGCATAAATAATCAGTACTGTACATAGTGTAATAAAAAAAGATGGGACCAAGTCAAATCCTCTGTAACATGACCGAGTAGCATGGACATTAAAAACCTCCAAAAGTCCTCCCTTCTGCCATTGGCGGTCAACCATGTATAGAAAGGTTGTGGGTGTAGCTAAGTGTTTTGTCAGCAAATAGTAAGTGCAACATTGCGGATAATATTTTAATGCACTAGGGCCTAGTGAATGTAATGTTTCTGAGGCACTTACTTTCTTCCTGTCCATCCTCTTGTTCTGTCTTAGAGCCAGCAGCTGGCTGGCTGAGCAAGCTGGGTGGCGGGTCTTCATTTCTTGTAGATGCACATGAACAGGAACATATAGCAAAGTAACACGTTCTCACTCCCACCTTGTCAAATGTGACAGCTTGGTCAGAGGCTTGCTTTCACCAAACAATAGAGGAATGTAGAGGTACAGCAGGTGGGATGTGCTAATTGAGGGAATGAATCTGAGAAAAAAAAAAAAAAAGCAGACTAACTATTCAGTTGTTGTGTAGTGCAAAAAGCTTAAAACATTAGCCAAGGTGACCTTATCTGGGGTGTGTTGATGATAAGGATCATTCTGCATTTCAGTAAAAAGACCTGATATTGTAGGAGCTTGACTGAAAGCAGAAAGAATGCCTTATCTCTGCCAGTACTTGGTGTGTTTATGATATTTTTGCTTCTATAAATACAGCTAACATTGTTGCTGACCAGGTGCAACCCTTCATATTGACAGTGTGCTGTTTTTTTCGAGCAAGATAATGTGTCATTGTCTCAAGATGGTGCCCAGGAAATTACTTTACTTTCCTCCATTGGTCTGCAGAGCCCCCAGATCACAGCCTAATAAAACACTTTTGCGATGAGGTGAAGTGGGATGTTCACAGCATTCACACCGCTGAAAAACTGCAAAGACTTCACTGTCAAGTCGGTATAGATCAAAATCCCTATGGAACATTTCTGACACCTTGTTGAATCAATGCCTCAAAAAGATTGTGGCTGCTCGGAGGGTCGGAGAGCGGCCTACACAGTAATGCCAAGGTGTACCTAATAAAATTGTCAATGAGTGTATTTACTATACTGGTAAAGGACCACACTTCAGTCAGAGACCTCCGGCTGAAATATTCCTTCCCTTCCTTGGCTTCTTAGCATAGACACCATGACATCCTGAATTTGCATAGTAGTAAAGATCAATGTAGCTCTTGGAGGCTGGTGTGACACTTATTCAAAACAGCTCCCCTTTTTTCCCCAGTGTAGTCTGGAGCAAAAGGGGGTGAGCAGGCAGTGAGTGATGTAGGTAAAGAAAGCCAGACACTTCCTCAGCCGTAGTCAGCCTCAAAGAGCATTTTGTCATGTATCTTCACTTGGTAAAGTACCTGCAACCCTCTTCACATCACTACTGAATCAAGGTCTGTTTCACACTATTTGATGCTGTTTGATGTCAGCTGAGATGTGAAACAAGTAACAGAAGAGTAAAAAAGGCACATATCTCTAAAACTGGCGTAGGTTTTTTTTTTGTTTTTTTTTGGTGTTTATTTTCTTTTCTTTTTTCATCTTCTTTTAGCACATGAGCGATTTTTGGTAAGTGATAATTATTAAGTTAGATGTCACCGCATTATGAAGGATGTCCTTCAAGTCGTGCCTGATTCCAAGGGACAGCTTGACAAAACTCACTTTGAATTTGGTTGAAAGCATGTCTAATTGAATTTTGATACGTAATTAAATCAAGCAATAAATCAGCCCAGATCCCACTGCAACCGACAATTCAACACTCCTGAGCACCACAAGCTAATTATGATGAAGTTATTATCTCAGCCAAAGGGAGTACTCTGAATGGCTCCTTCTGCATCATGTAGAATCTTTTCAACTAGAATGTACTCAACCTTGAGGAAAGGGCATCTCTCATATTAAGGATCCAAAAGATCCTATAAATGTCACCCGCTTGGTTGCTAATGTACCCATGTTGAAACATCGGCCCACTTTAAAGCAGGTGATTACTTAAAGCAGTCCTGGTGAATTGTTTTTGACTCACTTGTGCAGATAAACACGCCGATGCACTGAGACAGAAATTATCTGTTGTGTTGTAAGTCAGCCATTACAGCTGGTAGTAATTTCTCTCAATAATCCCTTGATGTGTAGGAAGTGGCTATATTGATTTAGCATGGATTTAGAGCATCATCCTCATCATCTGGTTCCCAGTCTCATATGGTTAATCAATTACACTCCCCTGGGATTTAAGTATGCTTTAGATGCCATGCACTGCTCATGTAATCTCATGACATAAGGTATTAAATGAGATCTAATTATAAATTTGCAGCTATGTGTCATATCATACTCCTTTAATACCTTCACTAAGAAGACAAATTGGTGTGCCAGTACAGAGGGGTGTGAAACACATTTTAGAAGTTAGTTATGTCTCTGGTATGATCCCTGTAAATAAATACGCATAAATGAATAAAATGTGTTTTAATGATCAGCCTGCTTGAAGCCGAGAAACCTTTTACAAACACATAAAGAAGTGAAAAAGGCGTAATTCTCTAACTCCCCAGACAACCTTACTAGATCTGGCTGGTATGGTTTTTGTAAATTAATCCTCTGCAACAATTACCGGAGTAGCCTCCTTCTGCATAATTTGATGAGCAAAGAGAACATTGATGAACTTTTTTAATTATTACGCCGCTTGGGATTCTGACACAAGCGCCACAGAGGAGGGGAGGGGGTCCACCGCTACAGCTGCTAGGGAGCTTTTTATTTTCCCTTTCATTCTCTCTTTTCCTCTTCCTACCTCCCCCTTTTTTTTTTTTTAATTCACCCAATTTGTCGGTCCAAATGAAACAGCAAAAGGTTAGAGTGTGGAGTAATTAACAGCAGCTAGCCTAATGAAATCAGGAGGGGCCGGTACACTGGGAGGATCAATACCTCACTAAGAGTGAAGCAAGAGGGGGGATTGTCCAGGGGAAACACACACATACAGACCACTTAATAATAATAAGCTGATGAAACGGCAACATGTTGTCCACTTGTAAATCAAAATTGGTTCGAACACACCACAACGTTATTGCTGTCTAGTAATTGCTTTAAGGAAAGGGAAAGTTGCTCCTCGTGCCGACTCAAGAAGGGTTCACGATTTACACCACCCTGTGTGGTTCGCTGAGAGGGTTTCCCTTTATTGAATGTCAATAAGTACGTCAATACACTTCGGACAACTGAACACCAATGCAGAGGGAAATGGGGATTCTATTTATCTAAGGCTACACTTAAGTATATTGAAGACTTTATTAGCCCCTTTTGATGAGGAGGTGTTTTGTTTGCAACAGTTTTATCACGCTGTCTAAGACATGCTGCGTTCGCCAGAAATACAAGGGATGTAAACTTGAACTCTCCCCACTGTTTCTTGGCTGAGAGAATCGTGTCTCTCGAGCCTGCACGCATGAGCAGATGGCACACACGTCCACAAGTTTTCCACTGTGAATATTGCTGTATTATGCGTGCATATGTCTGCATGTGTGTGATTTTGACACCGCCACCTGACAAAGCTGTCATTTTTGCCTTTATTGATGAATCTAGCCGTAGCCACCTCCGCCACGGGGATAACCAGTTGATAGCAGGCCACATGCTTCTCTCCCACTCTCTCTGAACAGCTTAAGTTATAGACTGTGGCATTGCCCTGACATTTCTGGAATACAGAGCAGTCCTGACAAGTCCCGCTCGACCATTATTTTCACGGACCTCATGCAGGGAGACTAGCTGAATTGAACAGCAGCACACTATGGTGAGCCTCACCAGTGAACCCCTGAGTCAGAGTCAAAACAAATGTAAAATTTGCCAGGGTGAGCTTTGGCAGCTCAAGCTAGCATGCTCCCTATCTCTTTGCCTCACTCTGCTTCTCCTCACCTTCAAAAGTATTTACTGAACCGTAATGTGTGGAGGCTGTAGAGATTAGCGTTAGTGTTAAACTATTAGGAACGTGGGGACCCCAGGGAGGAGGGGTTGTAAGGCTTTCTGTGTGGCTTGAAGTGAGCACATTACACAGGGTTTAAATTATTTAAAAAAACTGCAACAGAGCGTCTTGAGGTGCCACTTTTTTCAAACTTTGAACTTACTGCTAATTGAAAGAGCTCAACAAAGCTTTGTGTTGTGATACTGTCCTGTTGCTGACAGATTGCAGAGGTCGGCCAGTTCAGTTAGGACATGCAAAAAATGGTTAGGCAGAATATGTCTTCGTGCAGCCAACAGATCATTTTGACGCCGGGGGCTGGATATATAAATGACGTGCACGCACAAAAACCTTGCATACACCTTTTCACACATATAAATTGATATTTATTAAGAACGTGCGTACCTCACGCACGCATCAGACCATGCATTCACCTGTTTTCCTAGAGATAATTGGGGTGAAACGATGAGGTGGATGTGAAATACGAGGCCAGTGATGTAACCTTAGAGCAAAACATTGTTTGTTTAGGTTGCTGTTATTTTGTATTTTCGTCTACACGGCGATCAGAAAATGTTGCTCAGAGGCACATTCATGAACTTAATTTTAGATTATGTATGAGTGATGAATTTTGTTATTCTTTAATTTGCATTGGAGGCATCTTCTCCCTGTTAATGATCTTCTCGTTTGATCCTAAATTGCGAAGCCTGTTTCAAATGAGCTATATAGATTAATCATTGATCACCGATCTGACGTTTAATAACAACGATTGAGATATTACCGCGTTGATGGTTTACAGGTACATGTACGGGCACTCCGTGTATTCTTCCATGCCGTTATTTTAATACGGATGTACGGATGTGTAAGGGCGTTTTTACATCCATTTATGGATAGCTGTGGGAGGGGAAATAAAGCTTGTGCAAATGCACCCGTTTCCACAATGACTGAGATTTATAAAGCAGAATCAGGCGTCTGTACAGCTTCACAAACCTGACAAGAAGAATACATATTTCTGTTTTTGTGCACACACACAGTGAATCGTGAATCTACAGAGAGTTTTATGCATCTGGCCCCAGCTGTAGTAACTGCTGAGAATGAGAGCAAGGAATAGGAAGTTGATTTTCATTCCTTAGTAATCTCGTGTTGCCTGACCTCCTTGTCAAAAGGTCAAGAGAAAATCTGATCAGAGAAATTGAAATAACGAGATCTCGGAAATCCAGAGGTAGTGATTTGATTTTGGACGTGTTTAAAGAAGTCTCTGGAAACAGCACCGCCGGCTATTTTTTATGTGGATACAAATATTAGTTTTACATATAGTGGCTGCCAGCTGTGTTTTTTAATTGTGCTTGAAGTCAGGGATTGATGAAACACGAGCCTCACGTCCATTGGTGGAAATTGGAGGGAGGGGGGTGCTAATTATAGACGCTAATTACGGACGCAAAACAATGTGTTTTTTATGTACATCATCACTTGGTACAAGTGTCTGTGGAGCAGTCTCTGTGAGTGTGTTGTTGGTGGCTGACCCCCAGTAAGTAGCTACTTAAAACAAAAAAGTTAACTTAAAACAAAAGATGTGTCAGACAGTTTTATTTACTTCTAACATTCAGTGCAATAAAACAGCTACAACCAGACTACTTTTTGTTCCATTGCCTCAAATGTGGTGTTTAGCAGTCACATCTTTTACCATGCTGGTCCAACTCTCAAGTTATTTACCTTTCCACTTTCCAGGAGAGTTGAATAGTAGTCACCAGCTTTTCCTCTATATACGTTTAACACAATACAGTGCAGTAGTAGTACAATACAGTGCAGTAGTTTTTCTGTCTCCCTCAGGAACTGCTCTTTTGAAAATCAAAAACAAAATAACCGTCCTCGCTCATGTCATGAACTTTACATTAGCTGAGACAGCTCTCAATCACTTACAACGAAGGCTTGCTTTTGCCTCCTCGATCATAGTATAGGATTTTTGTTGAGACACATTTGTCTAAGTGTGGTCAGCCTCTAAAATGACTTATTAAATGAGGCAGTGCTACAGGGATTTCTTTTAAATCCTGAGGGGAATGTACAGCAATAAATAAAGAACTCTTTGGCCTTGTGTAATAAGTTGGAACTTGAATAAATCTTGATTACTTCGGATTCATTTTTTATACTTTAAATGTAAATGTACTGAGGGAGATTGATTTACTAGCCTGTAAACAAATGCTGACGGAATAGTGTCTTTTAATATCCACTGATATGCACCCACTGGGCTCATTGTTTTTCTCTTACGCACTGCCAGCTTGGTTTCCACTGTAGATGTAATATTAGCTACCCTCCATTCACCTACGTACAGCTTTAATGCACTCTTACCTACCTTCTGCCTATGCTTTTTGATTATTACGCAGTCCCCCTGCCTCTGTGCCAGCATGCAGTGCCATAGCTCAGATCCTCACTGGAGGAAAAAGGGTTGTTGCAGCACCTCAACCTGTCAGTTCATACTGGAACACTGGGGAGCTTAAAAGACGGTGCTGCAATCAAAATGTGCTATAATAGTTACGATGATATCAAATTATTATTTTTTTTGCATACCTTTTGTCAATGCATGCCATACAATGCTCCAATATGTACTGAACTGTATGCTCCTTTCATTCCTACCTAAATTTTTTATTCATTCGTTGTGCAGCCACAGCGTCTCAAAATTGGGATATGTTTGAATACAGAAACAGAGCACAATAAGGTCTGGTGTTTTTAATCAATTATTTATCCAATATTTTAATGATCAGAGTGCCTGGGGTGATCAAAGGCTCGGTTCGAGGCTCCACTGCCTTTGCTCACTAAGACATCCCTCTGTACTTTGATGTGGTTCACCAACAAATGCACTTATCTTAAGCATAACTCTCTCCCAGGCTTGCATGTGGGTGCTTTGAAAGCTCTAGTTTGAGAGGCGTACATACAGAGAGAAGGGTCACTGACCAATCCATACTGAGCAGGGAAAAAAGAGCAAACTCACACATTTATGGTCTCGAGCAATCAGATGTACAACTACTATTTTGAATGCCATCTAAATATGAGACAAGCACAGGTCACCTTCTCAGATCCCTGGTGTACATTATCATATATTTAATTGGTTGGCAAGGTCTCTAACTTGAAGTATGTGTCACGAGATGTTGAATAAAACATTACTTGGAGAAGAAACAACTGCCTGATGGCAGCTTCAAGTAAAACCCGGCTTTAAATGACCAGTCAGTGGATGCAAATGAGCAACTCCTCAAGCGGACCTGACAAATGTTGGTGCGCTCGAATATGCAAAAAAGAGAAAGGAAAGAAAACCATGTATTTTTCAATTACATTTATTTTAAAAAATAAAGATGAAACATCTTACAGTCCTTATCCATATCAATTAATGTATATGTGCTAGAACAGTTCAAGCTTGTCATGTCAGTCTTGTATAATGATAGGTACAGTATGAATTATACTTGCTTATGAGCTTATGACAAGGTTATAAGATCTATTTAGACATAACCTATATGCAGTATGTCATCATATGCAGAACAGGCATGTGTGAGGTTGGTGTTGTTGGCTGATGAGTTGCTTATATGCAGTTTTCTACTTCATGTTACATGAAAGTCATCTAGACAGCCTCCACTCTATTACTTAATATGACTTTTTCCCTCTAATTTTCATGCTTAATAAATGTGGGTACTGAGCTTTTGAATACATGTTCATAGATTTAGTATTTATTGTACGTGTTTATGAATATTTTTATGTTATGACGTGACAAGCCTCACTCTTTGTGTCATCTATCATAATATTGTCCTGCATCATCTACCTGTCTTTCACTTATTTAACCAGTATTAATTCATGTTTTAGCAATTTGGGGGGGGGGGCACATGACATATTATGACACTGACATATTAGGTTGTAACAGCAAACATTTTAGTAAAGAGCTGCACACAAAGCAACATAGCCATTCATTAGGAGTCATATTAGCAACGTTGCGATGCTAACCCCGATTTTTGCTCCGTTTTGGTCTCCACCAGTTCTTGTGGAAAATCTCTTTAGAATCTTTAGTTAATTTAAAAAACTCATATATGTTCACCAGCTAGTTGCTAACTTTGTCTGCTCTCCGATAGTGCTGAGATAGCAAGTCTCTCTGAGCCAAAACAGTAAAATTGTGGGCCGTAAAACCAAAACAATAGATTAAAAATCTGAATATCTTATTAACAATACGAAGTGTAGCCCTTCAGTACACCATTCTCTGTCCACCACAGAGTGGTGCTTGTAACACACAAGCTGCAACAAGAAGCCTACACTCAGGGCTGTAGTAAATTATAAAGTAGGTAACCTAAGTGTCTGCTGGCTAAACTGTCCAACATAATTTATGGATAACTCATTAAAAGGTCAGAAAATCGTGTTTGATTTTAAAAAGGTAGGGAAACTGGCTTTATGTGCGTTTAACCCCCTCTCCAGCCCTGCTACACCGTCCCTCTGTTATTGACTTCGAATCTTGCTAGCATAACGTCATAGCGTTCAACGTTAGCTTTCTGGACTTTCAGTTGCTAAGTCGTTTCTCAGGTCTGTGCTATTTACTGGAGCAGTGAACCACATTTCCATTACAAAAGAACCTCATGGGATTGTAATGATTGTTTCATCTATTATTTTACTATTTACTATTATTACTACAAATTCTCAGGTGTTGCTAGGGAAACGAAGTTACTGCTTGTGAAAATCTTTACAAAACATGTACAAATGTAGGTTAATGGTCTGGTATAAGTGGGATAATGTTCTTTGAGGTGCCCATTATCAGTGATTATTGTGAAAATCTGTCCTAAAATGAGTTTTTTCGACATGGAGCAATGCCATAATGGCTATACATGCTAGAGATTATAACCACCACGTTGCAAAACATGCAGTCGGTCTTGTGTTCTTCTGTGAGTGACATGTTATGTATTATCAACAGAAAATGTTGTAACAATAGACAGCATGTATGACTGCAATTAGATGGCGCTTAGATGATTTGACGGTTACCTGCCTCCCCGCAAACTGAGAAAAGTAGGAGGAGCTTACTTTTTAATTTAGTTTAGTTGTCCAGCATGAAGCTCCATTTGGTTTTTGATGAATAGCTTTGGGTGTGCTGCTCCATCGCTCAGTCAGTATAGCAGCCTCCCTTGGTGAACAATTATGGCGGGATAATCTGTTGACATGAACTTGTTTCCTGTTCATTGTTTTACCGTTCCACCCCAGCAGTTCTCCGCGCTGCTCCCCTGTCTAAGTGCCTCCTCACCGCCAGATTTCTTCTATTTTCTTTGCAAATCAAGTCATGTACTCAGATTATTATACACAGTACAAAGAAAACAAAATTGGTGATTAAAAATTAAATACTCTTATCTCTCTGTGAGTTATCTCAGTCCCCAGAGAGAGGATGCTATTTTGCAGGCTTGCGGGTGTCTTTTGTTCCCAATTTAGAAGCTTGTCGCTGTTTATTGTTAATTTTTGATGCTTCATTTGATATTCTGCTCACTTTCCTCTCTGACATGCAGAGAAAACATCTTTATCAAAGTGTCAGTTGTATGGCTTGTGTTGTCAGGATGTCAGGTTTGCCCTATTCTTTACATTTCTGGGGAGAGGGTGTGTGCTCTGCAGCCTGGTTTTCTGGCATGCACAGAAATGTGCTGTACAAACTCTACGTCTGAAGAGGAAATCAATATGTATCCTAAAATCTCAGTTCCAGCTTAAAAAAAGATTTTAAACCCCAAAATCTATAAGGTTGTCAATTGTGAACTCTGACTGACTTTCAGAAGCCTGGAAAGTTCCCAACGCAGTTTCTTTTGTTTTTTCCAAATATCCATTTCCCTCGTAAATCCTCTGTAAAGTCAGACAACGACGTGAAATGACTGTTCTTCTGTCTTTGCAGGAGGCCTGTCAACTTGGCAAGATAACTTCTGTGAACGTAAGTCTCACACACTCTGTACTATGCTCTATCTTGCACGTGCATTTCCATAAGCATCACCGGAGCTACTGTACTGTGAAGTTTCTTTTGGTCTATTACCAGATCATGCACAATAAATCGCCTTTATATTCTTTCTCGCTTGAAACATAGATATTGTTGTCGGCATTTGAAAACCTCAAAACCACAGTGTGACTTCTGCTGAGAGGTTCTGTGGGTTCAATGTTAAGAGGATTTTGCAACCATTAGGGCTTTGAAACCCTCGTATTTCATACAAAATATATAAACATTTAGAGGCGCAATGTTTTCATCCAACAGCAATGATTCATCTTGCTCATCACTCACATCAACTATTTTTCCTATCTTTCTTTAAAATTGCTTTGTTACCGCGGCAACCATATTGTTTTGTGAATATAACTGAAAGGTTGTGGGTGAAGTTATTTTTTGTCAAAGTGCCACATATTTAAGTTTCTCCAATGGTAATAGAAATGTGTCCACAAAGAAATCTACATACATACAGCTTCTTCTCATCCCTTTAAATGATCGTTTTTCTTTTGCAAAGGCAGCTGTGCGTGACCTTTTTTTTTTGTTGTTGCATCGAATCACATGGAAATGTCTTGACCTTCAACTGTCTGTTTTGTTGCATGTTTAAGTGTAGTATTTCTTTCTGAAGTATTTTTCTCACCTCAAGGGCATTTTACTTGTAAGACAACTTTAACATTGAATCCAATTGTGTTGCATCTAACCGTCTTACTATATGTTTCCTTTTCGGTTTAACTCTCTTTATCGAGCGCCATTCGTCTCTGCACATAGTTCACTGAGGTCAAAGGCAGCAGGACTGTCGCAGTTCTTCCTGAACTTATAAGAGCAATAGCATGTCCCTCAAACAAGGTTGACACTGTGAAAAATCATAAATCAGGAATTTATTGGAGTCAACTACAACACTTTTCTCAGTGACATTGCATAAACATACAAATTGTATGTTTTTTTTGTTTTTTGTTTTTTTTTCAGGACACTTCAGAACCCATAATCAATAGCTTGATCAAATCACTTTCTAAATAAACATGATCAGCATATTAGCAGACTTCCCAGCATGCATTGTTTGAGAGCTCTTCTTTTTTGGAAGAAAACATGAGAGACTGCCCTGTGTGTCTATTTTTTTTACACACTAAAGTGTGTTCACAGGTCTTGGGGAGTACTACTGCAAGGAAGCTGCATATAATCTGATAAATTGCCTTCACTGATGTCACTCAGTGGATGAGTTGCATTATGGGTAATGTAGACACCCGGTTGTGAAAATGAAGAAGAATAAAAAAATTAAATATCTCTGCTGCATCTATTTTGATCATTTGTTCACAATGAATCCAACAGTGTTGTAGGAGTGTAATGCTAGACCAGTGGACTGCTTTTCAGAACCTGGTGCTGACATTACCCACAATGCAACTTAGCCATAAGTGATAACACTGGAGGTCATTTATCAGATTACATGCAGCTTCTTCTGGAGCCACAAAAGGTTTTATACTACTTTTTTTGACATATGCGGCAGAAATCCCCAAGAAAACACCCTTTAATGTGTAAAACTGATGGAGTTACCTTTTAAGTTGGTTGTTTTCACAATAATGAAAACATTGAAAGCCAGGGCGAAGGTCAATATTTAATTCAGTCTTTACACCCCAAAACTTTTACTCTTAAAAATATCTCCTGTTAGCAATTTCACATATTGTCTTTATGCCAATGCTGCAATAAAGTAGCTCCGACAGGAGCAGCTGCAGCTGTTCTCTGGGTGAAATGAAGTACTGAGTCTTCATTCTGGAAAAAATGTGAAAAAGAAATCAAATTAGTTTGTAACGTTCATCATTGTCACTGAAAAGTTGTTGATCCAACCTCGTATCTCAGAGTTATTGAACATGTTTTCTCAAGTTCCTGTTATATACTATAAAATACAAGACTTAAAAAAGACTTTGAACTACTTATTCACATATTAAAGGCAGCAGTTTAACTTACACTTTAAGATCAAAACAGCTCAAAAGTAATTTATTTGTACCGTGGAATCCTGCACACCACAGCTTGATTGTTACCAGTAACACAATTTTTAACATTGTTAATATATATTGTTATTGTAATGGAACATTTTGTATTTCAACTACTTTGGCTTTTGTACATATAAACCATCATATCAGTAACATTTTACCATTTTTTTTCAGTGCTCAGAAGTGTTTCATCACAGTTCAGTGTAGGCTGCTTTGCCAGGACTGGGGGGTATGACTAATACTGTTGTAGTTCATGTTGCACTCAGAAAATCATCACAGCAGATGACTTAGTGACAGATGAAATTAGCAAAAAATCATTTGATCTGTCAGAAATCACCCAGTAATCTCTCAATCCACTTGCTAGAATCACCTCCTCCTTGCATGTTCCTGCTAACTCATCATTTCACACACAGTGGCATATCACCTCACACATAATAGGCAGCGCTGGAACAGCATGTCCAAAAAGAAAGGGACACACTTCGCGAAGAAAAAGCACATGTTGCTCGATCTTGACGTCAAGCTGAATAGGGACATGTACGAGAGCGTTTTTGGGATAAATACATTGCCATTGCTGTTGTTTATTTTATTTTTTTCCCCCCACATGAGACATGCGCGACATGACAAATCACCATCTCCTCTGAACAGATTTATGCAGGCCTAGGTGTGCCCGCAAGCTGATCCTTATCTGAAATGGCAGAGCCAATCTCCCCTGATTCACTCCTAAGTGGTCCCTGTTTATCACTCAAAGTGAGGTGGTTGTCAGCCAAGTCCTTCTCTGTGCAGCGCTGACTTCTCTGCTATTTCTGGAGAGTGTTAGTCGGGGTAAAACTATATAAAATAATAAAAACTCAGAGAGCAGGGGCCTACCAAAAGGACGAGGTTGCAGCCACTTGGCCTCTCCTCCTCTATATCTAAATATAACGGACTTTAATCCAGTAACCAGTGAATCCAGCCCCATCTGCCTATTGTCTGGGTGGTTACCAGAGGGAGGGTTTTGCGTTTGGCTGGCTTGTTAGATGGTAGAACTTGGCATGCATCTCTCCTGTTCATTTTATCTCTGTGTACATACTTCTCAAGGCAGTGTTTTATCTGGCTGAACGGGCTTTGTTTGGTCTTGATATCTCTTACCGCAGCTTGTCTTTGCTTTATGGATTTCTGGCAGCTTCTTTAAATAAGTGATAATGCCTCGCAAAACACTCACCTTGACTCCTCTGCGGATGTTTGTTTTTGTTTGTCATGTTTGTCTTTCGACATTAATGTTTTATTGGCATTAAGACACAGAGAGCAAAACTTTTATTTATTTAACACTCATTAATGGTATTTAATTGTAATTAATAGTGCAGCCCTAAACGAATTAGCAGTGAGTGCATCGTGAAATCAAATTAGTCCTTTTTCTTAACATCTGGCACCAATTCGAATGGGCCTGAACAAACAGCGGTCTAAAAATGAAGACACTCCCTTATGCAAAATGACTGTGTCCTAATTGTCACGGACAGCTGTTTGTTCTAATAGATTCTGGATGCCATTGTTGGAGCAAGTTTCCAATAATTAGAGTCATGTGGAGAGGAAGCATGCTTTTTGTAGAGCTGCCAAGCCTCCATAAGTGGGCTCTTTCTTTTGCTGGAACCTGGACTTTGCTTCTGCGTGCATCCTCCAGTAATTTTGAGAAACAGCTGCCAACGCTGTTTGAGAACAAGTAGATATTTAGACGACTTCAAAGCGTGGGCAAACATGGCACGCAGAAGTATACCATTTTGGTAGGTGTTCGTCTCCTCTCTGTCTTAGAAAAAAACGAGTAAAAGCACGCGAGGAGAAGGGAAAACATTCCTTTGTAGACAGAACTTAAGAGATATACCTCGTCAATTGGCAGCGGGAGATGTCAACACACGCGGGAAAACAGGATTAGTTTTCGAGAGCGTCATATATTTTTATGCAGTTAGGAAATTCTCTATCTTTCTTATTTTCCTAATAGAATCAACAGAAACAAAAAGCCTTTATTTCTGAGTTGTTATTTCAGACAAGAGCTGAAGGTTGCGTGCGTGTTTTCTGTTCTTTGACTCAATGCACTTTTTCTCCTCATTTCTTCCCCGTCTTTTTCTCACTCACACACACACACGCAGTGATTTGTGGCCTCAGGATCTAGATGAATTGAGTAAATAGAATATTTAGCTGGCTGTTTCAACATCACAGCATTGAAAACCACTCAGTTGTGCTTTCAGGGTGCTAATTGTGTGGATTTAGGTTAGTCAACCCTCTCTGATAGTTTTTAAATGAAGCTTTTTGTGCACTTGGTTTTTGGCAGTTTGTCCTTCATTAGTGCCAGACTTTATTTCTCTCTCTCTCTCTCTCTCTCTCTCTCTCTCTCTCTCTCTCTCTCTCTCTCCTATTTCCCGAGCCTTATTTAGTCTTATCAAAGAACAATAAGTGCTTTATCTAGGCACTGTAGTGGCTAAGGAAAAATATGTTCATACTGAGACATCTTCTCCTCCTGAGCCGGAAGAAGCATGTGTTAATGATGTTTTTTAATTCAGGACTTGCGTACTGCTTTTATTGCTATGGCGATGAAGAAAAATCAAGATAGTCATATGTGCTCCGGTTGTATTCGCTCTCAGAAAAAAAAAAAAAAAAAATCTCTTATCAGTTTGAATAATGGGGCGAATAAAATTCACCGCAATAACCGAAGCTGAGGGCGTAATTATGTTTTATGTGTTTTATGCCCCGGTACAGTGTGGTGCAGTGGGATGTTACTCAGGGAATCATGTGAAGACATGAATTCAAGCTACAGTATATATCACTGCAGCCATGCTCAGTTTTACAGATATTACCTCAAAGCAAAGTCAGATCTCCTGTCTCCTCATTTTTCTCTTTGCCAAAGTCCAAGCAGAAGATATAAAAATGCTACAAATTAAACCAGTGGTGGCTCCAGATTACCCAGCGTGCCTCACAATATGAGCAATTGTAATTGTGCGGTTTGTTTTCTGCAGGAATTGCTAACACGCAGACAACACCACATAGAGGATGTGTTTTCTTTTTTAGCTCCAAAGAAAGGTCGCAACATGAACTTGTGTAAAGCTCCAGAGAAATCAAAGAGGCCTGCACCTTTCAGAAGAAAATGCCCACACTCCTGTGATCCCCAAGACTTTACAAATCAAAGTCTCAGCCTCCACACACACACATTTCCACTTCTTTTGTGTCTAAACTCAGTGAGAGGGAAAACTAGGACATAGTTCAACCTGTTAATACGCATCCCATCTATTATGGGGCCGGGAAGTCTCAATTATAAATCTTACAGTCAGTTTATTATCTGAAAAGTAATTCACTACACTCGACAGACCAAAAATCATTTTTGGGTTACGAGGTCACTGTTTCAATTAGTCCCCCTGGTGACAGGATGCAATTTGGGCATTTTTTCCAACTAAAAGCAGGTAAAGATGATGGATGCGTTATTGGGCGTGTAACAACGCTTGATACAATTAGGCGAGGCTTTCCCTTGTAAATGCCGTCTCACGGTGCTCATTCACCCATAAAAAGCACTGTTGTCACCACTCATGATGATATTAATAATCTTTGTTTCTCAGTGGTGGTGTGCCAAGACTCTCGCTCTATAGAGGATACTTTATTTAATACTAAGACGCACGGAAACGACAGACTTTCTTTTAAAACAAGGATGACAGACGTGATTTTTTATTTATTTTTTTCTGGAACACGTTTAGTGACTGGCTAAGGCTTTGCACAAGGTTGATAGGTTAAGGAAAAAAAACAGATTTTCTCACTTAGCCGTTGTGATATATCTGCAGATAGTTATGGTTTTATGTGTCCATCTTGACAATTTCACCTCAGTATAGTGGAGGTGAATTACATTTTTAACGTGGTGCTCAAAGCACTGAAATATTACATTTCTAAGAATTCAACAAGAATGGGTTCCTGGAGCTGCCCTCTACTGCAAAAAGTGTTGTTCTCATTGTGTTCTATGGATGTGTTCAAAGTGATGCAGTAAATTCAATTAACTGTGAGGATACAACTCAGCTTTATCAAATATGCTAAAGTGCATCTAGTGATTCAGAAAAAAACATTTAGTTAAAAAGAGATTTTTGTTTGTTTGTTTGTTTGTTTGTTTGTTGTGTGTTTTTAAGGACGACAATGCGGTCTGAACCAGGACAGCAAACGTTTTCATGTGTTTCTCTGTCCTCACCAGAGAAAGTATTTGATACATAGTACTTGAGTAAAAGTCTTCCATTATGTAAAAGTCTTCTATCTGATATGAAGTGTAGTTAAGTATTGAAAGTTATTTTCTAGCAATACATGTACTTAATTATCAAACAGGCATAGTAGTTACCTACTATAAGTAACTAGTAACTACAGTTTTCAAATATATAGTTGAGTAAAAGTACTTATAAGTACGTACAATATTTGCCTACAAATTGTAGTGGAGTGGATATAAAGTAGCAGAAAATGTAAAGTACCTTAAAATTGTACTTAAGTACAGTTCTTGAGTAACTGTACTTCATCACTAGTACTCACCCACATGACTCTGCTGTAGCTCTTTCTTTCTAGGATATTTTTTTTCTTTTTTTTCTTACGCTTTTGGCCATTTTAAACAGAACAGAAGAGTTTCTCACAGAACATTTCTTGTTTGTTGGTGTGTTCCAGACCCAGCGCCGTGTCACGTTCCATCTCCCAGATGGATCCCAGGAGAGCTGCAGTGACAGCGGGCTGGGAGACCCGGAGCCTAGTAGCACGGCCAGCACCACCCAGCCTCTTCCCCTCAGCTTCCCTCAGGAGGAGTACTACGAGCAAACATCGCCTAACAGCCGCACTGAGGGAGATGGAAACTCAGACCCCGAATCTAGTGAGTACTGAATTCTGCTCTGCTCAGACAGCAGGCAAATATTTAATTTATGAGTTTCACTGTTATTGTTTTTGGTGATTTTAGAGGCTGACTTTCCCTTAATGAAATTTACAAGCGGCCATCTGTGTTTTTAGACAGTGAAATAATTTACTGAGATTACAGCTGTGATCGTCATAGTAACAACACAGCCCCACAAACACTTAATAAGGGGCTCATTCCTGGCAAATAACTGGTAGCAGTATAACAAAATATGGTTTGCTGCTTTTGTGAGGTCATTCTTTAAACGAGTAGAACAACAGTTTGTTGCTCAAGAAGTCAACCAGGACGGAGGGTTGAACTGCTGAGGGAAATGAGCTCCTGTTCCGTGTACCGTATCTATCAGCTTTAAAACCAAAAACCGTCTCGGTCATATTAGGTATTCAAATCAATTAGATTTGATCAAAACAAGCAGTTAATCTCTTGTCCTGAGAGGGCAGAATAACTTGCACAATGATGCATGTATTATTGACAATGAATTTTGTACAGCTGAATTTGTAAATGTTGTCCAGTGCTGAGCCTCACAGTACGGGGGGAATTATACCTCTGAAGTTGGAACTTTGTTGCTGAATTTATTCAAATGATTCACAAGACAGCTGTCACTGCATGGCTTACTGCCCAATGATGTTCCC
This sequence comes from Pagrus major, assembly GCF_040436345.1. Taxonomy (NCBI): domain Eukaryota; kingdom Metazoa; phylum Chordata; class Actinopteri; order Spariformes; family Sparidae; genus Pagrus; species Pagrus major. The sequence continues at coordinate 27,390,975 of NC_133232.1, read as the reverse complement.
CATAAAAAGCCCCAGCGAACGCAATGATGCACAACTCCATCCTCATACATATACAACAACATTTTTTAAAAATCATTGCTCAAATAACTGGCTGAGGGGGTGGGAGGAAGAGTGCTTAAGACACACCACAGAGGACCTGGGGTTTTTCCACCAGTGGTGTTGTAGATCCAAAGTCCGTGCACCAGCAGCATGCCAATGATTCTGCTGAAATGATTTTGCTCCACCTTAACATGAACAAGGCTATTTTTGAGTCCGCTATCAATGTGTCCTTGTCACAAACCCCCCCACTTCCAGCTGGATATTCTGGTCTAGGTGCATCAGATTTTATTTTCTGGAGGTATTGCAGTCTGGATGGAGGCTCAGGTCGGTGCAGACCTTCACTCCTCCTGTGGCCCCTGTGTATCGATGCAAAGATGCTTTAGCCTTTGCGTGGAGTTACCTGTCAAAAAGACTAGTCTCCTTATTTTTTCATCCAGCAGAGAAAATCAACAGGACAGGGAGAAATAGATTGCTTTGCATACACCTACATGCAGTATAGCTATTGTGTCATAGCTGTAAGTGAGACAACAGCCCTTGGTGCATCTTCCTCCCCAGCAGCTGCGCTGACAGGTCCGGGACCGGGGTGTCAGAGTGAGTGTGATTGTGAATGCATTTGTTAGACATTAGACAAGATGGGTGACATCCTGCCGATGGCTTCCTGTTCATTTACATGCAAAGGTCCGTCCCATTTGTGATTTTTCTATTTTTGATAACCGTATAATGCAAGTTACAGCAAGAAATCTCCTTTTTTTTTACAAGATAATCAGCTGACCTGCATATTCCCTCACACACACACACACACATCTGTACACCAGGCACGTGTATACACTCATACACAAACACATACATCTAATGTTCAAACCTCCTCTTCTCCAGCTGTTCTCTTTAATGCATTCGCCACGGTGACACCAGTGATTCATACATGTGATTCATTCATATACGGAGGCAATTGCTCATCATCTCATTAATATTCAGTGACATAAACATCTCATACTTCATAAACTTACTCAAATACCACACTTATTACCCACTTTCCCTCTGGGGTAATATTTGTTGAAGCGCATTACTTTTAAATAGAAGGCCCTGCTAATGTATCAAATGCATGTGTACTTTTACAAATTGCTGCATTAAAAACCACAGCGGAGTGAGAGTGTTAACAGAATAACCAAGAGTCTAATATTAGTAGTTGGATATTAGAAAAGTCATTTTAGTTATTTGACCACAAAGCCCCTTTATAATGCTCCGTGTAACCCTATCGCAGCAAATGATATTGAAGCCAGTGTGATTCATGTTACTATGAAAACAAATATAAAAGCAGACAGGAGCGGATCATATTAGAAGGTTGTGTAAACACTATATAGGAAGTGATGTGATTACTTTTATGAACATACTTTATCTGTGAAATACACGTAGCGCTATGCAGCACTGAGATACATATTACTTGCCGTTCCAGCCTTCTAAGAAATACAAGAAGCTCATATTAAATATTTGTATAATTTGATTAAAAATACACTTTAATCCCCATATATTCTCAACTACTGTAAAATAACTGAAGTTCTTTCATTTGCTTTGAGATGTGTTCGAGTGTGATTTCACATCACGCTCGCGCGCGCACACATGCATTCTCACATCATTTGCAGACAGAGAGTGAAAGGCGTCTGACTCATCCGGCTCCATTTTCTCCTACCAGAAGTTTGAAGATAAACTCTGACTCTGTGCTGCTCTGTTCAAAAAGAGAGATGGATCCTGCGCGTGTTGACCGTCTCAGAGATGAGTGCGTTGGTGACAGAGGGGGGCCTAAGATGGATTAGATATGGTTTTATCAATGAGCACCAGGCCGGCATGGCGGTGGCAATCTCTTATCATGTCGTCTCAATTTGTAAAGCAGAAAGAACAAGGAAAAGTGGAAAGAGGGGAGAGGGGATGGAATGACTCAGAGTGAGAAGAGGGAAATATAGCTCAGAGATTGGAAGACTGAAGCGGCAGAGGAAAGCGAATTTTCAGGAGTCAAACGCGGTATTGTTTTGTAAAGGTGCTACAGCTCGGGCCTGAATGTCAACGCGCGCTGAATAATTGTCTGTGCCAAAGGCGAGCCATGTGGCCTTCTTATGACAATGAATTTCTCAACTCCTCTTTAAACCTGCATCTTTATTAGACCACCCACTCTTGAAATAAAGTTCATATGACATTTTATGTTTCTATTATTTATGAGTTAGGCGGCTGTTCATTTTATGGGCTCTTGCTTCCCCCTCCAGGCTTACTTCAACACCCCGCCATCAGTCTTGTGCTGTCACCTCTTTTGTCACGCATTGTTTCAAAGGTTTTGATATTTCCTCCTCTGACTTCACAAACAGATAACAGGCGCGAATTAACGCCATTAGCATGTGTGTTTTTAGATCCAACCCCCATACATCTCACAGATGGCTTTTTACAGAACTACACATCCAGAACAATTAAGCGTGATGAGTCGTACCTGTCCCTTTTGGCCAAATCGCAACAGTTCATCAAAACATCAGAAACAGGAATGTATAATGATATGAGATGCATCTATTCCCTCGAATAAGAAGAAGGATGTGCACCGCTGTTTCAGTTGACATTCTCTCGTGTAGTGACTCAGTGCTGTGGCATCCTCCGTTTTCAGCACACTTACAGAGGTTCACCTCCTGGGCTTCAGAGGTGACTGACATTTCCTGGAATCACTAAGAGCTGTTTTACATGAAAATACTAAAAGCATCCAGTTGATGAAAAAATCTCATTCTTGACCCATTTTGGCTCCGACTTTGCATCCCCTGGAATTTGTATGTTGTTGTTTTTAATACTAATAATTTCCAGCGGCCTTGTCCTGTACTGCACTTGTGGTCAGCGAAGCTTTGTTGACATAGAATAATTGAATCCGGTGTGTATTTATTAATTTTTAGACAGCCTGTGCTGTTAAGTTGATGTTGGTTTAATGATGTCCTGAAAGGCTTTTGCTGAATGATGGGAATCATCATGTCACGAACAGCGAACAGCGCTAAGCCCTCAGACAAAGTGCAGGAAAAGTGGGGAGCAAATCCCTGAGTCTAAATCCTTCACATTTTTCAAACAATACACAATTTTGTTCTCTGGACGATTTGTAATATACTTATTTCTTTCTCCTGTTGTCAGAGTTGAGGGATTTAAGGACTTGTGCTTTCGCCCACTTACAAGCAGCTCACTAAAGGCGGTTTTGAAGTAGTGCATTAGTCTCTGGGAGTAACATGAAAAAGCTGTACAGTATAGTGCCGTATCTTAATCTGCGGCATATGGCTTTCAAATGACCAGCTTACACCTTGTCTGTCTAAGATCTAAATCTGCTATTAAGATAAGCCAATCCTTTTTAAACACTGCAAGTATAATGAGATTATAGTTTTAAACTTGCTGCACACTGTATTGTAAAACTACAGACTTTTTATGAAAGAGAATTGCTTCATCAGATAACTAAATCAATGATTTTGTTTTATTATTTCACTTATTATTATTTCACTTCATGCAGTTTTGTGTCCAAGGCTTTTATAGCATATTATATAATCCCTGATGCCAGCAGACAAATAATCTGATTAAAGGCTCGCCGAGTTCATACTTTGTGGGGGTTAAGTTCTCAACTCTTTGATTTCTGTAGGTCCAAAATTTTTTCATAATGGCTCTCAGACTGACTTTTCGGTTGACCGATTTGAAACTGCCCTTTTTTTCTTATCTGTGGAAAAGGCCACTTGACTTGATATAGTGTGCCAAACACGTTGGGACCACTTGAATTTTTAATACTTCTCAAACCACCGACTCTACCCTGTATGTCTGGCAGCCAATGCCAAGCTTGGAGTTCAACTGTCTAGACACAATCTGCCCATGAATAAAGGGATTTCATGGAGAAGCACAAAAAAAAAAAAAAAAAAAGTTGGATGGCTGTGATTGGAACTAACCAGCCTTGGTGCAATACTGTAATACAAAATTTTGTCGGTTACACGAATACTTTAGCACATCATTATGTGACAGCAACCGTGCCATAGTGTTCAGTACAGTTAGCTGCATTAATTATTCATATGAGTCCAATCTCAGTTTCACTTTGAGGGTTCTCATATGCAATTAGAAGTAATGAATGTGCTTCTTAATTACATTCATTTGTGCAAATTTCCATTCCCCATTGAATTTTTCTGTGGAAACATTGTGACACTGACCAATGGCATATCATTTGCAATGTGACTAAATCCATTCAGCATAGAACAATTAGCTGTAATTAGTGTTACAATGTCATCAGCGACCAGGGGGAAAGACTAAGCTGACATGCGAGGGAGACGAGGACCCTTGTTCAGAGAGTTTTGTTGCAAGATCAGGATAATTGGCTGACCACAGGTTAGAAAACGATGAACTGTTGTAAGACTGTAGGGCATGATTTTTTTTTTTTTTTTCAACTTTTATTCATGTAAAGTTAGCTGATCAGGCATTCTCTTTGATAGAAATGCCCTTCTCTGCATTTACACACTTAGGGGCTGCCAGGGCAACCTTTTACTCCTGCCAGCCCATCTCATCGTCTAGTGCTGACAAATGAGCAGCTTCACTAAAGTAATTAAGAATGAAGTGCCTTGCTTTAGGATACAGCACCGGTGGCTGTTGAGAGATGGGAGGAGGCATTCCTCATTCATTTCACATCATGACCTTACATATTGTCATGCTATCAGAGATATTCTGGCTGCTGTGTGTATATTTAATTCATGCTGCACATAAAATGGTAATGCAGCGTATTCCTTTTCTTGCAGTTATCCCACAATCTACAAGATAACGTCTTCCGAGTCTTTTTTTTTTCACATCATTTGCACCAGTTTGCTTCTCGCTATATATTCCCCCTCATATAAATAAATAAAAGCCTTTGTGCCTTCTGGCTCCCAGAACTTTTTACAGCTGCCCCAGTGGGCCTGCAACAGAGCTAAATGAAGCAACAGTGAGTATTAACCTACATAGATTGGACCTTCCCTTTTAAGATGATTTTAGGGTTTGGGTTTTTTTTTTTTTTTTGCCTCTCTCCTTTTTTTGACTGCCGGGGGTCTATAGCTGAGTCAGACGGGGATTTAGACGGACTCCTCTGTATCCTTCTTTACCGATTGGGATTTGGTGGGAGTGCTCAGTTCTCAGAGGTGAGGTGGAGGGGAACCCTTGTTTTATCTGGTTCAAATGCCACACCAGTTGTCTCGGAGAGAGAGACGAGCTATTGATCTGGAGGAGTCAACTCAGCTCGCAGAAATCTCTCTCCAACCTCCTTCAAACGACTGGAAAGTGTCATGTTAGAAACCTCCTTTTCCAGAGTATTAGGCCCCGTCTTTGTTGCCCTGCCAAAGTCTTCTGTGAAGATGAGACTGGGAGCTTTCTGGTAGAATCATCCCGATCTAAAACAAGAAAAGCTCAATACGAGCTCTCGCATTTACTGTACATGGTTTTTATACCACTGGAAGCACTTCTGGTGTCATGACCAGAAGAAAACAAATGATGAAATGGAAGTTAACACATTCTGACAGTGTTGAGAGCTGATTGACAAACTCATTTTAACTGGCAAGCAGACTTAATGGTCCAGTGTGTGGGAGTTAGTAGAACTTAGGGGCAGAAATGTCATGTAAGATTCATAACAATGTTGTCATTAGTGTACAATCACTTGAAACTAAGAGTGGCTGTGCTTTTGTTACCTTAGAATGAGCCTTTTATAGCTACACCCTGCACCACCCTGTTTCTACGGTAGCCCAGACTGGACAAACAAGGCGAGAGACGAGGGATGTTGAGGTGTAATTTCTCACTGAATCCTGCACCTTTAAACTATTAAACCAACAGGCCTTTAAATCTACAGCACATTATGATTGACACATACTTACATGTAGCATTATTTATAAATTTAATTCTGTTGCAAAAGAGGATTATTATTATTATTGTTATATGGTTATTTTGATTTTGACAAGTAGTAGATAATACTGTAGTTGTAGTATTTGCAGTTGTGTCTATGTCATTTTTTTATTCAACAATTTAAGGGGATTAAATACGCTTCTAAATCAAAAAAACATATTTTTTGTCATTAATGCTTCCTTCAATACTTTCATCGACATTTGCAGACGCTCCAGTGGGTCCCGAGAGATCACTCAGCTCGATTTATAAGAGAAAAACAGGAACGTTTGGCTGGACACACCATGTTTGACTGTCCAAAAGTTGCTACTTCAAAATTTGCTCAGCAGCACTGTGACTTGAGTGGGCTTTTCAAAGACATGTACAATTAAAATACTCATTCCGAAGTTGTTAACATGTTCAGTAAGTCTTACGTCTGGTTTGGGAAGGGATCAATAGCTGCCAAGTTTGATCGTGTCTCTGGACAATGTATTCTGAACTCGGCAGGGATAGAGAGAGACTTCAAACAAGGATAGAGGCTCAAAGGCTCCAGCCGGCAATTCACTTTGTTCCATTTCACTGACTCTGTGATGCCTAAACTGGAATATGGCTCGGACTGCATATTAAACCTGTGAAACGCTCGGTTCGAGAAAGGTGAACTGCTTTGGTCCTTGATCCCATCTTGCTGATATGATCTCAGTGACTTCAAACGTGAATCATTTAAAACAACAACAACAACACACCTGAAATAAAACATGGGCATGCTGTTTATTGGATGCTAATGGTATTTGGCATATGGTACAAAAGGCTGTGTGGCAGATATATTTATCTTCATTTAGTTTAACCTGGTTGGAATCAAGCAGGAAGTAAACACTATCAAACTTCTAAGTCGAAACACCTCAGACAATAACATTTATGAAAATATCACACACTACATTTGCTTTTTTCACATTTGAAAACATGCAACATGAAAATAACCAACACAACGCAAATTTCACATTGTTACATGTGAATTACATACATTCATATGTGACCGGCCTTTTTTCCACATGTGGAAACGAAACATGGCACATGACACGACATGAAATTTGCTTCTTTGCATGTGAATGCCACATTTTCCCACATTCTCACATGTGATTGCCTATTCCCACGTGTGAACTAATATATTAACTTGTTAAGATAAAATAACCTCACATGTGAAGTGGACTTTGTCACAGGTGAATGACTTTCTCAAGTATAAACAAAAATAATAGGCAGAAATTGTGTGTTGCATACATTCAATAAGTTTTTTCTCCCAACTTGTCAAATACGGAAGCTTGGTCAGTGGCCTTAAGCTTCAAACTATGACGCTCTAGCTACCCCTCTAACATCTGTGTGGCATTTAAAACACTTAACGGTCAAACTGACACTAATACGTTATATGCAACGTCTGGTTAGACTTTCAAAATAAATTATGCTGACAAATAATTTGCATTTTATGACATATCATGGCTTTTGGAATGTTATCAATGTTGTCAAATGGCCATAGTTTGGTGAGGTTTCAGCAAAAAAAACCCCTCTTGGTTAGGGTTAGGAGAAGAAGAAGTGACATAACTCACGTCACGTAACGTATGTGATGTTATTTACGTACTGTCGCTTACTTGCATCACATTTTTGCAACACAGTCTTGATTCAAGGTGAATGACCAAACAAATGACCCCAGCCACCCTCTTTTCCCACTGACCTTCTCGCTCTTTATACTACTGCACTAGGGGAGCTTCAAGAAGTGACACTACAGGGGTACCCACAGCACCAAAGCACAAGGCCACTGATGTGGTGGCAATATTATTACTGGCAGTGAGAATGGGCTGATATGTCTATACGCAATTGTCTTTTTTTTCACATGTGTATCAGATTTTCCACACTGAACTTTTAAACTTTTGAAGAAATCTCCACCGCAGTTCTGGACACCCAACATTTCTCAAGAATCACGCTGTCCTTTCAGTGTGATGAGCTGAGGTTATACCTGCCTGAAAGAGCAGAAACTTTCACTCCCTTCAGAAGCGGGAGGAAAACATGGGAAGCTATGAAATATAGATGTGCTAATGTTTTATTCAAGGCCATTTGTTATAGATAGCTTTTTACAAAAAAAATCCCACTCCTTTTCATTTTGAGTTTGAGAGCTTGTGTTAGCATTACCATTTTTTCCTGCAATTTAACTGCTCCTGTCCCACCCACCAACCCCACCCTGCTCACACAACATGTACACTAACACACACACATACACACACACACTGTGCACACCACATACACGCCTGCCACTTCCCAGTACACATACATGAGCCCAAAGCATTGCATAATGGATATGTTCCACTTAATTTCCAGACATTGAATTCATATCTTTGAAAAAGGGGAATCTACTTTGGCTTTCAAACAGGAAAAAATTGTACTTCTGTGTAAATGAAAATCAGTGAATACAAAATGTCCTATCAATGTCTATAAATTCTGTCATGAGGTCAGAGGTCAGCCTGATTCGTGTTTCAATAAAGCCATTACGCTCTGGCCTGGAGGTGTTGTATTTCACTGTAACCAGTGTTATGGTTTATTGTTAACAACAGCATTAGTGAGGCTGAGACGGGGTTAGAGGAAGTGCATCTCTCTCTGTATCTCTCTCTCTCTCCCCACACACTCCTCTCTTCCCTTCATCCCCCCCTACAAGATATAGCGCCATAGACAGATTAAAATGCATGGTCTCATCCCTTTCTCATTTTTCACATGCAGTCGGTCTCAAGGATAAGGATGGCCTCTGCTCAGAAGGACTTATTGACCAAAATAACTGTGCATCAATATGTCTCCTGAAGGCTGAGCAGACCACAGCATCACAGGGGTTGTATTTTCACCAGCTCTCTCAGCCTTTAATGTTATTGACCTGGCTTGTCCTGATATGCTGCAGGACAGCACAGCAGGCTAGAAACATATAGCAAAGCCGCGTTAAATCTTCATTGTCCTAAAAGGAGCACACGCATTGATGCATCAGGGCAAAAAAAAAAAAAACAACAACAAAAACAAATGCTACTAGTGTGCTGACGGATGAGACAGAGGAATAAAAACAAGAGGGGTTTACAATTTGAGAGTGGCATGCTGTGACCAGTGTAAAATTATATTGCTGCCTTTCTCTGGCTTATTTTTCAATGAGAAATCACCGCGAGATAAACTGCAGTTTTGATGAGATTCAATTTACAGTGATAGCTGCAGTATTGCTGCAATGACATCAATGATATGATGACAGACGGCTACAACTATGATGCCATCTGTCCATATTTGACGTATTAGCATATTTCAACTAAAATGTGTCATTCACAAGGAATGCAATATTTTCCTGTGAAATCATTAATTTCACAAGCACAGGCATAAAATTGCAATAAATCTCATGCGTAATAGTTCGCACACACCCCCGTATGCACACACATTCACGCACAAATTCTGATGAAGTTACCAGCAGTAAATTCAATCGGTTGGAATATAATAAAGCATGCAGGTTACAGTGTTTGTAATCTGCATCCTGAGGTACCGCTGTCATTTAATCCAGGTGTTGAATGCACATGCACAAACAGGATCAGTCCCCACTGTACTGTATATAGGACCCTATCCCCACCCGATCAATGTGTGCACTGACTGGTTGATAAATTGGTATTCACGGACAAATGGATCACTTCAGAAGCCACTCACATGCTGGTAACTCTGACAAATGGAGTGAGAGTGTGGCAGGGAAAAGAAGAAGGAGTTGAGTGCAGGAAGAAAGAGAGGAGGAAGAGGATGCGGCGGTCAGATGGGACATGCTGAGGGAGTAGATTTTCAGGTAGGCCCTGCAGGACATGTTTGGCCTAACAGAAAATGACAGGGGGCTTTTGAGGGCCTTGACACTGAACACTTAAACCCGGTTGTTGTGCACCCTCCTCAGCGAGCAAGCCGAGGCATTCATCACATTCGCCGTGGTCGAGTTCGTGAGGCACTTCTGCCAGGGCTCTTTGCGAGGCATCTGTGGGGACCTCAAGGCAATGTAGCACTAGCGAGGTCAGTCAGCTGTCTGCCATTCCATGCAGAAGCAGAGCTGGTGCTCGAGCCTCGCCAAGAGCTCCAGCAGGGCGGGCAGACAGACTGTGTCCCTTTGTCCCTGTTTCCCCAGACACCTGCGTGATTGCATTGATTTGTCCCGATTCCATTAAGCCAGGGGTCCCACTGGATTTCAAGTGTCAAACATCTGTCATACAGAGGTTGCCTCATGCTGAGTAATTCAATCAGGAGATAAATCTTCACAGAACTGTTTATGAATATGCAACAAAAACTGTATGGAATTTTTTATAAAACCTGTTTTGGATTTATGATAGATACGTGCTGACAGGACTGAACAGTTAATCAAAATATTAACAAAATTGCAACATGGCCAAGTGCAATATTCAAATCACTGGTGTTTAAAGAGAAAGATACAATGCATCACGACATATCATAATAAATTATGCATTGTGGTGCTATAGAGACAAGGACGTCACTTTGTGATGAGAAGTGGTGGGGATGTGAGGGCTCGGATGAAAAAAAAATCATCTTCAACATACGCAATTTTATGCAATGCAATGAGGAGATTGTATGAGGTCAGGGTAGATAATTATGGCGGGAAAATAACTGCATAATGGCACATTAAAATTTATTTAATTTAATTTGTTAGTTTACATTTTAGCACAGTTTTTACTAATTATGCTTGTAAACAGTGATGGGGACAAAATCAATGATTTCCAAACGCGTCCCCAGTGTAAATGACGCGTATGAATGGAGATGCTCCCATTCTCCTGATGTAAGGCAATGTGCTTGTTCGTAACGGACCCCAACAAAATTCATATAATTTTTTTTCTTGTGAAAATGCAATGCAAAAAACTGGAATCATGACTCATATTGCAATATCCATCTAAATATTTGCAATATGACTTTTTTTCACATCATTCATCCCTATGTGACATATAAAAAGAATACTGTGGTGTGGTAAAAAAAACTCAAACATGCTTTTGGATCCTTTTTTTGACTCAGAACCCTAAAAATATCTGCTCTAACTCTTTTCAAAGTCTCTAAAATACATTTTTAAACAGTCGTGGCTGATGTCTTCACAGACATAAATCTGGATTCTTTGGATGTATCCCTCGGTGTTCATTTTAGGTAGAGTGGCAAGAGAGCGAAAGAAAGACAGTGTTAGACAGAGTGAGTTCACAGCGTTAGTAGAAAATAGACTGGAACGTCTCCTGAAGCCAGTTACAGGCAGCGGCAGCAGCAGAGTCTTTGTTATGATAAAATCAGGGACCTCTACGAGCATGCCCTTGATTCTGCAGTTGGCTTAACTCGGCAGGTCACCAAGGGGAGGCAGATGTTGTCTCGAGGCATGTCCCACTGCCTCGGTGAGGGCTCCGGCTGGTGTCGCCGAGCTCACAGGTGCAGAGGGGATGGTGGACGGCGGGGGGGATTGGAGGCGCGCTAAGCCGTTGCTCAGTCGCCACAGGCCAGCACTGGGGATGTTGGAATGAGCAGATATGCTCATTTTGATCCACTGAGGTATAATAATTGATGATCAGCCCTGCTGTCGCATCTGGGAGTCACTGGTCCATGTCATAATACACCCTTAATGCAACACATGGTGGTGTGGACAGAGGTGCCGTGAGGTCTCATGCTGCCTTCTATTTCATGTGGTAGAAAGGATGATTGAGGGACCACAGTTCCATATAACACAACGTAGATGAACCCTCTCTTGCACCTTAGCTTGTTATACAGGTGTATATCAGGTGTACATATATATATATAGATATATATATGTATATATAATGCTGAAATCATCCCTGAAGGAACTGAATAAATTTGATAACTAAAAGCTTCTTTTCTTTTAAAATTGTTGTTTCCTCGAAGCTTTGTTAGACCTTTTATTGTTGCTATGCCTGTCTAAACATACAAAAGAGAGAGAAAAAGCACCAACAATGAATGTTCAAGATGAAGGAAAGTAGAGATGAGTGGTAGAAGAAAGAAGCAGCTGCTAAAAATGCAGGAAAATGTCAATTTGGGACCATTTCAGTCTCAAAGTAAAACAAATGCTCAGTGTATAAAAACAGAACTTACTATATGGACCACACATGCACAGCATTTGTGTTCTGTAAACATAAAACACATTTCCTAATTGTTCATTTTAATGAATCTTTAGTGAATAAAGGAGAAATGGTTGCAATGAATGTTCCTTTTTAAAAATCCAACTTCATCATATTTGAAGCTTAAAACCTGACCTACTTTTCTCCCCTCCTCTTTATATCTGCTCTTGTTCTATAAAAAAATTTAAAAATCCTATTTGGTATTTGGTTACTTGATTAATCACCAGTATTTTCACAGATGCGCAGTGTGTGCAGAAAAACTTCACACACCCGGCATACAAAAGACGACACGCATACACAAGCACATACATACACCTTGATCTGCTTCTAGCTGAACAAACCTCCCACGTTGAACAACAACAGTTAAGATCAGAAATCTCAAAAAAAACAAAACACTACCATTGACAACCTAAGGGTCTTTGAAAGCCTCCACTCGCTGATCCCTCTCCAGTGTGGTTCTCCTGCAACGAGACATCAAACGGAAGCACAGCAGCCCAACACGAGAACATTTCAAAACACAGCTCGTATAGTGTCACTGCTTCTTTTCAAAATTAATGTGAAGCCGTGAAAAAAGGAGGGGTTTCATAATAATCCCAACAGGATCAATAAGCTGCCATTATCCTGGCCACAGTGAACAACATTTAAACCACTGAGAGGCTTTCTCTGTTCAAAAGAAGGGACTTCTGTTCCATGTTTGTTGTCATTGTTGGTCGTCAGTGATCCGATCAAATTTTGATACACTATTCAGCCTCATTGATTTCAGTTTACCACAGATTGTGTTGAATGTTGAATGAAATATTGTTCTTTTTTTTTCTCCATCAGTGGCAATTACCCAACAATGAAATGCTCGATATCGCAGCATATTAGAAGGCATGGTGCTTGCAAAATATTGGGTCTGTGCTTCATGTCAGCAACTGCCTGCCAGGCGCACATGCGTACACAGTCACATGTGCAACAGACACATGCCTGCGTGCTCTGGTCTGGCAGGCGCTCATTTACTTTAATATACTTAAACACCCACACGTCCAGCACTCTGCAGAAAACTGCGGACAGAAAGACAATCACACTCATCATAAGCAGTGAATGGATGCCTTTTCTTATGTTATACTGTTCTATTGATTGCTTAGAGCAAAGGACCCCATACAAACTACTCGCTCTCTATGCTGCAGTTTCCTGGACTGTCTTCAGTGTTGAATAAAATGTTTTGCTTTCAAGGTCGATAAGGCAAATAAGCCCTAGCCTCTGGTTATTTTAAAGATTTGTGGTCCCATAAAATACCTGAAGAAATATTGCTTATACTGGATCTGTAATTTAAGAGTTCCAATCTTGAGGATCTTAAGTTTCTGTTCCTCTTTTATCATTACCAGCATGGCATTACAATTATCACTGATGTGTTGTAAATGATGAATATTAATTTTTCCAAAGTGAAAAATGTGCATACTTTCACAGAACCCCGGCAAAATCCATCTGTCTTACCTTTGGAGCATCTGCCATCGCTTACAGGGCCGTCCACCTCACGAGTCACAGGGACTTAGGGACATCTGTCCCAACAGATAGAAAATCAGGATAGGGCCATCCATTCTGTTAACGCTCCACTGAACTCTGCGTTATGTTCACCATAATTTGCTTTTGGTTGCTGCAGCATCCCGGAATATTGCTTTGCAGCAGCTCAGACAAAGTCGGCTGGTTGTAATGTGTCCCTTTTCGGCCATTCTGCAAGCAGATAATTTGATAAACCCCCAGACGTAATGGCTATGCTGCATCCTGATAAATGTGGGTAATATGACAGGGGACAGAGGATTTCCCTAACAATTTCTGAAGAGAAGTTTGGCTATTAGGATGATTTGATATTTTCCGTAGAGAGTACATTTGATCTGAGGGGAATGTATTTTGTTGCCGTTCAGCGTAACACTGTATGACTTTTTCTTTTTTTTTTTTGTTATGGGAATTGATGCATATATTGTCTGTTTTCTTTCTGAGCTTGTTTGTGAATGTGGATGTGGATGTTGTATTAGGATTTGTGCAGGCAATATTTCCTTTCAAATAGCTGTCGCAGTTTTAGATACAACGCCCATATTCCAGGGGGAATAACATAAAATAGGGTTACAAATACAAAGTGTTACACCATTTCCTATCTTCTGCTATAGCGCCGTATGTTCTTTCACTTCTCCCGAGCAAGAACACTCTCTGCTGCACACATATTATTCATAATACCTTCTTGAAAATACAAATCGGAATAAAGTTAGTGAAACTGACCATGCAGTGACCCAAAAGCGCACTCAGCCATTCCTCCTCCTCTCATCTTGCTTTCTCTCAATCTTCTGAGGGTAAACGCGTCAGCTATTCCTCATATGGTAAAATATGCAATCTGTGCCTGCCAGTCTATGAGCGAGTTTTGGGTTAATCCTCATGAATACGTGACTTTGTCTGCATGAATAAATAAAAACCTGCTCACTGGGTAATTGAGGTGCCATGCCACTAACAAACGAGGACACAATTTGTAAATGGGATTTTTTCTCCCCCTGATCTAGACCCATGGCATTTTATATTACATTACCAAAATCATATTGATACACTATATAAAGTAGATATGACATTGAAATGTTAGATTCTCCCCTGAGGACTCTGGGAAAGTTCTATTATGATTCTGTTATTTTATCATTTGCTTCATTTTGGAGAACCTCAAGTGTAAAAGTGTCAGAGAGTGTTGATGGCTAAATCTTGTGCCTGGTGGCTGGAAATATTGAATAAGCCATGATTTAAACTGATTTAAGTCTACAGGAGTGGTTGACAGTAACCAAAACTCTATTGAGTATTATTCCACACATACTTAGAGCTCTTATATGTGAATTAAAATAAGTATTAATGGAGTATTTACCTTAATATAATATTAAGTAAAATGTTTGTATTATAGGCTAAGTTGCAATGGCTTTAAAAAAAATTTAAAAAATAAAGAGTTGGAAAAAAAAGTGAAAACGAGAGAGAAAGAGAGATGAAGCAGACAGAGACTGAGTCGAGGTCACCCGTGATTCCATCATGGCTGGTTGCTCTTCATAAAGTGTTCCATTTTGTATTTAAAGTGCTCCCAATTATGGTCAATTTTGTGTTGTGTGTGTAAGGGATTCCATATGTTGATCCCCTTTATAGAAAAAAAAAAAAGCTATCCGTCCAAAGGAGGTTTTGTGACAAAGCACTTTGCAATTTCCCACAGCAGCGCCTCTGGTAATTGAGCCAAAAGCCCCCAGAAAGGTTTCAACATGTCACTGAGAACCTGAGCAGCGAGGTTACGTAAACATTTATAGAAGAGTGTAGTGTCGGATAATTATTGGACCTACACTGGAAAACAAAGAGCATTTGGACATTATATAAGGCATAAAATCTGCAATACTTTGTAGCTAATTTAAATGTGTAATAACATAGCTTTGATCCAGTTTAGCATTAAAAGACTTTTGATATCTGAAACATGTATAAATTGTTCCGTTTTGTATTTTATGCAATCACTTTATCCATTGAATGGACCGAAAAAAGCATTATGGACATTGTTGTTGTTGTTTTCTCTCAACTTGCCTATGCATACAACTGTGGATAGGATAGGATAGGACAGGACAGGACAGGACAGGAAAGGATAGGATAGCATAGGGTGACATAGCACAGGATAGGATAGATTAGGATAGGGTAGGATGGGATGGGATAGGCTTGGATAGGATAGGGTAGGAAAGAATAGGATAAATCGGGATAGGATAGATTAGGATGGGATAGCACAGGATAGGATAGATTAGGATAGGATAGGATAGGATAGGGTAGGATGGGATAGGCTTGGATAGGATAGGGTAGGAAAGAATAGGATAAATTGGGATAGGATAGATTAGGATGGGATAGCACAGGATAGGATAGATTAGGATAGGATAGGATGGGATAGGCTTGGATAGAATAGGGTAGGATAGGGTATGATAGGATAGGATTCAACAAGATAGGATAAATTGGGATATGATAGGAAAAGATGGGTTTGTTATTGTTACTTACAGCCCATTAGAGACTTTAAACATTATATAAAGTCTGATTTTCATGACTGAAAATCCACAAAAAATACACCTTGAGGTTGTGAGGATGGGAATAACACATTTAACAGTGTCGATTAAAATCTCCATTGGAGTACTTTCAAATTAAATTAATTGCTCAGTGTTTCTAAAACTTGAGAATTATAGAGTGAAAATGCTACAGTACTTAGCCTAAATTGCCTGATCAGGTTAAAGCTTTCTTGTATTTTCTACCTACTTTAGCAGGAGACTACCTAGTGGCATTAACACATTTAATTAGATGAGTGGCACCTACCAGAATATTACCATATTAGTCAGATGAAGTGTTCAGGTAAAAAGTCTTTTTGAAGGCTCAGTTGTAAATTTTTGTGTAATTCTGAGATCATCTCCTCGAATAATTAATAATTCACATGAAGATGAATGCCTGGCGTAATTTCCTAAATTGGCTGTTTTTCTACTGGACTGTTTAAAATGATCATTCTATTTAATAACTGGACTTGCTTATAATACTTTTTTTTTTTTTAAATGCCAATGGAACGATGAAAATATCTTAAAACAAGTAAAATTGTAATGAGATATTTTGAAGAAAAATCAGACAGATATTCTTGGTAAGAAGTTGTCTTCATTCATAAGAGTGCTTTGCTGGAAGTAACTTTTCTTTTCCTGGTTGACTGACAGCTATAACAAAATCATAAAAAGAATAACTGCAAATTCATTGAGTTTTAACCAATAAAGACCCTTGCCAGGTTTTCTCTAAAGGGTCAAGGTTTTCTACTAAATGTTCTCCACTATTGCAAATCAGAATAATGCTTTGTGAAACTGACAATAAATGAAGGTCACTAAAAGTGTAAAATTATATTGGTTTTTGTCAGTGTTGTTTGTTTTCTCTCATGATATCCCTGGTAATTGCTGTGGGGGCCATCTTGCATTTGCTCAGGGACTGACAGAACAATTAGCTTCTTTAACACCAGAACCCCAGTGATGTATCATCCTTTCTATCCTGGGAGACAAGTGTTATAATGGACCACAATTTGGGTAGCATTTACTGTAACAGCAAAAATACACAACTATTATGATACTTATCGCACAAGATCTGATGACGAAGAATGCCCTGGGAATGATATAATCAAACTCAGATAGGGCACCTCCAGCTTTTAGCCCGTCATTTACCACCACAGTACACTTTTCTACTGTTCGATATCCCACCAAAGCAAGCCTGGAGAAGCGCATTGATTTCAGTGGGGTCCTCTTCGCCAGTCCTGCCCCTCACGCCTTGTGCTTGACCCACTTATTTTCTCATCTTTCCCTGTTTTCTCAGGAGAGTTATGCTTGCACGCTGCTTTTCCCATTACAGTGGGAGTGGATGCAGGCCAAGTATGATTGCATTGCATAGTCTGTCTCTCTCTCTCGCTCTTTGTCTGTATGACTCACACAAACACACACACACACATGCATGCACTCTGTCTACCTGACTGAGTTAGGCGATACCAGCTCAGTTAGCCAACAAATAAATCAACAGACAAATTGACATATATGCCACAAGAGAGACGCCTTTAAAGGAGTCGTTGAACGCTGCAAGTGCTATAAGAATTTCAGCCATGATGGATATTGACAAAGCACCTAGTTTAAACCAAGCGGGCACATACTGATCCAGTAACTCTACAAAATATCACAGGCCATATGGAGCTGGACAGCGCCTGAGCCACACTCACTGAAGGGGGGACACTCAGTCCTCATCAGAAAAACAATCATATAGATTGATTGTGAAAGCAGGTTATTACAACCCATTTTAACTTTTCTTATTAAGTGGCAACCTCTAGTGGCCGAGCAATTATTACGGCTGCAAAGGAGAAAGTGAGGTGAAGTGGTATGAAGAGCGAAAAAGGCTGCTTGTGGAGGAAATGGTTGTTCAGGTTAAACAAGCACAGGGCTTTCTCTCCGGAGACAGAGACAACATGCTAACGTAAAAGCCAGAACAGTTGGTAACGTGGTGACATCACGTACATAACGTAACTGAAGTTACTGTGGATACATTTATAATGGAAATTAGTACTAGTTTTCTTATCTAAACCTAACCAAGCTGTCATGGTACGACGAAGGTCGGTTACACCTGTCACTTGTACGCTGCTACAGTCATGTTGTTTTGGGACCGGTGGTATAAGTTGTTTTGGGTGTCGCTGGTGATCAATCTATTCAGTAGTTTAGGTATGAGGATGTGTTGTTCATGCCTGTAGAGTTTGACTTAAAACACATTTAAATATATTGCTCTTTTAATGCGTTCATTCAAATTTTAAAATATTCATAACAAGCCTTCATTAGGCAGACAAGCTTATATACTTAAGGTTTGAACTCTAAGGGTCTATCTTCAGTCTATCAGAGCGATGCATGCTGGGTAAACAAGGCCACCTGATGGGTAACGATGTTATATGTTAACATCTATTCATACCTAATTGAATCACAACATGAATTGTATTAATGAAATGCTGTTGCTATAAAGCAAATGCATAATATAAACAGTGAAGTAAAAGTGAGCAGCAGTAGAGACAGCCTTTAGCGACAGTATATCATTTATAGAAGATGATAACAGAGAACAGTTAAATTAGCAAGTGTACTGAAATTACTCTTGGTTAAAACAGCTAAGAATAAGGTTTACTTCTGAATTAAGCAATACAATGAGGGAAGAACTGAATGCTTTTTAAACACAAAAACATCAAAAAAAAGTACACAGCTGCAATGCTCTCTGACCCGTTGTGAAGTGCTAGCTACATGTAATGAAGCAAAGTCCCACAGTTTGCCTGAGGCAGCCGCACGTATATAGCTTGAAGCCTGGCAGAGCACTCTTCTATGCGGCACTGTTTGGGGATTTGGTTTGGGAGTGTGAGAAACCTAAGATCTGTATTTTTCACCTTGTAACAGGTACATTGAGGAGAACTACTTTTTAGGCATTTTGCTGATCTTGTAAATCACCGTTAAAGCTCACTGAAAGAAGTCAATTTGTTTCCAAAACAGAGGATAACTAGGGAGATGCCTTGTTGTGGTTAAAAATTACAAATGACATCAAGAAGAAAAAATTTTAAACTGCAATACACTTGAGATTATATGAGAGTCTGTCAAGGGAGAATCATGCATCATCTATTATTTGACAGGTGCTCTGAGATTTTCATTTTGATACTTCAGCCAGAGAGGATGAGGCCAGGGGAAGGAAGCAGAGAGGAGTTTAGGTTTCTTTGGAAGGCTGCATAATATTTCTTAATAGGGTTGAAAGCGGGCTTGAGGCAGGTCTGTGGAGATTCTCCTTTCCTCTCCCGGATTATCATTTTTAAGCAGCCTCCTTGGGAGCTTCCAGAATGAGCATTATAAAAGCCAGGGTTGAGGAAAAAAATAGACCCTACCAATTTAGTTATTTCACCAATTTACTTCCTTTCATATGATTTGCAAAAATTACTGCTCGCCCTCGTTCAAGCAAGTTCTTGCCCCATTTTTTTTCCCAAAAGAAAGTACCTACAGCTCCACTGTGTTGTGCCGACTAATATTGTAGCTTTGACGTATTCTGTTTTCACTGTCTGAGGCGTTCAGCCTTGGCACATTGTTCTCACATCTATGTATTTTCTTGAGGACCGAGCAAGAGCTGTCATCACAATAATGCAGAGAGAATCCTTGACTCTTGATTTTGTATTTATTAATGATGAGGGAATAGCACAGCAATATCACAGCCAGTGTTGATGCAGAGAAGTCTGTCTGTTTTCATTTTCTTAAAGAATTCATATAAATTTCAGTTTGGAAAAAGAAGACCCAGAACTATACTCGTGAGGGTACAGAAAATAGTCCTTTTTTTTTAAAAGTGTCAGTGATCTCTCCGTGGACTGCATTGCAAATATCAGAGAGGCATCCTGCTTTATTGTTTTATGCAGTTGTCATCCACTGACCAATACATATATGCAGCAAGGCAAATCCTTGAGAGAAAGTTGCTGTTTTATATTAAAATTGCAATTCAGTATTGTCATCGATCCAAAGCTGAACTCCAAAGGATCCATCATGTGGAGTGGATGCATTTCCATGCTCGTGTGTCCAGGTCGTACCTCTAAGACAAAGTCTATCTGCAATTAAGACGGAAAATCTGAACTTCTCCAGGTACCTCTTCCCCGATTTTCCTCTCACAGCAATAGCATTTGCATTTTTCAGCAGAGACAGGATTTGAGCAAAGAGTGTGATTGCTCTCTTTGCTAGTTAAATGTTTAAAGAAGACATGCAATTTGAATTGCTGCAGAGCTCATCAATATGAAATTGGACTAGTGGAGGGAAACAAAATGTGAGGAGGCAGCCTGGCACTCAGTATGCCCAAATCCAACTCTCCATTTTCCACCGCAGCAACACAGGGGTAGACTTTCAGGGAAAAAAATAAATAAATCCGTGGGCAAGTTTACCTTTTGAGGTTTTTCCTTGTTATCAACAGCATAAATACTTGCAATAGATATCAGAGCATCTGCGGGGTAGAAAAATCTGGGTCGTAAACAGAATGGCTTTAAAGAGTAACAATGAAGGATTAATATTTCATACATATTTAAAAACATATGCCAAGCTCAGTTATTGATTAACCGAAGAAGTGTTCTGATGGTCTGTTGATAATGTCAATCTGTCAATTTCACATTTTCAGTCAGGCGATTAATGTTGTTTAATGACGGGAATAAACACATCTGTTAACTAGCACGAAGCATTCTTTACCCATATTGGGAAAACTTGTATGGGTCTCTGAGCTTGTTATCTGTCACTCAAAAAGTGATCCAATAGCAATCATAATGCTGCTAAAGCCCACCCGGTGTTTTCTGCCCTCAAATCCTGCTGTGCTTGAAGATGTGTTGGCAGCAGCAAATTATTAAATTGTATTTTCCATTCTCAAGGGTTGTCAGCAGCCTTGCAACAAATAGAATTTCCCGATATAATTACGAATACTAGAGAGAGGCTGGAAAAGAAGAGCTGATATGAGGTAAAGAGGGACGCTCCCAGCAAACAAGGGGGCTGAGCCATCTGACAAGCTTCACCTCCTTAGTTCACACTGTTAATGTACAGCAGGGACCACATTTGACTGATAATCAAGCTCTGTTCTCGCACAAACATTGCTCAACGGGAAGAAATCACTTGTATGGAGAGACAGTCAGAGTTCAATAGACTTTCTGTCATCGACTCCTCCAGCTGATAAAACACACGGGGCAGCAGGGCGAAAGGGAGCCATTTGCAGAGTTGACAGATTCCATCATGGATGACTTTAGCATACCTGAGCGCTGCTCTTTCCCTGCCTTCTGCATGCCCTCTGCTAGCGAAAGGGGTGATGAATCAGGCTTTATGGGCCTTCAGAATGCAGCGGAGGTCAATCTGTGCGAATGGCTGTTAAAATCTGACATAGCTTGACCAGGCCCTTTTAACAAGCTCGAAGCCATTCTACACCCACAGTCCAGGCTGAACATTTCTGTCGTTCTCTAATATACTTTGGCCTGATAAGCTTCTCGCTGAGTTACCGAATAGCAAAGTTGGCTGCCACACTAAGTTGAAGTGGAAAACAAATATTTCTCCCTGCAATTGAGTTCATGATCTGCCTTGACTTGCTCCATGACTTTCACTGCCGCTAGCAGAGATGGAACAACAATAGCCTCTGATCTCAGGCTCAATTATGGTGGGTTTTCCTTAAACTACTGTTTAGCACATTGGCTGTTAGCCATTGCACTGTCCATGCCCTTCCCTCTAATAAAAGATGACTAAAAAAATAAATAAATACAGAACGAGAGAAAGTATAATCAAATTACAGCACATACTCTTCCCTGATGGCTAATACAGCGGCTGCAACAGGAGGAGAAAGTGACGTGCTATCGCATTGTTTCGTTATTATCCAAAGCTGATGAGTTAATCTCTTTGAAGCTTTTTCCCTTTCATTACTGAAGCCCCCAAAGCACTGAAGGCAAGCAAAAATATATACACACACACGCAAATCACAAAGTTATGAAAATTAAAAATCATAAAAATGGTAACTTAATAATAAAAATAATGAATCTGACTAGCACGACTGAGCAATAGGCATGCAGTAAGTTCAGAAGATAACACAAATGAAAAATGGACTGGTGTTGGGTTTGTTTCCGGTAGAAATTATAAATGATTGTTGATATTTTGGTGCATCGTTGTTTTGTATTAACAGTTGTAGCCAATGTCTGTGTTCATTCTGTTGAAGCACAAAATATTCCCATATACAGTAAATAATCAGTGACGTTTTGGTTGTTTTTTACATTTATGAGTGAGACAGAACAAACAAACGAAGTACCGGACATCGATGTTCCTTTTCGATTTGTTTTGAGTATTTTCTGCAAAAAAATATGTTCATAATGTGAATGACTTATTGAATCAGAACACTACGTATCCATTTAAATGGTTGAGCTGTAGTCCATCTGCCTTATGAGTCCTTATTCCTGGCCTTTTTCGCTTCTTTGTGTGCAGTTACAGTGACGTCTATTTGCTATAGCAATGTATTGAGATGTTCTTGCAGATCTAAAAGCCTCTTAATTTTTATACGTCCATCATGTTGCCTTGACAACAGACTGGGCTAATCCATAGTGCAAGGAGCACAACCGCTGGGCCATAGAAAAGGGCAGGCTGCTGCACAAAAAATGGTAATATCACCTGGACTCGAGTGTCTGATGTCTCTTCACTCTGATCTTCCCTCTGAATATTTTGTTGATGTTGTGAAGTCGCATTTTCACACTGCCTTGCCACGTGCACGTGTGCGGTTTGTGTGTGTGTGTGCACTTTGCCAGTGGACTGGCAATCATGGGGAATAACACAGCTCCATGATTGCACACTGCCCTTGAAAAAAAAAAATCTATTCCCAGTTGAACTCAAAACAGCCCGAAGCCTTTCTCACCAACTCAATATTTTTGCTGTATACATTCTGCTATAGGTGGAAACGAGTATTTCTGTCACCGAATTACACTAGGACACCTACAATACTCAATTCGCTCACACACAAAATGAATCATTATAATGCCATGAAGTGATTTGCTTCTCCACTGAGTAATTATAAGATTACAGTAGCATAGAAATATCAGATTATGTCAAAACATATCATTGTATGTGTCGATTAAACTCCTTGTATTCTGTACAAATGCAATTAAGTGCATCCAAGGTTAAGTGCTATTTTCATCCACATGTCAGCCGGTCGGGTCTTTTTCTCTGGAAGCGTTTTAGATCTGACGTGCTTTTTTCTTCTTGTTAAATGTCACTGACAGGTTTTGACATGAAAACTTAAGTTAGCAGTATCCAACCTGTCATACTGTATTTGTAAACAGCTTACGTTTCCTTCTCTGAGCTTAGGGGAAAGGAGGTGAAGCCTGACAGCAGACAAGGGTTTTTAACAAACATCCCCACATGCATACATAATGCCCCGTTTCAAAAAAGAGAAAGTTGCCGCTCCATTTGGTGCGTAGTATTTCTCAGAGCGCCCGGAGGATACCTTCTGTCCAGAGCGTCTATGGGCTGCATGCGCTATACTTAGCACCCTCGAATCTCGCTGTATGGCAACACGGTTTACCGCTCCTCCTATCTTTGCATCGAGGGAGTGAGTGATTTAGTGTAATGAGATTATGCCTCCTGAGGAATCCATGTGTCCATGCAGAGTCAAAGTTTCTTGGAATAATCCATCTCGTGATGAATTACCTCGAGTTTTTGCAGGATGAACTTTGGTTCGCTGGCAAAACTTTGGACGTCACGCATTGGCTACACATCAGCCGCTGCATGCTGTGCCCATGTTGCGTGGATATTGATTGATGTAGCTAAGTAGTGCGATCGCTGTCCTACACAGCTGCAGACACGGCCGATAGAAATCCTGTGGATTTCTGTGGCTCAGGCAGGTTTAACTCATCAGCAGAATAGAAATCTCTTGGGCCCTCTGGGAATTGGGCTGGGGATACATCAAGGGCAGGTGTGAGGAGACAGGTGACCCATGGCCTTTGCCTCCCACTGCCTGACCTTGGAACGAGATTTCTGTCTCCGAGCTCCAGCTTAAATCCTCCTCACTAGATCAATTTGATGATGTATAGAGGGTTAGGCAGGAAGCTTGCGATAGAAGCTCAATATCTAAGTATAAAGAGACACATGGGACACCGTGTAGCTGTTAAGTCACCTTTTCTGTTTTCCGCACGTTTCAGATCTGCTTAACTCGGCAAAAAGAAAAGTGGCAACATGGGAACATGTCCCATCTTTAAACTACATTTATAGTAGTCACGGTCTTCTTTATATGTTATTTGCTCAATGAGCTGTATTCAGAATTGGAAGCCTTAATCAGCTGCATAAATTCAAAAGTTAACCCAAAAGATGTGAGGGTGGGGGTTGTCCTACAGTGCTGCTTATTGCTTAAAAATCTGTGCAGCAAATTCAGAATTATTGAAATGCTCTGTGTCTCATCCGTAATGCTGAAATCGCAGAATTACACTGCAAGTACTCCAGTAATGATCTTTCTGTTTTTATGTGATCATTTAGTCGACCAGCTGAATAAACAACTGTAATATGCATATATTCCTAAAGTGTTTTTAAATGCGTTTTTGTCTTCCCAACCAGTTAATACTGAAAATCTTGTGGGGTGATAATCATCATCACGAAATTGACTCCAATACAAATCGTGACACTTTTTATTTACACTGCATAATGCACTGTACAAGATCCAGCATTTCCCACACAGATCAGATTATTATGTTGTTTGTAAACTCCACTGCCCTCCCCGGGATGTGCTCACACAGACGCACACAAAGGGAAGAATTTTGGTCACATTGACTTGGCAACTGGATGTGACTAAGGATTAAGGATGGCTTGCTTGTCAAAACGCAATCTCTGAGCACAGTGATGATCCATAAGCAACAAGACATCCGTTCGGAGCCTGAAAATTCTTTTTTTCCCTCCGTGAGCAAGTCTGCTGCCGTGGGAGGAGGGGCAGAACATGAATGACTGGACACATTATGAATGAGCAGAGCATGAGTGAGCATGTTTCATATGGCCACTTGCTTCATTTCGATCCTGCTCTGCTGTTGCAAATATGTAGTCGTTTTGTTCTGCCCCATCAAAAGTTAAATATTAGGCGGGTTTCAGGACAGGTATGAATTTTGGTAACTTGCTGGAGTTTTAACGTTTCTGTCAGGAGTTCATGATACCTCTGTCCTGAAGAAATCATCGTGCACATTCTGATCAGTACCAAAAATCCCTAAATGCATTTGAGATTTTGGTATTAATGTGTTTAGTTTATTAACTTGGAGCTAAATGCTGAATAGTTTTTCTAAACAAATAACGTTAAAACAACATCAGATTCAGTATGTGACATTTCATAAAACTCCCGGAGAAAGATATGGAGTATTTGTTTTAAACATTTATGGTTAAAGGTGCACTTTGTAGTTTTGGGGGAGAAATTTTAAGATAGGAGAACGAGGGAAAAGGGCAAGAAAAACATCAGTCATGATTGATTGTCATGACTGAACAAGCAGATTAAACAAACGGCTTGTTTATAATGGAAATATCTAATAAATGTTATTGTTTGAATTATTATCTTATTAATATTTGAAATATAAACTCTATGAGTTTGAATTTATTTTCCAAAACTACATAGTGCACCTTTAATGTTCGAGATTCCTCTGTACAATGTCGATGGCTAAATTCACAGCTTATTATACTTTAGCTTTTGACGTCTCATGTTCTTTTATTGCACATAAACATTCTATTTTTACACAATATGTACATGGGGAGAAGTGAGTAGGTGTCACGCGTGGCTAAAACATCAACCAGGTGGTGGTTTGAAATTTCTCACCTTTGGAAGGAGCGAAAGTAAGCAGATGGTGGGCCTTTAGGGTCCATAGCACATTGTCGACAACGAATTACAGTCCAGAGGGGAATGGGATGGCTGATAACCTCCATCCCATGGTTCCATCTGCTGAATCCTAAGCAAGGACAGTGCATGCAGACATGCAAGCCCAGACACTGACATCTTGTATGCCTGATGTAGAATTATACAAGAGGTGAATGGGGAAGAGTAGTTAATTGTTTTCAGGATGTGTTATGTGGCCTTCCTGGAAAATATGTATTAAGTTTTCTGTGATGCAGTTCAATAGAAATGGGCAAACTGTCAGCCTTTTGTTGCAATGGCTGATGAGTTTTTTAATTGTTAAGCCCTAAATTTAATATTTTTGAAATGGAGCGAATAGCGGTACTTTTCTTGAATCCCAATAACTGAATAAAAAGCTCATAATAAAAGAGTGATGATGTAACAAACTAAATTAGATGGTTATTCAAAAGGATTCAACCTGGCATTTGTGCCTCCAGTACAAAGCAATCTCCAGACTGTTTTCAGGACACCTATACAAAGCCCCTCTGCGCGGCCTTTGGGGTGATCTAAAAAGAAAAGCCTTAGAAATAGCAAGCAACGCCAATTGTTGGAAAACACACGCCAAGCCTGTCTTTTGTCCCGTTGAAACAAAGTGGTTCGTCATGTTCTGTACATTCACCAGGTTTCAAAACAGGCTTTCATTACAATGGGACTATCTAAATCCTATTGTGGCAGAACAAGGCAATGTTCTCGGAATCAAATAGAAGAGGAATAATGTTGTGTCTAATTGCAGTTCCTTCACTATATTCTCCAACTGGGTTTAATCTAGCTCCATTCATGCCCATGCTAATCACAACATAGTCTGTGCTGCAGAATTACCGCCAAATATAATTCAGGCTATTATAATTACACAACAGGCATTGGCAGGAGCCTCCAAAGCCATCAATATGAACTGTTTTTTTTTGTTCTTTTGTCAGTGATGTCTCAATATTTTAGGGGCTACAATGAAGACTGGCCATCAGAATGTGAGTTTATCCAGCTCCAGTGAAACTGCAACCAGTGCTGCAGCCACCTGCTCGCTCTCCACAAAACCTGCTGCCTCCACAATATTGTTCAGCCTATTTGTATGTGACGGGAGGTCCTCTCTCCTGCCACGCTTCTGTGAGGAGCGGGTACAGTAAGAAATCAGAGCCTCTGCCGAAACAACAGCTGTTTCTACTTATGTAATGGCTGCAGGATGACTGTTCATATCCTGGCTCGTTGAAGCTGTCACAAATCATTAATCACGGGCCTGTCTGTGGGGCCACGCTGTCAAGTTGTTTTTGGACATCTGTGGCGAGACAGAAGCAGGACACATCATTTAAGCAGGCGCCTCACACCTTCGCAATCTTACAAGACGGTTTAAAATAATCTGACCTCACTCGCAGCTCTTTCTGTGTCAAATCGGAGTCGGGTGATTAAATGACATTGAAGCTCTCTGTTAGTGTGAGGCTGATGAGTGTATAACCTGGCCCGTGCTACTCAGTGCCTTAAAACCAACTATATGCGCACGAAACATAACCTCATTTCTTTTTCTCTTTTGTGGGACTGTTCAAGGAGGACTACAAGAAAAAAGAAAAAAAAATCCACATTCTGACTCGTGAGCACTAAAGAAAGCCATTGCACATTTTTTTGACGCTGGGGTTTATGCATGTCTGGGTGGATGTATTGCTGCTAACACACTGCAACAGAGAGCCCTGCAGAGGTACCTCAGACCGAATAGCACATCAAGGGGCTTAGCTGCAGCATTAGTGAGGTCTTAAGTAACTTTTCAATACAGCAAGACAGTGAAAAGAGACACTGAGGGAGGCTATGTGCCCTCTACTGGTGGATAAAAGCAAAGAATGATTGAGACTTCCTTATGTGCTCACTTGACATAATGTGCTTAACACTGAAAGACATAGTACAATTTGGGGCGCGCCTGACTCTCTGTATTTATTCTGTTTATAGCAGTCAGCATCATATACATACATACATACATACATACATACGTGACTTGATTCAGGAGGACCATAGATTTCAGTTTGAGTCATTTCATATCCCATTTTTTAAATTTGCTTTGTCTGAGAATAAATCTCAGGAAGTAAGTTATTTTTTATCTATGTATTTATTTATTTATTTAAAAAGACATACTTGGATGTTTTAGACTTCCATATGGATTCGTGTCTACATCTGACCTTTCCTAATTAAGTCACAGCCATGTATTTTGATACTATCGTAGGCGTTTGTCAGTGAAAAACAGGTGTAACCCTACATTTCATTTACTGACATTGTAGATGTGTCAGTAAATTGAGGGTTATTAAATCAAAACTAAAGCAAAAGTGACTTTCTCCAGAGAAATATGTCATCCATTTAACACAAAGAACTTTTTTGCTTGATTTTGCGCATTTTAAAAGTTAACTAACTTTATTTAGTAGTGATAACAGGTATAAATGTCTTAAGTATTCTTAATTACAGGCTAAGGTGAATAACAATAGGCAGTTGATTTCGAATGGAACTTGAGACGGAGGCTCATTGTAAAGAGAGTGAGATTTATTTATTTATTTTTTGATCTACTTATTGCTGATATTTTGCAAATGAGAACAAATGAATAACAAAGGTATTGGACCGTTAAAGTGAGATGTACAGTTTGCCGCAGCTCATAATTGCTTTTTCAAAGACCAGCCTTGGAAGTAATTAGAGGTCTGGGTAAAAAAACACTAACCATTCAGATAATCAGCCTGCCATTAACACCTAAGGGGCTATATTCTGCTATCAGCTTGACCCTACTTGGAAAACACTCTCCCCGCTTGATTTGCAGACTTTACCCCTTTAGACACAAAGTGTTCATGGATTGATTAGTGCAAAGGTCATCATGTATTACTCGCAGCATATTCGTGGCCCGGGATGTTATTGACTAAACAAAATGGATAGCGTCATACTTTTTCCACAAGGCTGTTGTTTAGCAGCCCCATGTTGGGAAGAGTAAACTCATTAGACAGCCTCTTTTTTTTCCCCTCGAAAACAAAATCTCCTTTTATTGCCTGACCTTTCGTGGTGGCAAATTGACAAACTTGTGATTGAGTGTGAATTTCATTATGGAGAGAAACTCATCTTTATTGATCAAATTAAGAGGCAGGTCGCAGGAGGGGAGAAAAGGCTGACAGGTGTATTCTAGTGAATATAATCCCAATCATCGGGCTCCAAACCACCGTCCCAACTGAGCAACCTCTTTTTTTTCAATGTTTCACTTTGAATTAGCTTCATCGGCTGGGTCTGATGTACATGGATGGGTACATGTTAAAACTGAATTTGAAAACTGTCTCTGTGAACATATGGATTCAACAAAAAACTTTAAAAAAAAAAAAGAAAAATGGTCCAACCCCTTTGGATCATTATCTTGCATATACATTTTAAATAAGGTGAGAAGAAAAAGCAACACTTCATTCATGTGAGACAACCGTTTTGGTTGTTGCCTGACCATATGGCCAATGTTCATTTGGCAACAGGTATAAGGTGCAAATAACTGTGAATAATATACGCCTGCTTTCACATGCCAGTGCCTTGACAGCTCTGAAGAAAAACAATACTTTGCTTTCAGCGGGAAGTCATGCAGTTTTATTTATGGTTAATTTAATTTATTTACAGTATTTCAGCTTCAATAATTGATGCACCATCCATGGATCATTCTTTTCACAAGGAGGGAAGACAGCATCCTATTTAATTTTGTTATTTTCCCATTAAAACCTGAGAAAACATCAAAGGCAGAATGATTTAATTAACAATGTGGAGAGTCTGTGTACAGCCGTCTGCATTTTGCAAATTACTCTTTGCTGAGAATAAGAGACTTATCAGGCACATACAGACATCGCTGCACACCTCAAAAGAAGTTGTGTTGACTCAAGGAAGGGGAAAATACATGTCTCCCCCAGACAGAATTATCCACTTCACAGGTATTTTTTCAGTTTCCAGTTTCCAGGTTGGAAAATTAATACCCTTTCTTCTTCTGCCAGTAGAGTTTACAATTCTTTGTTGTGTTCTCTGGGAAGTGCGGTCTGAACGAGGAGTAGACGAGGAGTTAAGTGTCGTATATGGAATCACATTGTGATTTGTTCCTTATAGCATTTCACTTCTTGATAATTGTTTTTGACGGGAAAGTGTTTCCAGGAAGCTGTTTCTTAATGATTATTCCCCTCTTGCCACTTGGGTTTTGGGAGCTTTCAGTGTGTTTATCGCTGCTACTCACGGCTAAGACGTAAAATATAGCCCAGCAGAACCCAGAGAAGTGCTCTCAACATGTTTAATAGTGAAAGTGAACAATGTTTCGTATGAAAATGGAAAGAGATACCAGCTGGGGCATGTTAACCACTTTAAATGGTAATTGTCCCACCTTGCTCTTTAAAGACCTATATGAATCAAAGAGCAATTGAAATGAAGGGGATGGGATCCGACATATTCTTCGCAGTCTCTAAGCACTGAGCACGTTGTTGAGATTGTTTCAGCTGTGCAGATAGTTTGTTTAAAGGTCTCTTATGCAATATGGTGTGTTTTTTTAACATCTCATCAGAGGTAGTAAATGTACACTCTCATCCTGTGTTAAAAAAAGACTTATAAAAGTAAAAGTACTGATTCAACTTCTTTACTCAAGTAAAAGCAAGAAAGTGCAGGCTGTGAAATGTACTCAAAGTATAAAATGTATCCGTCTAAAGGACATTGAACCTCACGCCATAGTCATACAATTCAAAGACTGTTTAACTTAAAGGTAGAATCAGTAAAATTTGTCTGAGCCAATGCCAGACTTGGGATGTTTTAGTGGCAGGGGTTAAAAACAATAAAAAGGGCCCCAGTCGTGTGTGGTGGAAAGTCGTGATATATAATGCATATAGTGAAGACAGGGCATTATCATGTTTTATCTACCATAGGGGCATCCGAGATGGCACTTTGGAAGTGTTTTTTCGAGCATGGGGGCACCAGGGGGGACCACCCCACCCCCCAGTTCCCCCCCGGGTGTACTAGTGGTCTGAGCTGTTTGTAAACGCACCAGAAAGAAAGTTGATTGCCGTGTTGTGTCACCGTTGTTTTGGGTAGAAAATGAGAAAACACACGAGGGCAGGATCGTCCCTCTCTGTTCGCTTCTGTCTTGTTACGTCTTTTACGTCGACGACAATCAATAATCCCCTTCAGATGTATTAATGCCAAAGTAACGAGCCTGTTTTGAAAATGTAAGGAGGAGAAAGTACAGATATTTGTGTTAAAATCTACGGAGTATAAGTAAAAAGTTGTCCGAAAAATAAATACTCAAGTAAAGTACAGATACTGTAAAAGATACTGCTAACAAAGGACAGTAACAAAGTACTTGTACTTCATTATATCCCACCTCTGCAGCCCAGTGTTGTCTTAGCTGAGGTATGATGTCTGATTATATTTCCATAATGAATTATGAATAGAAACGACTGGGGTCATATGCTTGCAAATTAGAAAATTGGTTTATTCTCCTTGTCAAGGAGATGGATGGTTAGCACCCAGCCTTTCTTAAGTCTGACTTGGATATGTGGACTCTCTGTAAATAAGAGGCCACTGTAAACAAGAGCGGATTTGAGGGTGAGGAGTGGGAGAGAGACAATAAAAGAAACTCTACAAAAGCAGCCGTAGGAAACCATCACCAGGAGAACATAAAGTCTGGTCTTTAGACTGCATCCCCTAATGCCTTTTTCTTGTTGTATGGGCAGCTTGCAGAGGAAGTAGCCTGATCCACCGTGTGCTTTAATAATAAAGGAGAATACCTGAACCGGTCCTCGCAAGATGAGAATGAAATCTGAAAAACAAACAGACAAACAGCGAGAAGAGAGCGTATAAGAGGAGGAATAACAAGAGGTAGCGGGAAAGTGGAGGCAAAGACAGAAGGAGGGGGAGAAAATAATGTTATTTTATGTCTACGGGTGACACTTCTAGCCAATTCAATATCATAGCTATGTTTTGCTTCAGTGTGCCTCCTCCTGCTTGACATTTCTGGGTTAGGAAGTGCCTATTTCAGCTCACTGTTGCCGTGTTTCACATAAATTCACGTTAAGATGTTTCCACTGAAGTGATCACTTTTGCTGTCGAGGAGTGATCCCGTCCTCTCATTTCCTGGTCACAAGCGGGCCGACACAGGTGGAGGGGAAGGTAGAGCAAGAGGAAAGAAATGTCTCGCTCGATAGAATCGCTTTAATCACACAAAACCGTTATTCAGGGTCTGTGCATTGTGTAGGCCAATGCCATGCTTTGAATGACATTCTAATTTGCGTTATTATTTCACGGGACAATGACGGGAAAGCATCTGGTGCTTTATCATTCATTTTAATAATCATTTTAATTATGGCTTGAATCAATCATGGACGACCTTTCGTAACATTCGATGAGAAAGCAGTTTCTGGGGAAGGGAAACAATAAAGACATCAAAACATAGTGACAAAGGCTTTAAAGCTAGTTCAGAACAATGTTAAACAAGACTTTTACTACTACTACTACTACTACTATAGCAGTGGTAGTACTAATGATAATAATAAAGCTTGGACCGAGCATGTTCATTTCCTCTTGATTTCCCCTCCTTTTTTTGCGTACACCCTGACTGTTTATTGCAGATAATGTTGGGGAGGGGGGTGGGAGGGTGGTGGTTGGGTGAATGTCATCAATCAGCATTAACCATCAGCTCTGAGCTATTGACTGATGATTCACCACGGCAGAATCTCCTCTGACTCTAAAATGAAAGGCAGGAGCAGCAGCGGCGGCGGCGGCGGCGGCGGCAACATGAGGCAGAGACACTCAGTTGATTGGCACCTCATTGAGTCTGGCAGGGGAGCCTTTGATTGCACTCGCTGTCAATATCACGTAATTGTTTTTCTTACATACATGGTGCCCTCTATTTATTTATTTGTTTCTTGCAGCAGGAGCTACTATTTCATTTACCTGCATGGCATTGTGAAGCTACTTTGCACAACTTAATTGCAATACATTGTTATGAACACTGCACCTACAGCGGCCATTTTACAGCTACATTTACCCCGCTGAAAGCAGAGAATAGTGTTGGTAAACTACTATCACCCAATGTGTCATCGTAACATGGCTGCATTAAGATTCATAACCCATACTAGACAGCTAGATTAGCTGCATATGGCTGTAAATCTGTCCTTCACAGCTACCCTAGGGTGTATCGGAGTAGCCAGTTATGCCTCTAAGCTTTAATTGGGCCCCTTTCAATTATCACATTAAGTGTGTTACTGGAATACATATAAGGAGCACACTTGTGTCTTGACAAGGGTGAACGCAGCGTGTATTCTCCGAAGTCAGGCTAAAATTGAGTTTAAATTTCTTCTTAAATGGCACCCATAACTGTTCCTGGGCTGAGAGCACAACCCCGTTCCCCACCCCAAGGTCAGGGGAGAAGACGAGATTTAATTGAAATTGAAACTGTCTACCTGATAGTTTGAAATAATTAGCAATATCAGAGTGGAGAGAGGAAGAGTCAGGGATGACAAAAAATAAAGAGGGCATCAGCACAAGATAAAAATGCCAGACTGGTGGCATATCATCAATTCCAGTGAATTGAATGTCAGTGTGATTGACTGGACTTTGCTCTGGATGTCACACGTGGAACTCAAACAAGTAATGCAGACAAGACATATGATATCGAACTTTGCCAGAGGTTTAGAGAGGTGGGCAGCCATTTTTATTTTCTTGCACAGGGCAAGTGTATCATCTGAACTGATTGGCTTTGACCCAGGGTCTCATGTACTGGCGACTAAATGCTCATGGAAACTGAGCATCCTGTCTCTGGCAAATACACTATTATGGATGCATGGCTTCCAAAATCATCTCCCCTGTACTAGTAGCTCTCTCCTCCCACCCGTAAAACAAACTCTGCCACCCTTCAGCCCCGAAAGACTTCAGAAGTCACTTCTGCGGGGCCCAACATTTCCGCACCAGTTAATAAAGGGGAAATGAATTGTATCAGTGTTGCTGTCTTTGCTCATAGTGAATAGGAAATTATCATAGAGATGGGTATTGGTGCCTTCACACACTGAATTACATAGAGAGCGAGCCTGTTTCTCCCTCTGTCACATATTCACATACTCGCTCGCACACACGCACACACAGGCGTGCATGCACACACAAACACAGCAGCTCGAAATAAACTGCAGGATGAAATTGGCTGTAGTGATGTCATCGTAGCAGCAGTTGTGGCGGTGGTGGTAGCGGCGGCGGTGAGTCAGGAGCCCGGGCAATTTTCTCCCGCAATTCTACAAACACCCGGACATGTTAGTGACATTTAGGGCCCTTTTTTTTCTGCCAACTTCCTCTCTCTCCACGCCGTCCCCAGGCTCTGCTAAGACATGTCAACATTAGAGTCGATACCAGAAGCCAGGCAAAGGAAATGTGACATACCCTTGCCTCTTTGTGGGTGTTTGTCGTGTTAGAGGAGGATGAAACAACTGACACAAAGAGGATGGCACCCCGGGACAATATATACAAGCGTCCTCAGGGCCTGACAGGCACACAAAATCAAAGACGTGGGGTGTTAATATCTGATAGTTAGCGCTCTGGGCTAAACAGCATAAAAGACACCGAGGTCAATGGGTTGCTGGCTGTCTCTAGAGCAAAGTAGTTGCATGGCTATTTTCACTGTCTCCTTCTCTGTGGACTGTTGTAGCCACTGGAGCATTCTCTTCATCATCACAGACGGAGCACATTCAGCGAACCTACTTTCTACTTTTACCCTTTTATGTTATTATAATTCTTTTTTTTTTTCTAGTTTAGAAGCCAAAGAGGAGCTGGTATATGACATATTCATATTAGGTCCAAAACAATGAAAGTAAATTCAGATATAACAACAGATATAACAACAGAATAAAATTAATAATTCTTAGGAGCTATATGTCCAATTCTTTATTATAGCATAATATAATTAGCAAATCAAATCATTTCTCAGTATAAGTAGTGCTGAGCTGAATCCTAACTAACTACATGCTAATTACAAAAAAATGGAAGATTCTTCTGGGTGCTGCCAGTACAGGGCAAATCACAGTAGATCAAAAAATCAATACATTTAATTTAACTGTTAAATAGTGTCATAGGTTAGGGCTGGAATATTGTTTTTTTGATTAAATTCAGTTACAATTGCATTTAAAGATATTTGTTGTTGAGTTGTGTCGTTTATATCAAAAATGTCTTAAACAGTATTGTAAAAAGTACCCAAAAGTCATTCTGGAGTAAAAGTGATATATCCCGTTAAAATTGGTAATACTTATTCTCAGTGCTGTATCATAGGCTGTTTCTTGAAGGCATTTCACCTCTCATCCAAGAGGTTTCTTCAGTTCTTACTAACTGGAGGGGAGTTGCAGGCTTTTAAACCCTGTGTGGAAGTGTCTTTACCGAGTCGTTAAGGACAGAGTCATTAGGGCCACTTGTGGGTCTTCAAGAAAAACTGAAAGTCCAGTTGCCTATGATATAGCACTTAGCATTACCATGACCTGGATGACTGAGAACCTTCATCAACACTTTGGTAATATATAGCACTTGACAATAGCACTTGAGTAAAAGTCTTAAAGTATCTGATAGTAAGTGTAGTTGAAGTGTAATTCCTCCAGTTGTACACAGTAAAGTGTGTTTAATGGGGAGTACTACTGCATTATGTGAAAAAGGTAGCAGAAAACCTTTTTGTGACTTGTGAGGAAGCTGCCTAAAAATTGGCATCTGATAAATTGTGATGACAGTGATGTCAATGATTGGTCGAGTTGCATTGAAGGGTAATGTAGGTACCAGGTTTTGAAAAGGTGTCCTTTGCTCTAGCATCGTACTCATATAACACCGTTGGACTCATTATAAATATAAAAATAGAATATTAAATATTATATTATATATTTATTATTATATATATATAATATATATATATATTATATATTTATTTACTTTATTTGCCTCCAAAATGTAGAAGAGTGGAAGTATACAGTAGCAGAAAATGGAAATACTCAAGTGAAGTACAAGTAACTCAGAATTACACTTAAGGACAGTACTTGCGTAAATGTAGTTAGTTACATTACATCATTGGTTTTCATCAATGTTCAAAGATGTGTCCTTTTCTAGGCAATGGTGCAGCTCATTTAGTCCTCAGTTAGTCCATAACTTCCAAAAGTGAGTTCAAGCGTGAGCGACTTAATGGACTTAAAACTTACATTTATACATCGTCTTAAAATTCTTGAGTTACACTGAATAAGATCACCGCACATCTTTATTATGTGCCAGAGTCAAAAGCGCTGTGTGATATTGGCGAGAGTGGCTGCAACATCACTTAAGTGTTTATGTGAGGGTAATAGTTTTTATGAAGAGACGGCAATATGGTTATTTGGTCTGAGAGTGAAAACTGTGATGAATGCTTTGGTCCATGAAAGTGCCGACACAAACAGGCAAAGTGAGGAAATCACTACAGCAACAGTTATTTTAAGCAGTGCATTATTTTAGGTATCAAAAATGTTTATCACTTGATTCTATTTCTTCACAGATCTTGAAACATGTTTGTGTTTTGCTGCATTATTTATAGGCTACACTTAACGCCTTTTTTGCTTGTGTTCATGCATCTGCCATTTTACACACTCTCTTTCTCTCTGTCTCCCTCCGAGTGTCTGTCTCTATCTGTCGCTCCTGCTGTTGTTGAACGTTAGTTGACAATGCCTGCACTCAGCACACCCCAAATAAAGTGCGCAGTGACAGAAACATTAACACAAGCCACTGAGTACCTCTGTGATTTTAGCGAGAGCATATCTGTCAGCAGGGCCCTGAGGAGGAAAAGGCATATATCTGAACTTTCAGCGGCTGGTGTTTGGGTGGAGGATTGTGACAGTCAACATCAAAACAGTAAAAGTAAAAGCTGTGATTTATTGAATGTGCCGCTTGTGTCTGCTTTCATGTTTGCCAGCGATACATTATTTGACTTTTTGTCTGCTTTCAAGAACATGGCGACGCGGATGAATTAAACATGTTAAGCAGGAACCGGTCTTTCTCTGAAAGCCTTACCCTTTTCATGATAACCCCTTTTTAGACATTCAGTGGACTTATCACAGCGTATAAATAGGACAGAATTCATTATTCAAGGGAGGTTTCGGTGAAAAATTAATAGTTGTCCCCGGAGGAGGGTCTGTGGCGCTCCGGAAAAGGAAAACCTTTAAAGTGTACATGCACGGGGGGATCTGGAAGAGTCTGCCCCTCATACTAAAACCTTTACCATGCTACACTACCCACTGATACTGCAAATATAAGTTTGCTCAGCGCTAATGACCGTGACTAATACCGTACACAGTCTGCATTCATGCCTAAGCTGTCCTCAAAAGTATTTTGAGGATGGGGAAAGAAAAGGAAACAGAAGAGGAAAAGCATGAGTGTTTGCTCCTGACACCGACACCTCGTATAGATTACACACTTTCACAGGACAAAACACTGAGACTTGAGCCTGTTGACATCTGAAGAGAGACTCCCTTTTTGTGACTACACTAAATGATTTCACTCAGAAAAATTCCCCACTGCACAATAAAAACACACCCTTGAAAAAAAAAGGCAACACAAACTGTACAGCAGGTCGTCCTCTCAGCTCTGCCGTATAAGAGATTACAATTTTCAGCATGCCCAGATCACTCATGCACTGAAATCACGCCGCCACCGCCGGTGCTGAGTGGTTTTCAGCCTGCCAGTTATCCGTTGAAAGATGGGCTTCCCGATGCCTTTGTATCCACTTCCTATCTGCCTGGCCATGGAGGCAATAACAGTAATGTATGGCTAAGGGAAAACAGAGCTAATCATCAATGACTGCAAGATATATAGCATATGCAGTGGCACCTTGTTTATTACCCTCTCCTCTCCTCCTGCTGAATCCATCGGCTACACAGACGGGCTGCCAGATCCGAGAGCTTCTTCAATGTTAATTTGATTCATTCTTGTTTTCCATAATAATTGGGGGCAATGGGTCAGCGTGATGAATTTGCTTGTTACATGACACAGGATGTAGCACAATGGCGGCTCCTGTACAGTTTGTCTCTCCAGTCTCTCCTCCATCATGCAAAACAGAGGCCCCGTCTTTTAATATATCCGAACACATCCGGTATTTTCTACCGGCTCCTAACTCAACAGGTTTAATTCTTTGAGGGCCCGCTTATGCTTCAAATCAGCTTCTAATTTGATTTTAAAGGGAAAGCTATGAGTGTCATAAGTGACATTTACATTTTTAGATCAAAGTCATCTCCCAAAAATCATGGTTGTTTAGATAGTATTCCGGCTGGAACAATCCAATCTCCTTGCAAATATCAGACAGCTTTGTCAGGTCCCACTTAATCAGTCTATTTTCCTTTCTTTCTTAATCCCTCTAAAATATTTTCACTTCCTTCCTTTCATGCCACGCTTTTTATTTTCATTTCCCAGACCTCGCATTATCTACACAATATGGAAATGTTGAGACATTCATCCATGTGCAATGAATTTTAAGGTGGATTCACATATAAATTTTTTTTTTATCTTATAAATATGCATTTATGTATTGCTT
This sequence comes from Pagrus major, assembly GCF_040436345.1. Lineage (NCBI taxonomy): Eukaryota > Metazoa > Chordata > Actinopteri > Spariformes > Sparidae > Pagrus > Pagrus major. The sequence continues at coordinate 27,352,440 of NC_133232.1, read as the reverse complement.
CCTTGTCAGTGACAGCACACCTAGAGTGTGTCCACAGTATCGTCCAGCGTTTTTCACGAGTGCAGACTCACAAAGAAGATGATGAAATATGAGATTTCACACTGGCTTTGGTGTGTGCGTGCGCGTGTGTGTGCGTGCATCTACAAGAGCATGAGTCTTGTGTTTCTACCCCCTGTAGAAACCCTGTTCCTCCTCGTCTGTGTGTCACTGTGATGAGCGCTGATTGCAGATTGTTATGGTGTTTGCACCTCTCATCTATCTGGCCCATGCTGGGTATTTGGCCAGGCCTGATTGTGTTGATGGTGACACCGGCGTCTTGTCCTCAGGAGGGGAGGCCCAATAGTAGTCCAGACATAATGAAGGAGATGTAATCAACCAATGTCACACACACAAAAAGTCAAGTGTCGAGGAGAAAGCTTCTGTTGTTGCTGCTCTATCTTCCCAGCTGTGCTCTCTGTTGATGGAAATCACACAATTGCTGTTGTTGATGCTGGGGCTTTCTTTTTTTGGTAAACATTTTATGCTGAGGCGATATGAAAAATTCAGGTGTTTTTTGTTTTTTTCCTCTCTCCCTCTGACAACAAAGGTGACTTTGAGATAAAGGAATTTACATTAAATTAAGTCTGTACATTGTGTTGGTGTTGTATATTCTCAGTGGAGAAATGGCTACTTCAGCCTACAACATACTTTTAATCAATGGCAACAAAAAGAAAGAAGCAAGCGCTTGGCATCGGGTTGTTCAAGGGATCCTTTCTTTCTTTGTGCACTTTGTCCTCTCTCTGTGCTTTGTCATTTGTTTTGGTGTTCTAATCTCAGCCAAGTCAATAATATTCTTTGTTGTTTGAAATTGTGTGTGGGGAACAAAAAGGCCTCCTCCTTTTGTTGAAAGTACCTGTCTGTGACTTTTCACTCTCTCTCAGACTCCCAGATAAAGTAATCATTAGATGTTGTTTTCTGCCTGCAATTACTTTCAGCTACAATGGGTCAAACACTAGGAAAGCAAAAGGGGTCGAGAGCAGACAAGGCTAGATGGATTACAGGCGAGGAACTGTATGGGTCCCACAAGTGCTGATAAATACGTATGTGGCTCAGAGACCCGCTCCCGTTCGGCGGCGTCTGAGTAAGTGCATCAAAAGTAATTAGTCCAGGGTATATATGGACAACCTCGCTCCCCTCTTATCTGCGTCACATTGTCTCCTTTTTAAGAAAGGCCATTCACGCCATGTGGCATTGTTTGTTTTAAAAAATAGAAAAAGGAGGAAGAATGGCTTTGGCATTTCTTATATCTCACTTCGTACCGCAGCTACAAAGAATTGCTTTGAAATGTATGGTTTAGTGGGAAAATCCACCACTCCATTATTGTAAGTAACTCATTACCAGGTTCTTTGATCATGATTTCACTGATGAGAATGGCTATAAGATGAAGACCATATATCACAGTGACGTCACTTCCATGTAGTTGATTTGCATTGCGGAGATACGGGAAATCAGCATACTTGTTAATGTCTGTTGTCATTTTAACTGTAACAGTTAAAGATATCTAGTGAAACATGCTTCTCTGACCTATCTAAGGTTTCTGCTGGGCTTATTTCATGCTGTGTTGCTTTGCTAGGATCTTTGATATCTACCCACCAGCGACATCTCAGACTAGTCGCTTGTTTTGGGTAAACTTAAGCTGTAATTTTCCTTAGTCTGTGGCCCAACGGGTAAATTAGGAGTCCAACCTAACCTTCGTGAAATTGTTGTTATTAATGAGATATGAAAACATCTTATATGTACTTTAGATGAATTCGATGTATACATTTTTAAATAACATCATGAAAAAAGACATTGATTGATGTTGATTGGTTGATCTGCCTTTAAAAAACCTGTGTAGACCCGCTAATTTTGGTGGAAAAGCGGCAAAACATTGTGATTGGTTCTATGGAGATATTTCGGTAATACTTTTTATAATGCCTATGTCTATAGTGATAAACATAAACATACTTGTAATGCATTATAATGCACCCACAGTATAGTGCTGTACAATCATAGTTATAAGAACTTATGAATATTCACAAGGCTTTATAGCAATAACTTATTCATTACTCATTATGACACTATGATGAACATACTTATAATGCATTATAATGCACATAAAGTAACAATAATCAAAACTCATTCTGACACCGACGTCTATAATGCATTATAAACATACTTATAATGTGCTATAATGTACATATATTTCTAAGCAATCGTAAATATTCACAGTGCTTTCTAACAATAATCATAACACATAAAAAAAAGCGTTTTGTACGGTATCAATAGTCCGTAATTGCTGGTTACTCACTATTTTTGCAAGGATCATAGTGCATTAAATTTCTTGTAGTTGTAATACATTATAATCATTTTAAAACACATTATAATCACTTTTCATAATGTGATTATAAGTGACTGTAAATGGCCATTGAGTTTAGTAAGGAAATTCCTGAGGAATAGGCAGATATAAAACATCACAGGCTGATTAGAAGCCACCATAAGTGGTTACTGTTTTCAGTAAAGGAGACATTTTATGCTCAATTTCAGGTTCATAATTTTATTGGGGTTACTACTAGAATAGGTGTACATGCTTAAGTGCTCAAAAACACATCAGTTTTCTCATACTGTCCAGTGCAGCAGCACTGTATCCCCCCTCTGTCTGAAACGTTCTGTTTTAGCTCCTGTCTCTTTAAGGCCGCCCTCTCAAATACCCAGTTCCGTCTGATTGGTCAGCTCACACACGCCTGACCCAGCACCACTAACAACAACAGAGCAAATCAATTCTTTCGTGCCGAACTACTCACTTTGCATAAATTATGCGAATGTGTGACATGGTGTGATGTCACAAAGTCGCTGATTTGAAGGCGGGACTACTGGCAGGGCGTTTGAGGGGTAGTGTTCTGTGACTTTAACCTTTTTAACCATCATCTTGAAGACAAGGAAAACATTAAAAAAGCATAGTGGATCCCCTTTAAGTAATGAAAAAAATAAGATTAAGTCAATGAACAGCCCAAAAAAAAATGCTTTTCTAACAGATACTAACATACAATGAATGTATGACTCCAACTTTACACAAGTCTGCTGCGCAAAATCAGAGAAATCCATTATACTAATGTGTGTAATGTATTGATGTAATAATCAGTTATGATTATGTTATAAAGCATTATGAACGTCCATGTGCTCTTCAATATAACTATGGTTATTTTGCAGTGTCAGCACATCACAACGCATTATAAGTATGTTCACAATGCATTATAATGCATTGTAGACATGGGCTTCACTGAAAGTGTAACTGATATTTCAGTTGTTTCATTCTGCATCCTAAAATAAAATCTTGCTGATAAAATTCCTCAGTAGCTGTTTGCCCCGGCACGGCTCCTTATAGATCTTAATACATGTCAGCCTCCTACATGGCTCCAATGACCTCTGCAGCACGAGTTGATCGCTGCCTTTCCAAAGAGCATGCCAAGTTTTCACTGCTACAATGGAATATTTACTTCCTCCTATATGTCCTTGTCAGCAGCGACAATGACAGCTCTTATTGCCTTCGCTAAGGGATTATACTGTACCTCTCCCTGATAGAAGTAAAGAAAAACCAAATAGCATTTGACTCTGACGTGCAGAGAAAAGTTAATTTTCAGACTCATTGCCATAGAGACAGGCTTTTTACGGAGAAGTCACAGACCTTGCCTCGGAGCCTGCATATCCTTATTTCATTGTTAAAATAATGTATATGCGGGACTTGTGTTGCAGATAGTTGTTATTCCTTCAGACACCAGACATGAATTCATATATGAGCGCACATCATCAAAACTATAAATCAGTCATAAGTGTGCATCCCAAATAGTCAGCCCCTAGTCAGCAGCAGGGATGGTGAAATGCATCAAGCATTTAAGCAAGCTGTCTTGTATTTGTAATTCAGTGAAAGTGAGACATTAGTTTCTCCTTCGAATGATGATTGCCAGAGCTGAGATGAAACTAATGGCATCTCTCTTTCAGTGCAACACCAAGGGGTTTTAATAGCGCTATTATTATTAATGACCATCCATTTGCTTATCCAGATTGTACGTTTGGAGTGAGTGTAAGGCCGAGTGAAGTGATAAAGTCTTGGTAATTACAAACTCAATTATTCCTACTGAGATTCTATTTGTTTGAAAGAATCTTCCACATTCTTGTGTTTCTGTCTTTTGGTCTCCCTTCCAGAAATAAAGACATGCGCTCGTGCACCTTCTCTCCCTCTCTCTCTCTCTCTCTCTCGTCTCATCTCCTATTCACACAAGAACACATAATATGATAATGATAATACTTTTGCACTCGTGATAGCTGTAGTAGCACTCCAGGACGGTTCTATAACTCTCGATGGAAGGCAAGTTCTTCCATTTTAAACATCTCACACGGCCAAATATAAGCCTCTTTGCATTTTTCTTTTATTTTCTGGCACCATTAAACCTGTCGAGTCCATATTAATTGACACTGAAAGGGGAAGAGCTGTAGGGGCTGGTGAAAGGTTTATTTTCTTGGCGTAGTTACATTCCAGAATGTGTATGAACTTTTGCACTTTTGTAAATGTTGTGTGAGTGGAAAAAAGAAATAAACCTCTGAGCTCTGAGAGTCTTTGCAGAGAATGTTAGAAAAGAAAACAAGAGTGCTGCATAGTGACAGCCCATGCATCACAACCTTAGACAATAAATTGAAAAAAAGTCCAATAGAAGGAAAGAAATGAAGATTTACAGTATTTCAACTGTCATGGGAAAGACGTGGATCCTTTTAAGTCATAACACAGCACACATGTGACACATAAAGCAAACAAATATAATTTAATCAGGCCATTATACTTACGTGGAGGCAGGTGATAAAGCTTTCATTTGACAATACATAAATTTGATGCATATACGTTTCAGGCTAAAAAATTGAAAAGACTGCACGTCATTAACACTGTAGGATGAGTCAGGGGCCTAGTCCACCTTCCTGATGGCTGTTTGAGGAATTGAATGTCCTAGATGCATGCAATTATCCTTTTAATTAGCAATAATGAGTTTGTGCATGCTGAAATAATAAGTCGAACCACGATGTGTGCAGGCCTTAATGTGAAGCTCATCAAGATGTAACCAGCTCTGTCAGTAAATATCATCAACTGTCATGTTAAATATCTCATACTATTGTACTGAGAAGCCCCGATCAGGGTTTCTCAGTAATATGCATGGTAACTGTGTGTGTGTGTGCGTGTGTGTGTTTCTGCCTGTCAGAGCACACATTTGCATTAGTGGATTTCATGGCCATCAGGGGGGGAAAAAATAAGTGAGATTGAATGCATACCAGTATAATAAAAAGGTAAAATATAATACTTAGGTACAAAATGACGACATTCCAGACATCTTCAACAACCTCATGGGACAAGTGTTGTGCTGTTTATCATTGCTTAATCAAATCATTACAACATTACCTTGATGCCGAAATGTAACCAATTATCTTTATATTACCCACTGTGTACAGTAACCTCACCATTAGCATGCAGCAGCATGGGCCTGGACATTTGAATTACTGCTCATTATTTCAGCATTACGACCTGTATTAATGTCCAAAACAAGTATGTCCATACACACAACAAATGTAGAATAATCCTACAGTACATTCACCACATTGTAGCAAATTGTCGTTGCTGGTGCATCAGGAATGCATTAGTTTTTGTTCTGGGATGATTCAAAATCAAAGCTGCACATTAAAAGGACGTTATTATCGATGAATCATCTGCACGCCAGCTGATTGGAATATTATACAATGTTTTTTGAACAGGGGTGGATACAAGTGGAATATGTTCACTCTAATGCAATCCAGTACAATGGACTTGCAAGGAAAGAGGTTTCAGAAAGGCTTTTATTCAGCTTTTTGCAGGCTCATGTGTGTGGTTTAGACTGAGCTATCTTTATGTGATAATGTTGATGTGATCAATTTTATTTTTATTTTTTTCTGCTTACAACAACAAAAAGAAAAGAAAAAGACGTATCAAACGTTTTATAGGGCTACTGAATTGGATGGGACTTCAAAATATCCCGGGTATTCAAAATATGTCCAGCTATGGAGGACTGAATGCCAAAATCAAATTTAAGATAAAAAAAATGACTCAATGAATAGATTCATATGCTGTTAAATGTACAAAAACAATATTAAAAATAAATGTAGGCATTCAAAAATGTATGAAATGTGACAAAAATGTATATTTCTAATAAAAAATATAAAATGGATAAAGTAAATAATAGGAAAATTAATTCAAAGGTAAATAAACACACATTTAAACTGAAATATTCATTTATGTATTTATGTAAATACTATTATTATTATTATTATTATTATAAATGAATTAATGCCTACATTATTTTTTATTTTGGTGCATTATATTAATTTATTTATCGAGCCATTTATTTATTTATTTTGGCAATTTCGGTCCTCCATATACAACCCCCTGTAATTTAAAGTACTCACCTGATAAAGCCTGTGTACCACGTTAACTCACCGTGTCTGCAGTCGAATTTATACGCTTTCATTTGTCCAGTTTTGAGCTTCAGTGCAAAAACATTTTATGGTGATCCTTTGCGTGCCGTGCAGGATACTCATACCTCTCTCTTACACATGTCCGGTGTTTATACAAGCTGTAATGTTTGACCACACGAATGGAAGGTCGGCTGAAGGTGGATGCAGCGGTGTTCGATCCGCGACCGGCCAAAGGATGTGTTGATGTTGCAGAACAAGATTGCTTTAGGCTACTGCTGCTATTGACCTTGCGTATGACCATAAGATCAACTAAAAAAAAACAGAACCGTGGCACTGCGGGGTGTCGAGAAATACACAACAAGACCATGGATAATAGATTACTTTATGACAGAGCAGTCAAATTAGCCTGCAGGCTGTTTTGAATCAGAAATGAATACCAATTAATTTTTTAGAGTCAACAGTAGTCAGTTTTTGAGGTTTAGGGGAGCTCATATTAGCTCTTCAGTCGAGTCTACAGAGTATCTAAATAGGTATCACAGTTTTGTCTCAAGCACATCACCACTGCTCAGTGTAGATGAATCATCTCAAATGAGAACAGTAGGCCTGATCCCAGTCGTGCTGTCTATTAAACCCAATTGTTTGCCATTATCCCCACTTGTCTGCCATTCAAATTTCCTTGAACGAAAGTAGAAAAGAATGTTCTCAGCATCAGGGGATCCTTGGCGTCAGTGATGTGTGATTCCTCCCGAAAGCTCCGCGGGGTACAGTTGTTTCCCCTGAATACAAAAGACAGCGGCATCACAAGCAGGCTGCGGCATACCTCGAGCTGACGAAAGCAGCCAGAGCTGTCAGCGACATCACTCAAGCCGTGCTCCCACCCTCCCAAGCCCGCCACCGCCTATCCAAACTATCCCACTGGAATAGAAAATAGTACAGGCCCATCTCTTTTGGAGAGGCTAGATGTGAAATATTGCATACAAAATTTGGAGGCACTGAAGGCTGTTGACACAGAACTGCTGTGAGTTCAAGCTGTGTGAAGTCACAGAGCCACACACTACCTTTCATTTGCAAAGTACGCTATGACTGCACTGATCATTTCAAGTTGAAGTGGAGGGAGGAAATCTGGCAAAGACACACGTTTGAATGTGCGCTTCTGTCCGGGCCAGTAACTTTTATTTGTGTGTCCCGGTGCACGCTTTTGGAATAAAGAGTTCATGCTAACAGCATTACCTCATCAAAAAAACGGCAGTACCCCTGAAAAGGCATTACCACCAGCAGAAAACCCTCAGAGAGAGATTGAGTCAGGGCACGGCCGAGACTTGGCTCGGCCCTATTGTGCTAGCTCAGAGAATGAGAAAGCAGCATCCATTTTTGCCTTAATGAAGTTAGTGACCCTCTGAAAGGTGACACATTTACCGCCCAGGGGATTTATACACTCCTGCTCCAAGGCTCCAGTTCAATATGGAGAGGACAGATTTGACTCCACGTGAGCGCTCCAAATATATCCTCACAATTTATACCAGGCGATTCATTTTCAGACACTGCTCTCATAATTAAAGTTGACGCTGTGCTATTCAATCTGCTGTGGTACAGAAATACAAAAAAAAAGTGAGCGCATTGAGCCGTTATACGACAGTCTAGATAGTTTTGGGAGGCTGGACCTGTATCACTAACGGAGGCTAATCAGAATATTCATTTTCATTTTGTAGAATGCCATAAAACAATATACGAGGTAGCAGGAAGATTTGCAGATTTCTGTTGAACAGAATCACACAGGGCATGCAGATCTTGTGTGCATGAAGGAAATAGTCGTCCCTGTGTAGTAGGGTCTAAGACTGCTTAATTATTTATAGCATTCTTACTTATGCAAATATACTAAATAATTTCTACATGACAGCTTGCAGCTGAAGCCTAGAGGAGTGATGTGATGTTTGAATGGGGACCCCTCTTTCCTTTGCATGTCCTAGGAAACATAACACTGCGGGCTCCTGGTTGCCTTGGTGCACACTGTTTTACATTCTAATTATCTGGCTTGACAGGCTTTATTGCTGAGGCTCAATGCTGAGGCCTCATCCCAGACTCATTTCACATGTGATGTCAGTGCCGGGATAATGAGATAAGATAGTTTGAGTGCTTAGCCTTGCCCAGTCGCCTCCTTATTCAGTATTCTAGTTTTCTTTTTTTCCCCCCTTCCCTTCCATGCATGTAACTTAAATGCTGCCACAATTAACCACACTAATTAACTGCACCTGTAGATGCTAAAGATGCTCACAGGATCCTAGGATAATGGTTTTTCTCTACCTAGTTTTCTTATTTGACCAGATGTATTTTGGATTCTGAAAGATCAGAAGGGTTTTAAGGTGTGCCACATTGACAGTGATTAAAATAAACAATGCTTTGTAACGACGTTCATTAAATATTTAATACTGTAAAGCCAATCCGAGACGCAAACAGCAAGACATTTTTTTTTCAAACTCTAATTAAGCTACAGGGAATTCCTTGCATATTGTAGGTAAACAGACAGAGTCATGGGAATACCAGTGGAAATTAAATGCTCGGCTGGTGTTTTTCTCATTACAAGATGAAATGAAACATTTATCACTGACTTTCATTTCGCTAAAAGGCTGACATTTTGTGGGTCAACCACTGATAAGGCGACAACTTTCTTCTGTTTACATTATGATTCATGAGTTCATTCAGTGGTTTTACAGCGCCGCGGTAACAGCTTCACATTCCAGCTGCACTTCTGTATGTTTTGACCTGTGTTGTTCTCTGTTTTTTGCAGCCATCGAGGTGAACCTGCAGAAAGCCTTGGCTGAGGCCTCTGAGACCTGTACCCAGGAGTGTCTGATACTGGGCCACTCCGACAGCTGCTGGATGCCCCCAGCCCTGGCCCAGTTCCAGAGTCCTAGTAGCAACAGCCCCACCTCCACCCCTACTGCCACCGCCATCACCGCTACAATGCCCTCCTTTGGCTTCCAGCAGAGCTGTGCCCGGGGAGCCAAAGCCACCATGGGCAGCATGGGGATCATGGATGGTCGCCACACCCTGGGCCGGTCCGTGCCCAGAAAAGATGAACTGGACAAAGGGATCAACCGGCCGCAGTTCTACAACACCCTGGATAGACACTGCAGTAAGAAGGAGGACCCCGTCAAGGTCATCCCACTGGCGAGCTTCTCCTCCCCCGCGGAGCAGACCACTGGCGGGGGCAGTGGCTCTTTCTTACATGAGCACCAGCTGTAAAAGTTAAAGACAGATCTCCATCGCCCTGACTCTATACATAGATGGTATCTTGTCAGCGACTTATTGATCAGTACGTATGCATACGTGTGGAGGTATGCATAAATATGAAGAACTTTAACCAGCTCCAGCTCATTATTACTAAAGAAGACATGTGAGAGAGGATTTGATCATGATGGCATTGTTCAGACAAAATCATACGGGATCGGTCTGACAGTTAAAGCATTTGAAAGGACATATAAGTCTTAACATAGCAGGCCCATGTATAATAAATCAAGGTAGTTCTATACCAAAGTAGTTCCATCACTGAAAAAAAGAAGTTTTGCTTTCAGTTTGGTGATGTTTGCTTAGTGAAAGGGCAATGTACGCTTCAAGCTCCTCGGGCCCAGCTTTGTGGAACTGCGTCCTTAAAGACCATTTCCTCATGCAGAAAAACATGCAAAATATAGTACTTTGTGTTGAGTGAGCTAAATTGGGCTAAATGTTAATTATGAGCTCTGAGTGGATGGTGTTTCTGTTAAAGTTCTAGTGAAGTATTGCTCTGTATAACACGCAGCACAAACTCCTTTGGTGGTGGAAGATATTTCTTTTGTCTTGCCTGAACGTTTTTCAGAAGTCTATTTTGGTCAGGGGACTGCAGAAGGATAAAAAAAAAAAAAGTCTACAAAGCATAACTAGGCCAATGGTAGATAACACCGGTAATCTTTTGCATTCTACATTTTCACCATGGACCAGTACACAAATTATAACAGAAAAAAACCCTCCTGCTTACACAAACATACACATACCCAAGATGTTTTCCATATGGTCGTCGCTCCATCTCTGCCAACTCTATTAAGAAAATGTTCACTTACTATCTCGGTAGCTTAGCCTTGAAAGGCGCAGGCAGATGCGCTTTGGAAACGTACCCTTTGTTTCCTTCTCTTTGTTTCTATTTTTCACATTTTGCTGCTCAGAAACACTCACATGATAACAGCCATGGAGCCAATAATGAAATTCTCAGTCTAATTACTTTGATGTGTGATCTCAGTAGCTATCCTCATTGTTGTTAGGAGATCTGGAATGGTTCCTTTGGTTCGCCAGAAACATGCAGTGGCAAAAGAAAGGTGACATGGAAAATAGCAGCTTTTTTTTACGCTCGCTCTCCTCTCATTATATCATTATAAACACCTACTGTTCCCTCAGTTAATCACTATTCTGTGTTTTCATACAACTCACTTTGAGTGCAAAGTTTCAATTATCAGCTTTATACTATGCTGGAATAACAGACCAGGGTGCAAGAATTTCTTGAGGGCCCTGAGTCAAACTAAATTATTGATCTCTGTGTTATTTTTGCAGTTACAGGCCTTGGCACTATTTAAAAAGGACCTCCCTGCAGGCTGCCCCTCACCGTGGTTTCATCACACACACACGCTGCTTCGGTGCCTGTGTGTGTAAATCGTACTGATGATGATAACTACTTCAGACTAACTTGGTGCTGTAACAGATTGGGTGCAGTATAATCTATTGCTACAGCAATAAGTGACTTTGCTGATATCCATTTTTCTTTCCAGTAACATCCAAGCCAGGTGTCTACATCATAAGGTATATGATTCATGTGATTCATTTTCGTGTACCATCTTGCAAATTGGGAACAGGCCTAAATCTATAATGCAACTCGGCATTCTCGAGGGAAGGTGCGAGGCAAATTGTGTTTGCATGCTCTTAGCTACCACACCTATTCTCTCTAATACTTAGGGTCAGGACTCTTATCATTATAAAGAGGATTAATCTGAGACTCAGTAAAATGATCACTTAAAGAGACGGAGTGTCAAGGACACGGAAAAGGGGCAATTCAATTTCACCTCGGTCAATTACGAAAATGAAATTGATTCAAAACAAGCAACTTAAATAAATCCTCCTATAAACATTCGTTGATGAAAATGTCCCTGTTTGGGAATCCAATTTCTTCTCATTTGGTATTTTTTCACTCTATCACTTTTCATCTCATTTCATTATTGTAGTCAGACCAAATGGTATAAACAATACATATTTCATCAAAAGGAGCGCATATCAAAGGGAACATACATCATGATGTTTCGTGTCTCTGACAAATACGAATGCAACACTTGTGATGAGATCCAAAATTTGCCTCAAAAAATCCTCTTTTTTTTTTTTAATTGTCTCTGTTTACAATTATGTGAATAAGTAGGGCAAATAAATTCCTGGTTGGATCTTTTCAACAAAAATAAATATGAAAAACAACATGTTCCTTAAAGAAACTTTGCTGTTCATTAACATCAAGACATACAAAAATGATCTGCTGTTGGAGTGTTTATAAATACGACATGGGAAATTGTGCCCTTCCTCATACCATGGAGGTAGAGAATATCCATGAAATATATACGGGATAATACACTGTCACACTGTAATAAAAAATGTGATTGTTTGAAATGATTCATCCAATCACATGTGTACAGTAAGCACAATATTACATATCTGTAACCCTCACTGTGTTTTAACTTACTCTGCCTACATACTCCTATGTACTGTAATGTTGCAGCAGCTGGAAGACAACTTCTAGAGGGAATAGTATAATAACTGCATGAATGTACATCTGTAGGATGTTGCTTTTGATACTGACTTTTTTTTTGTCTACTGCAGTCCTGTTTTCGTTTTACCATTCGCCCTTCTAGAGGTAAAAGTAGTGGTGTTTTGTTCATTTATTTCTCAAACAAAGAGCATACCATATGAATGTGCATTTGGCTCCTCTGAGTGAGTAGTGTCCCGCTGTGTCAAAAGGTTTCTCATCACTCACAAAAAAACACGCAGTGAAATAGACAAAATGTCAAAGACTGATCGCAGGTTTTCCACTTTGCATGCTCTCACTGTTATTTTCATATTTTTCTAACTCCCTCTGCCCTGAGAGTAAAGATAGTATACATAAAACTGAAGATTGCTTTTTTTATTTTCAGAATTTTTCTATTCAAAATGCGTGTCATGATTACCATGTCAACCTGTGTCTTAATTTGCATGAACTGTTTGGACTCCCACATGGCATTTTGACACTTGACTGTGTAGTCCATGCATCCATCATTAGATTCAGTGTCAGTATTGATGTTTACTGCTCTACCTGTTCGTCTGTCTTATGGAACAAAACAAATGTTACACAGTGTACACATTCAAACTTTGTAAAGTGTGCGTACCACGTATGCCTCTACGTACACACAGTTATCTATACTGTCAGGTAAACTGGATTTTAAACTGTACATAGCAGTACCCCTAAGAACTAGTATCATGGTTTCAAACTGGAAAGACTAATGGCTACAGGCTAAATACTGGAATTCTTGACAAAAAAGGAAAAAGGGAAAACATAAGAAGGGATGAGATGACAATCTCTGCTGTAATGTAAATGGATACATATGCATAATATTGATGAGAGTTTGTTTGAATGTGTTTCTAGGTGACCTTGTATGTGTGCAAGGGAGAGTGTGTGCGTCTCCTCGCATGTATGAGTGTGTGCGTTCGCGTGTGTGCACATATGTGTATACTGGCATGCACTTTGCCGGAATATTTTATGTACACAAATGTATCTTGTACAAAAACTATATCAAAATATAAGACTTAAGTATATGCTTGTAAATTAGTCATCAGTGAGTCAGGTCGAGTTTGCTTTGAGAGAAAGCTTCAGTGCTTGCCAGCAAATCTGTATTGGTCAGTTAAAGCTATACAGTCTGTGTTGTTATGCCTTTGTAAGATATCCCATTTGAATCTATGAAAAAAATGACCTTCCATATGGTGAAATGATTTTTCTTGTCATTGAATTTTACTTGAGCCATTAAATATTGAGTCCTCAAAGTACACATGGATCACGCTTGTCCTTCACTTGATATTGTTGCTTGGTTCACTTGTTCTAAGAGCATCTCCTTACCAGTGATAGATGTGACGTGAGAGCATACTGTCGCTGTATTCCAATTATGGCAATTACAAGCAAAAGATATAAGACCCATCAAATTGGACAAGGCATTTCACCTTCATCATTTCTGAGACTGAATATCCCTGGGGAAACAATTAAACCTATGACATATATGTTTACATTCAAGGGAAAAGAGAAACAGAAACTATTATTAAACACAGACATACCATGGAGAGAAGGCTCACAAAGGGTTTTTACTTTACATCACTGCATGTCTCCTTTGAAGCACAACTACTGTGTATAATTACAACGAACAAAAGTAAGTGTGTTAGCCTCTATGTCATACATATGAGGGAAATATCCATCTGTTTTTCTTTTGTGTTAAATGATCACTTGTCATTGTGGTGACATACTGGGTACATTAAACCTGCATCCGAGTATACAGCTATTCTTTTTTTCCCACGTTGGGCATCAGCTGAACCCAGGATTGTGGAAGTTGCCACATTCACACGAAATTACATAGGACTTGTGATCTCAGATATAAAATGTCCTCAACTTTGCACTTAATTAAATCTATCTGAAATGAAAACAAATATGGATGCCTCAAACCATCATGTGAGGCAGCATATTTCAGCTAAAACAGCAAACTTTTTTTCTGGCCACTTGGGGCCAGGATGGGAGAAAAAGCTGTTTAAGGTGCAATATGTAATAACTGTGGACATTTTTGTGGTTTAAAACATGAAAAAATCAATTGAAATTATCAACAGAATATGAGGGAATATCACTTTTGACGTTATGTCAAAGACATCTATATATTGTGTTGCAGAGATGTTGACTAAACTTAGCATGCTAGCCCTGGTCCGTCCTGTCCTGTACCTCCAGAGTCTACTCCTCAAAATGACCAAGTTAAGTACACCAATAATTTTAAATTGTTAAAACTTTTTATCTTTACAACTTAATTACAATTTAATTGTCTTCTTTGTAAGCTTAGGGCCATTGGTCTCTTGGCTAACTAGCTAAGCAGCAGTTAGCGGTTCATCTGTTTATATACTGCCCCCCACTTTTGGAGCGACCTTCAACAGGTGGTCAGTTCTTACATATTGCATCTTTAAGCCACCATTGACATAGTACCACCTTATAAATGTGATGCTTTGAATGTATTAGCAAACATTCCCATCCATTAGACACAGAGCAACATTAGCATTCATTTGTAATTGCTGTCAATTACTCTCCTTTTAACTCCACCAACTCCTGAGGGAAGCATCTGGATCTTTAGCTGCTAAATGCTCTATTATGTCAACCACCTAGTTACTAAATGTGGTGCTGAAGCAGGTAGTATATAGTACGTTTTTTCAAATGAAACAGCTGCTTTCTTCGATCAAAGCAACGCTGATGAGACTGAACCGAAACAGTAGATTGTGGGCTGGACAACCAAAACAAAGTTAAAAGACGCTATAAAATCCTCTACAGCAGATGGGACCTGCTGTCAGGAGATAATTCCCTGTGGGTTCAATGAAAGCAACCCCTGTCACATTCAATTACTCATATTATCCATTGTTAATTTAAAAAATATTGATTATAGGAGCATCAAACACAACTTAATTAGACATTTGTAAGTTGTAATCAGCTGGTACCTCCCATCTCACACAGTGTGAGCAATCAATGCTCTGGATACCAGGGTGCTCAATGTTTTACTGGACAAGGTTATCCAAACCAAATATATTCAAGTCAAGTCAAGTCAAACAATATTTTAAACATTGGAGCAGTTATGATGAACTTCATCAATGAGTCAAACTATTAAATGTTGTATGTCAGTATATCGAAAGGCGTAAATCCCAGGGGGGACAGGGGGGACACGAGCCTCACTCTGGGAAAAATATTATTCTTCCCCCCAGTATATCACTGTAAACACATCTATGTCATTTTAATAATATTAATAATATGCTATTAGACATGTATGTCCTTATAACCCTCAGGATAGGCACATGATGCATGATGTGTGGGAATCTGAGTCTGTTGTTGGTGGCTGAACTTGAGTAAGTAGTTTAAACACATGTCTTTATTTCTTCCACTGAATACAATACATTTAAAATTGTCACCAGTCTTCATTTTCTCTGCACTGAATTACAGCTCAGTCACTATGTTAGATAGTGGTTGGCTAATGTTATAGTGTTGGTTTTCCCCGTGTGGATTCCCTAGTGTAGATTCCTCAGAGTGTTCGCCAGCAAAGCTGCAGCACTACTTTTGGTGTCCCCCTCAGGTACTGCTCTTTAGAAGAGTTCATGAGGTTGTTCCCTTCCGAAGTTGATAATAGATTATCGGCCCTTTTGTGCTCAAAGAAATAAATAATTAGGCATTTAAAATAGCGCGCAGCCCCTATAAAGTCTAAAAGGCACTTTGATGTTTTCTGTTTAGGAAGGGAAAGGAACTCATCGATCATTTCTACATTTTTGATTCGCTCCAACAATGCAAATCAATGAACTTCCCGTCACAAGGTCGCTCCTCTACTCCTTAAACTGTCGAGCCATTATCATATCAGCATAGGCCACAGACTGGAGGAAGAAGCCTATAAATTTCAGATGAAAATCAATAGAACACAAAAAACCTTCATTTTAGCCTTTTGGATCTAGGGCCAAGAGGTAAATGTAAGTTTAAGCCAGGAGTGGGGAAAAAAGTATCCACTGATTCATGTGCTGTAGCTGCTCAGAATGAAAAGTTGGATTTACCTTAGTCTCACTGTGCATCATCATCTCTCAGCGTCTTCGGTGCTACCCGGAGGCTGTCTCCACTACCTGTGGCCATTTGGCTTCAAATAAACTAAAGATGCAGAAGACTTTTTAGCATTTTCTTTTTTTTACACCTTGTAACGGTCATTGCTTGTTATACAATCGCACTGTGTTTATTCATCCATTCATCCATCCATCCATGTAACCCATTCCTCCTTCAATCCATCCATCCATCCATCCATCCATCCATGAGCTTTGATGCCTCTAAGGGAAACTCTGCAACAGCTCCGACAATCCCCCTGGGCTACGTGTCCTACCTGAGGCCCTTTTGCCTCAATGCTTTATCCACTGTTCTCTTATGAACACATACAAGCCCTCAGAGAGGAAACCTCAAGCTCACACTGCAGTGCAGGGGTTGATGTTCACGACAACAGGACATGACAGGATCTCTCGGCATTGACTCCGAACTCACGCGACACAAAAAGCCATGTCATGTACCTCGCAATGCACCAAAGGCTTACTGGACTGTGTCATCTTGCCTCATCTTCAGCATATGTTCAGTCCCCGATCTCCTTAAGAGAGCCGGCTGTGACCTGCCCCATTAGTTTTCCATGGTAATTGGCTAATAATGAGACAGTGACAGTACAGAGGATGTCCACGCTGTCAAAACACATGCATACCCAACTACACCAATCTGCATTTCCAGTAATTACTGCATATTTGAACAGAAAGGACTTTGTGAACTTAACAGCGCACTCAGTGCTTGTTGGCCCCCCAGCACACACACACACACACCCGCACCCTCCATCCCCATGTGCTAACAAGCCAACTTATTGTAAGCCTACTTAGTTCTCAAGGTGTCGTCTGTTGAAGTGTCAGGAGAACATATAGAGATTGTCAAACAGTACGCTCATTTCAAATTGTAATTAAACTGGCCATCAGGTACCTCGAGGCTGTTTAGTCAACAGCAGGGTACTAATTACTATAAGATGACCTTTGGAATAATATCTGGTGAATTATTCATAGTTGAGAAAATTGCTTCGGAGACATGCCAACGACATCCAAGGGACGGCGGAGTGTACACACACAGAAAACTCCACTCAAAGATTTCGGCCTGGCCATGAAAATGAGGTCAGCAGATGGATGAAACTGTGGCGCTTTTTGTGCGAGAAAATGAGATGGTGGCGATAAGCCTCTGAAAGACAAAATGACATTTTTCTCCAACACAAAGAGAAATGTTGCCGAGCAGAAAATAGACTGATTCATGTATAGTTAATGTAAAAGATTTTGGAGAGCGAAGATAATCTGTCTCAGGGAGGCTTAAGAGCCAATATCATCCTGCTGTGCATGTTGACACTTCTTTATCGAGGACTCTGCTGACTGTCAAATAAAACCTTGTAACTGACGGTTGTACCATCACAACTTAACAAGAAATAAACCACGATTTGAATCAAGCTGGATCTGAACTGAAAACAACTACCTAGAGAAGCACAATGCATATTATTTTCTATGTATCTTGAAAACTCATTGAGATCAAAAATTATCTCCGAGACAACGTAAGAAGAAGGAATGTTGAAGAAATCCACACAAAAGAGGGGCAAAAAAATTACAGACAAAGGGAAATACAAAAAGAGAAAGAGAGCGATGAAGCAGTGGCAATGTATTTCAACAGATTCATCCTCCTGCGGTGACTTTCAAAAGCACTAACAGCTTCTACTCCCTCATGCTTTAAATGTTTCTGTGGGGTATTCTGCACAGTGAGGCCAGCTGTCCTGAAGAGTTTCTTTCCCTTCTCTGCTCAACCTTTGGGGACACTTTCCAGAAATTACTCCTGGGACCTCACACAAAACTGTTCTCCACGTCTCTGCGCGACATAAATACACAAACAGCGAGAAAACCGGTCAGCAAAGCTGCACCAACACGTGGAAGTCGAGTGACAAAAGATTAACCTGAGCAAATGAGAAATCTGGGCGATATGTGAATAAATCAGTGCTGCGTACTGTTACGCTTGAGGAGTTTTTAAAAAGGAATTGTTTTTGGTGTTTGTTTGTTTTTTTTGACAAGACTGGCTTCCTCTAGGCTGACAGTGTCTCTGTTACTGAGGCACAGGCAGTTACCCAGTGGACTGAGCACTACGACAATGATATTAACCATATGGCTTGGACCTCTGAATAACCACATTCAGTCTGATCTCAGTTGAGTATTTATGGGAGGTTTTGAAAAAGGGTCAGAGACGGCGCTCTTCACTGCCATCATAGAGGACCCAAATGATTAGTCAAAATTTGGGGTAATTGGTAGTAATTAACATTGACCTTGTCCTGTTGGACATTAGAGGAAAGGAACCCATGCCAGAAATCTCCCCCTGCCATTAGAGAGCAATTACTGATAGGAGACAGTCGGCCGTATACAGCATAATAAAGTCAATACAGCTGTGTGTGTCTTTATTTCACAATGCTTATTGTACACATCTGAATGTCTGATGTGGGAAGATTTGCATTTGTACTAAAGGCCACAGATCTCATTTATGTATTATGTACTTCAAAGGCATTAGACTGTAAGATTTTCTAATAGTAATACTGTTTATGCTAAGTGGCCGCTTCTGTAATGTTTCAGCACTGCTGTTCCCAGTGATCGCTGTATCTGCAGTACAGTGCTGTCTTCTTTGTCCTGTTCTTGGCTTGTTTTCAAGTAAGTTGGACTCAAAGTTGTCTTTGTTGGTTTCATGCTAACTCGGGCCTGTGTTTGCGTCACACAAAATGATACAGAAAAAAATAAAACTTCCTGTGAACCAGAGAATTTTTCCTATTGGAAATAAAAGAGAAAATAACCAGAGCAAATAACTGTCTTGATGTAAGTTGGATTTGAGCTCCCATGCTAACATGCTCATGGTGACGGTCACTGTTGGAGCCTGTCCTCATCAGAAAAACAACCATAGAGGTTGTAAATAAAAGCAGGTTAGTACCACTAGTACATTTATTGTAAAGCGGTGGCCCCTAGTGGTTGGAGTAATTATTACTAGCAGTGATAATTAGCAGTAGCGAGCACAGGACTTTCAGCAGGGGGCTACTTTTCGTATATAGTGTGAAGCAAGAAGTCAACGATGAGTTCTTCTAATTTACTAACGTTGTGCAGTTAAGTCACGTACATAGCGTAAAGAAAGTTTTAACCCACTGGACACAGTAAAAGGTCAGAGGATCACTTAAGGCATTGAAATTAAGCCCAAGGTACCTGGAATATCTGTGGCAAATTTCACTGTCATCCATCAATAGTTGTTAAGATATAATCAAAACCAAAGATCCTCATAATAGCGCTAGATTAAAAGTCATGGGAAGGGTTTCCTGAGGGGACCATGAACATCTGTGTGAAATTTCTATGACAGTTTATTCAAAACAGTTTGAAATATTTCAGAATGGACCCAACAAGCAGATCATTATTTCCATCCATAGAGCCACACGACTTAAATAAAAAGAAAATAGATAAAAAAATACATAAGCATGATACATCATAAATACTAATAAATTCATTCATTAATAACAATTACCACTCTCCTTTATTCTCTCAGGGTTTTCCTGCCTCGGTAAAAAAAAAAAATAAATAAATAAAAAAGATAATACACGTATAGTATTGGCTTGCCTGATAGGTAATAAAGAGAAGTTCATATCATGCCCCTTTCGCAGTAAGGAAGTACATCAGAGAAACTGCTTTTACTGCGAGTTCTTTGTGCGAATCTAAAGACAGTATCACAGGGCAGCCACTGTGCCTGACAAGTCTGTTCACGTTCAGCACACACGCAGCTTTCCTGCAGTTAAGGCAGCAAGTCCCTGAAGCTCTTCCTCCATGGAGTTTATTGTCAGAGCCTCTCCGATGGTAGGACGCCTCTCCCTCCTCTTTGAAATCCGGAAGATCAAACAAAACAACAGTGTTGATGCAGGGTGTGTTGTGTTTGTGGTTTGAATATATAATCAATTTCCATGGTTAGAGGTTTTTATTTGTTGTTGTATTGTTGCTAGATTACTAAATGGATAATGAACGTATAATATACCCTACTGCTCTGTATGTTGATTTTGCTTATGTGTGCTATCTATCTATCTATCTATCTATCTATCTATCTATCTATCTATCTATCTATCTATCTATCTATCTATCTATCTATCTATCTATCTATCTATCTATCCCCTATACATTGTTGCTGCATGCCATAACCTTCCACATTTTCACTGCTCGTCTGTCTTTTTCCCACAAACTTCTGAAAACTAACTTGTGGCAACAACAAAACCAAACTCAGCAAATTGATTTTCACAAAGTCAAGAAATCTACAAAAACATCTGGTTACCTTGACAGAATTTCAGAAATCTGAAAAAAATTACACTGTGCTTTGAAAAACAGACATCAATAACATTGAAAAATGCATGATTCTGGGCCAAAGTATGCAGAAGCAACGGTATTGTCCTTTAATTCCTCTCCAAAGCAGTATTATTCTCGCCAATCAACCTTTACTTTCAAGAACATCTATCGAACAATGGCAAGCGAAAGCATGCTGGGATGAAAAGAAAGAAGCAACAGGGAAAATCAATATAGCAATTATGTGTGCAGATAATGGACATCAAGGTGTTATTTGGAGTGACCGAAAAGAAGAGGTGACATAAAGCCAATTCAAATAGCGCAAACATTTCATTGTCTCACATCTGGTGCATCTGACATGGATTTAGTGTCTACCGGTTCTAAAAGAAACAACAGAGTTTTGTTGTTCTCCTGCATCGCCACTTCGGAATTAGAATTATTTAGTACCATCTAATCATGGGGTTCTGCTTTATGTTTGCATGCAATCACCAGCCTCTGTTAAAACTCGCTTAGCTTTTGTGTTTCTATCGGCTGCGAAAACCCTGAAAACGCGAGCAACAAACACAGCGATTAGCTAATTGAGATCTTAGACAACGAAATACACACACACACACACACACACACACATACACACAAAGAGAGTGACATGGGGCAAGTGTGGGAGGAAGAAGGGCAAGGAGACGGATAAACCCACACACACACACACATACACACATACCCCCTCCGTGCTTCTACCTGCTCCAAAGAGGTCACCTCCAGCTCTGTCAAGCTTTGCAGGTTGGGTCAGAGATCTGGATTTGATAACTGGAGGGAGTTTAGAGAGCAGACATTTGACAAGCATGACAATGCTCTGACAGCCCTCATTGGGCCATGATTAATGACTGACATCCCTGTCGCTTGTCTCGTACAGAATGCAAATGCAGCGCTGGGAGAAAATTACCCTAATGTGGCCCCCGTAATTGGATGCGGGAAGTATCACGTAAAGCAAGAAAGCGGCGGGGCTTTTTTTTGCTCCTGAAACAAGGCTTTATTATAGAGAACACTACAGAGATGATGAGAGAGATGCTGCAGCGTGATTGAAAATGACCGCCAGCAAATCCTCCTCATTTGTAGTAATACATTGACATTTAGCAGCAAGTTGAGGTATGAGTGGAGTCGATGTTTGGTATCTCGAGTTGAAAAAGTCACTCCGGAGCCGGCACCCTCACTTCGTGCCATAATCGTTTTCCTTTCGCTGTTTGGTCAGATGCTACTGAGTCGGGGCAGCAGGTTCATACGAGACAAGGACAGCCGTGTAGATGTCTTTTGAAAGCTATCTCTACATGTACCACCCAAAGACACCACATCTATTAGCATATCTGCACAGGTTTGACATTGAGTAGGTGCTCTAGGTGCTCTGCTCAAACAGCTGGCATCAGATTTTAATGAATATGCATAACAGATATCATGCACTGACATTTGTCGTCGAGTGTTTTGACTGGAACTGCGAGTTCACTTTACCTTGTCAAGGGCACTGGCTTCCGATGGTTTCGCGAGACAAACGAGCAAGAGTTTAGAGCGAATAAAGTCTGACACATGAGAACAAAATATAAAAATATATGTTCAACATCTTCATTCCCATACCACAGTGCGCAAACATGTCAGCTGCTCTGGATGCTCCTTCTCTTTGCCGAGCTTCTGTTTGTGTGTGCCATGCGCTCAACCCCGGTGTGGTTCCACTCAGCTATTCAGCAACGCCTCGCTGAACGCTATATCAAGTGAGCAAGTGCTCTAATGAAAGGAACGTATTAAAAGCACAGCCACACTTTTCATTTAATGCTGATCGCTCCGAGTGCTTCCACTGAAAGACACATGTCCGTTCTGACACATGCTTTTTCACTCTCCACGTAACGTTTGCAGTGAGAAAAAATAAAAGCTAGCGTTGATGTTTTGAACAATTTTAAGGGGAATCAATGTGTCAGGCTTTTGAGATAATTTTGCATCCATCGAACGGTCTGAATTGCAGTGAGTTAGTGAAAATAAGGCCAAAAGTGACACCAAACAAAACAAGGCTGTGCGATGTTCAGTCGTGATCGTCTCATTTGCAATAAGAGAGCAAACTGTAAAGTATGAAAGCCACTGGGAGGAGAAAGGGGAATAATTGTCACAAAGCAACCTGATGATGATGCTGGGGGGGGGAGCACTTTCATGACACCCTCCCTCGGGTGGGAATAAGTGTCAAAAAGTAGGACTGCCGAAGACTGCGGCAATTACAAAGACAAACAATCGTGAAAAACTAAGACAAAAAAATGGATGTACAGTAATGAGCAAACTTGATATTCTGTATGTGTTATTGCCAAAAGCAGGCGCGGCTCAATGTCTCTTGTTCCTCATTATCCTGATTGTATAATAGATATAATCAAGCAACAATGTCCAATTAGGAGTGCATAGGCATGAATCTATCCAAAAAAACAGAAGGATAAACGAACAATTGACACTGCAAATTTGTTTGTATGAAACACGGGGGTTGCTTCCTCATCAGAGAGATATTGATGAATCCTGCCGCTTAAAAGAAAGCACAAAAAGAAGAAAAAAAAGAGCTTTGACGTATATCTGTGATATGATGGAGGCTGTGGGATGTGAACAAACAGTCCTTTCCAGGTGGTTTGAGTGATTGCCTAATCCCCTGTAGCTAGATGATTGCAGAGCAAGGTCAGTTTGAAGGCTCAGACTGATTGAGTGCTGTCTGTGGTCGGGGGTTCGCTCGAGCCTCTGATGCCATTAGATGGACAGCGGCTGAAGATTCACTCTGGAGTTTTCCAACACTTTAACTAAACCTGTCCAAACTGAATGACTCTGGTGTGCCAGTTGTCGTGAAAGCATACAGACGGGAGCGACGTACACAGCAATCGTCAGCGCCGTGTTAAGATAATGGCACGTTTTTTAAAAAACAATTTTAAAAACAAAAGACGACTGCAGATTTGTTCAAGAGTCATGACAACATCTCTGTGTTTCAAATTCTTGTCTTCTCACTTTTTATGTACTTTCCATCACCCCGTCTCGAGCCCTGGGTTGAAAAATACATGATAACCATGTTATCATCCCCAACTGCCTTCTCCTAGTCCTGCCTGATTTTTATTTGCATGGCATCAGATATCAACTGCTGTTTGCTAAATAAATCCTGTTGACAGCGTTGTCAAGCTGCATCTTGTACCTCATCGACACCCATTTATTCCTCAAGCTGTCATTTTGTTACGAAACTGGGTTTGTGGCATAAAATTTGGCATTTCCTCGGGCTGCAATTGGATCACCCCCTACCGCTATGTACATTCAAATACCGAGGGGAAGTGCCGTTCTGTATATCAAACTCCGCTAGTCTGCAGCAGAAATCCTTTGTGCGGACATCTCTGTGACAGCTCCTTGGCAACTTGTACGCCTGTGTGCCACAAGCTCCCTAAGCTGACTGTTTGGATCAAGTGGGAAGAGGCAGCAATCCCAAAGAGAACAAAATAGCAGATCCCAGCAGCTTTCACAGCCGATGCTATGAGATTTACTCGACTAGAGAGCAGGGTGTGGAAGTGTGTGTATGCGTATGCATCTGGCGCGTGTGTGTGTGCGATGGGGAGGGGCGTAGATGTACTTTGAAATCTTTTGAAATGTCAGACAAATAAGAGTCACAAGAGGCATTATGTTTCCATAATGATGATGCGCTGAAGCTTAAGTGTAGCGTCAACATGCAAATGTGTAAGATGAGAAAGCAGTGTTTTCCTTTTGCTTCTTTAAAGGCTCGGGAAACGGATGACAGCCTTTTTCCCCCTTTTACCACATGCACTTTGAAGTGTCAAGCTTATCAATTGTTGCAAATTACCAACGCATTTACACTCAAAGCAAATCTATCATATTTCAAAATGAAGTTCAAAAGGTTAATAATCGTGTAAATATTTTAAAGCATTTCGTTTACTGACGACAACAGTTGTTTGCCTTAAAATGCATTCATCGTGTAATCATTACAGTTACAGTTCTTTCATAATTTTCTGGATTCTGGATTTTAAGGACACAGATGTTATGCAGACATACTCTAAAAATAATTAATCTTTGTTGGCTGAACAAACAAAAACATTTCATTCAAAACTTTTCCCCCATTCCAAACCCAAACAAAAATGAAATCAAAGACGATTTTGAGCAAACACAGCTTTGTTTACATTTCATTTTCCTTCCCTCTCATAATCCCCTACACCACACTCGGGTACGCTCTCCACTGCTGATTCTCGGCCAACTGAGCTTTAAAGAAACGGGGAGAATTGGTTCCAGTCCGCTGGACACTCCACATCATTTAATGTATTCCAGTCTATTACCACTTTTGTTCTGACACCTCATTCTTTTCCACCAATATATGAGGGGGTCATTCAATAACTGACACCTCTCTTCCATACCGTAGTCACATCTCTGTTGCTGTTTGAGCATGTGTCACAGCTGAGAGGCCTGAATTTCAAGAGATAGATTTGCTGACAGAGACATCCCATCACTCCTTGGGCTGAGGCTCGTGCAGGAAATGCTGCACTGTAAAGGTGCACTAGCCTTGTCACTTTCATCTGAGGTAATTGATCACAGCAGACAACAGCTGATGTGTGCAAGTCAATTGTAGGGGGCAAAGGGATGCTGCTTATTCAGATAAAAGATCTCCAGCATCCCCACCAGTCACTTTAAGTAGGCAATGTGATCGACAGGAAATCAACCTGGCAGGAGGTTTCCCCTTTGGAAATGTATACATACAGCTAATTTCTTGAACTTAAACTTTTTCCGAACCAGTCCACAATCTCATCCCCGTATTTGGGCATGAAAACCCCTAAACACACACTCATCAAGCTGCCCATATGAGACCCTGAAGAGAGGCATATAGCTGTCATAGTGCAGGTGCACTGGGAAAACGGTTCTGACTTAAAAAAAACAAGCATACCCTGGGACTTCTCAAATGCCACTTAACATTCAAGGGCTTTGTGATTCATTAGTAGCCCAACAGACTGGTGAGATGGAAGCATCTGTTATCTGGTTCCAGTCCTTATGCCATCAATGTCACAAATAATCACATACAACAGGTGGTTTTACAGCTACAGGTACTTGAACATACAGCCCGCTGCATTAGCTTATATCATTCAGCAGTGTCGGTGTCATTTGTTTAGATTATTGAGAATGACATGTTTTTGTGTATTATACTATCAGTGTTTAGTTTTATGGTTTGCAGCTGAATTTATTCTGTAATACATTTAACCTCCCGTGTCTCTTTCTGCGACTGCTTGCCTGTATGTGTTTCTGCTCTTCCGCTGATCACATTTTTTTTTTTTCTCGACCTCTCCAGTGTTGCTTACCTCCGAGCCTCATCTCCACAAGCCACCCCACCACCCAGCCTCCCGCACCTCTGCCACCAGCCTCGACTCCACCTTGGACCTTCGGTGTCTCACTCCACCAGCGTCTCCTCCCAAGCCACAGCTGACGTTGCTGTGAGCCCCGCAACTCCACCAGCTATCTATATCTTTACATCTTTACATCTACCTTTTCCCCAGTCTGGTCGTCCCCCTTAGTGTCCTGCCACAATCACCTACTCATCGTAACGTTTGGTTATTGACAAAGTTTAAATCAATGGATTTTCATCAGGTCTACAAACAAGTGACTCATGTATTATTATAGGAGAACATGAAAATTCATCATACACTAATCACTTAAGGCCTCAAAAAGTCCTGGTGCTGGAAATACAAAGCAAAATAAGAGCAACAAACGTGTATTCATCCGCAGCTGAAAAGAGGCCCCCCAAAATCTTCCATTTACTCCTGTTTAACTAACATAAGCTAAAAACAAGCTGTTTTGTATCCCAGCTGTTTTAAGAAATTAATAGTCTTTTCTTCAAAATAAAAAAATAAATAAAAAATTGATTCCTATTTTAAAGATTTACATCTATCACAGGAGTTAGTGGGTTTGAAGGTGAGTACCTCAGACAGGGCAGAGCAAACTAACATATTGCTCTTTTTGGTCTTTTCATCGCATTGTTGAACAAGAATACAGATTATTCCCTGTCTTATCCCACAAGGGCATTATCTCCACAAATGGCCCTACGCACTACACACTGTGAGCAGGGCCGATAAGGTGGTATCCAAGCACGCCTACTTAATGTTACACCACCATAATGCAAGGGCTTGAGACTATCATAAGCACCTCTATAATTTAATGCCATTCAATACAATAACTCTGTAAAATAGTATCCTTATGAAGTCTGTAATGTTCAACTTATGTGTTGCTCATTTGGCAGTATCAGAATGCATTTTTTTTGTTTTTATCTAGATAAACAACAGCACAAAGCATGGCCTCAAAAACTGGATCAACAAACTCAAAAACAAAACGGAAAATGGAATATAAAATTTAGTACACAGCATAATTCAATACACACGCTCTGGGTTGTCTTGATTGATGGTGTGATACTTAATTCTGCATGGACCAACCTTGAGGAAACAAACACATATCTAAGTTGAAATAGCCACTCCAGCAAGCAAAGCAGTCCGTGATGTTATTTATTTAATGTTTGGGTTGGCGCTTTCCCCATCAACACACTGCTGCTCATTCTCCATCACAAAAACTCAAGTTTATGATTCAGTCGCACTAAGGCTCTAGAGGAGAAGACAGCTTTGCCACAGACAGCTTTAAATAAAGATGTCAGAATAAAGACTTTTTTTCGACTGTGTGTTGAATGTTTATTGGCTCCTGTGTCATCCTGTGAGAGATACTGTCTACTTTTTGTCTAAAGTAGCCCTGACACAGGTTGAGTTGAAGGTTCCTGACCCATTTCGACATGTCCCTCCTGCCATGAAAAGACATCATAATTATCAGAGGCTGTGAACTTGACACTTGTCCCCTTTGAATGAGGGAAGTGATAGAAGTGGGGATGGATGTGGAAGTCCCCTGTGGACGTAATCACACCATCCTCGGAAGCAACAAATTATTGCAAGAACACACAACAGGGAGCATCTGGTAAGGGACGGACAGCTCAGCTGCAACGGAAGACAGGGATCTATTTTCACATTAGGTGGATGATGTATATTATGGTGGCCATTTTCTCTGATGAACAGATTTATTTGTTGTTTAGCTAGTTATCTCAGTTAGCTGTGCAGCTAGTTATCTCAGTTAGCCATGCAGCTAGTTATCTCCGTTAGCAGCTACAGCTAGTGGTCCTATAGCCAGCTGACTCTGCTCAGGCCTGGAGAGTTGTCAACATCTGTAGCACAAGAGCTTCAGACCGCTGGGAGGAGAAAGGCCCAGTGCGAGGAGAGCCAGCTGACAGTCAGCAAATAGGACCACTAGCTGCACAGCTAAGTGGGTTAGCTAACTAACAGCAACAGGTTCCTCATATGGGCAGTCGCCCAGGGCGGCATTTGTGGAGGGGCAGCATGAGCGCCCGCAAAAAAAACAAAACAAAACAAAGCCCAGGGCATCGAGCAAGCTAGGACCGCCACTGAACGGCGGTTAATGTTAAAGTTAGCAGCAGGAGGAGGAAGTTTTTAGACTCAATGTATGGAAAGCCAGCTGACAGAGAAACAGCTAATAGAGCCTCTAGCTGCACAGCTAACTGAGCTAACTAGCCAATGGCAGTAAATGTTATAGTTAGCAGCAGTTAGAATCAGAATAAGAATCAGAATTGCTTTTATTGCCAAGTAAGTTTACACATACGAGGAATTTGCTGTGGTCTGTAGGTGCCAAACAACAAACAATACTAAAAGTACTTAAAGGACATAATGAAAATATAAAAATATAGAGTGTGACTGATTTTAAAGTAGGTGAAGAGATTTGTCCAGTAGTGCAAAAAGTTTGACCAAGATTGTGCAAGGTTGCAGCAGATACTGATATTGCAATGTTCAGAATAAGAGTGTCAGCAACTAAAACTTACACTAATGTAATGTAAGTGAAGGGGGAGGGAGAGGAGTCAGTGTCAGTGGGGGTCAAGGGCCTTGTTGATGAGGCAAGCTGCGGATGGGAAGAAACTGTTCCCATCTATATAGTTAGCAGCAGTTAGTGGTTACTCTTAGCAACAAGTAAAACTATCTATCCATCAGACAACTTTACAAATCAGGCAGAGGCGTTCAGGCAGCAGTAGCCGGAGGATGTCAGGGAGAAAACCGAGAAATATTTTCAAAATATGACGAGTTCTGATTGGAGTCACTGTATATCACTTCAGTCCAAATAGACAGACTGAGCGGGTGGATAAGTGAGTCGCTGCACTTCTTGGGTGTGCTTTGCCTGGAGCAGATGACCAATAAATGAGCTGACTATGAAATGTCATCAGGTTGTTGTGAAGGTAAAAAAAAACAACTTTGGGAACAGTATTCAAGGCAGTCTGAGCTTTTTAGCTCACAGGGATTGCTTTTACACATTTATGATTATTATTATTATTATATTTATTATTTGCACCTTTGGCATTCTGTGTTTCCAATTGATGTGGTTGAATCAGAGACCTGATACCTTATTCCACTTGGCAACTTTAATCTGTTCTCATCCTGATCACAGGCCAGATTTGTGTATGTTTATAATCGCTAACTGCCAAGTCAGTCAAGACGCAAATTGTTCCTCTTTAGTCCGTAGCTTTGCCTCAAAGACATCTCCTCATCAATCGTAATTCATGCAATCAGAATTAAACATCTGCTTGGTCCTCCCATCCAAGCTGTTTTTGATGTTTTCCCATCAATTACCTTGTATCATGTACCTAAAGTTTAAAATAACACTTATACACACCTTACCAGCTGTGTGGATGCTTTTTCTCAGAATCCATACACTTTTTTTTTTTTTTGCAGTGATCCATATGTGTTAGCATAATAACACTTGATTATCTTAACACAGTATCATCATTTGTTAATGTCATATGTGATCATTTATGTCATTTATGTCATATAGAGTATACACAGCAGAATGTCTGGCCATTGGAATACTACTCAGTTTTCAGTTGAGGAGTAATATGTCTTCTGTTTGCTTGGGAATCAAGGCATTTGATATAAATAGGCAGCACACACATCTGAGCTTTACTTCCATGAGACACATTAAAGGGTCTAGGGCAAAATCTGATTCCTCAGTTCTAAATTGCCGTGGACACAATAGCAATTTCAGGGTTGTTCAAGTTGAGACGGTGTGAGAGATCTCTCAGGCTTGTCGACCTTTATCTCAGCAAACATCAGAATCCCTATACAAAAAAGCCGAAAATGAGCTATTGATTTTCCGTTTTTCTTTTTCCCTCTCACTTTCTTATTCCCCTCCGGTATTGTCATGCCATAGTCTAAATGAAGGTCAGCATCGGTTTCCTTGTCACTGCCACAGAGATGCACAATAGAAATATAGCAATCCGTGTTTTTGAAAGAGAAAGGTCTTGCAAGACGGGAAGAGGTTGCTTTTGTCTTTCGGGATTAAGTGGTTCAATAAAACTTTTCTCTTTAGAGCAACGCGGTTCTCAGTATGTGTTAGATGTGTGCACATAACACTGTATGCACTCACAAACACAGAGAAAAAAGCGTTTGCTGCGTACAGAAACATTTTTTAAAAATCAACAAGTATATTTTTGGTTTGATAAGTTACATTTGAATCAGCTTTTTTCTTGAAACCTAATGAACTTTAAACATAAGAAAAAAAGTTTTAATTGGTTATGAAACTATTTCAATTTAATTCCTCTATGGTCTTTATAAGCAAACAAGGCCATAAGCACAAAGATTATAGTTATTCTTAAGGAATGTCACTGAGTTAAATTCAATTCAAATGACTTTTTTATGGTGAAGTGCTGAGGGTGAATTAAGGAGTCTCACAGTCTAAGGGAAGAAGCTGCTCTGTTGTCTGGTAGAACAGAAGTTGAAACTTCTCTGATGATATTAAAGATACATTTTACTTCCATATTGTCAGACAGCAGCAGAGCAACTGCCTCATAATGTAATATTGTATGTTGACCTTGCTACCGAGCTATATCAGAATCAGTATTCAGAATTCCTTTATTAGTCCCACAAACGGGGAAATTTGTGCGTCACAGCAGCCAAAGGACTGTTCAATATAACAATAAACAATATAATAAAAAGGTAAGAAGAAGGGCTAGAGCAGAAATAGAAATAGAATTGTATATACTTAATATGTACAAATATAAACAGTGTAATTATAAACAGAAGCAAGGCTATAAACAATAAAGGCTATCTTGCTATTTTGAAGACATGCGGAACATTACAAGGACGTGCTGATGAATTAAAATTTGGCTCAGCTTCAGCAGGATTAACATGGGTCTATGAATGTTAGTGTTACTAAAACAAAGTCACCATCGTCAAATTCCAGTTATTAAAGCTGCTGTAAGCATCATTTTGGCTAACTCCTTTCTTCTTTTCTTCAAGTGTTTTTCATCGCTTAACCTGTTCGTTAGTATAAGCCGTCACCGGGAGCGCTGGACTTGCTAGCTTTCCCTGTACCGCCACTGTCGGTGTAGGTACCAGAACGGGAGGATCTTGCTCTCTGCGTGTTCCCTAGGCAAGACAGGACCATCTCTTTGGGAAGTCTTCTTTCCTGATTGGATAAGGTCGGCAGGGCTACCAGAAAATTGTACACTCTATAACATAAATAGCTCTGTCTTCCAACAGCAATTAAACACTTACAATAGAAACATCGCCTTATTGCTAATCAACACAGCAGCTTTCACAACAGTAAGTTGCAGATTTCTTTCCCTTGCTTCCAAAACAAAGGCTTATCTAAATGATGTTAATGATACAAGGCTGTGGTACTTGTGCCCCTTTTGTCCACAGGGGGCGCCAGAATCAACAAGAACTGAAAGTTTCTTGTAGCAGCTTTAACTAACCTGTGAGAGCAAAGAAATAGGAGCCTTGACATCTTCCTCTAGCAATAAATGGGAGACCGATTTATTTAACTTTTTTCCCCACGTTTTTAATAAAGGCTGAATCAGTTTCAAACCTACAAATCATGATCTGCAACATAACAGATTAGAGGCGGCACATAAACACTTCTGTCCTCTCCCTGGCTATGTGAGGAATCTAAACGTTGGTTAATATAGACTGAACTGTCCCAACACATAAGGATAACAGCTGAAACTCAGTGTCTTTCCCCTCAGGATGAGCCTCTACATTTAAATAATCTCTCAGAAGCCATCATATCTATCTGGAGCTACTCCCCAGTAGACATATTGTAAGATCTAATGTTTGTTGCCTGTCTTAGTCTTTTGTCCCGATGTCTCTATAATCCTCTAAGCTTTCTTGCTATCTAAATCAAGCCAAGACAAAATAACTACATTTGATGTTTTCCTCTACGCACTCACACACACCGGCAGTGCAACCCAATCAACAACATTGTGTTTCATTTGACCCGAGATTGTTTTTCCTGTCATCTAATAGGTGGTGGCAAAGATTCCTGTCACGACGTTAGGTACATCAGCGGGATCAAACGCTTTCTTAAATCTGCAGTGACATCAGTGTGTTTGACTTGGCGTGCCTCTCTCATCTCAATTCATCACCTCCCCAAGGTGAGCACGCTATCCT
Organism: Pagrus major; assembly: GCF_040436345.1. Lineage (NCBI taxonomy): Eukaryota > Metazoa > Chordata > Actinopteri > Spariformes > Sparidae > Pagrus > Pagrus major. The sequence continues at coordinate 27,320,206 of NC_133232.1, read as the reverse complement.
GCCAAATCCAACTCAGTGTACAGTGTGGAAGCCTTTTTTGCATATTCTTCACACTTGTTTATGGTTTACTGAGCAGGTCACTTCCCCTGCTTGCTTGAACAGCTGCTTCAGTGATGACCCCCCCTCTTCTGAACAGGGGTTGGAGGACTACTTGTGTGCTGCTCCCTGTCAAGTTCTTCTTTGCTGGTGAGACCTGCTGGTGACCTCATGCACAGCCTTTACTAGGACCATATGAATAATTTATTATTTGAATTTAGCCCAAGCCTGACATTTCGATGTTTGATGCCCACAGGCTTTGGCTTTAACAATATAGATAGTGCTCCTTTCCTCTGTGCATCATCAGATAAAGTCTGAAAGCACAGCTAGTGCACTCGATATCAAAACCATGGATATCAAGGATGCTGTATGTTCCACACGCTGAATTCCTCTATTCTATTAACTCTTAGAGCAGCATCTCTACCCGTACAATTGGATTTTATATAAGGTGCAGACATTTGAGGTGAAAAAATTGTGTTCTGTCAATAGGAAGATAAGATAAGATGGGAATTTAATAATCGCCATGGGGACGCACTTACAGAAGAAAATAGCAACAGGATACATCAGAGACGAATATTAATGCAAACACAAATAGAGCAAAAGGGGTTATGTAAACACATACAAAGATACAAAAGAGGCAGTTTCAGCTCTAGAGCAGTGGTGTAGTATCAGTCCATGTACAACATTATATAAAATGGTAACCCATAACAATAAGGTCCACAAAATTGTGAGTAGCATGAGGATCGAGTGAGGGACGAATCAGGAACGACTTGATAGTTACTACATCAGTGAATCATAAGGTAATGATGAGTTCATAAATACGTGTGAATCAACATACTGACCACTTTCTTCATGAGTTGTTTCTGAATAACTATCAACCACCTGCTGATTGGTCATAAACTAATGATGACTCATTAATTACTAATTACTGAATCATTAGTTACTGTTATGATTACTGTTGCCTCGAGTAAAGTGGACCATCATACTGAGTAGTTACCCAACAGACTCCTTAAATGCTAATTACTTACTGTATTAATTGTAAAGAGTAACTAATGATTCGGTAATTAGTAATTAATGAGTCATCAGTAGTTTTTGCCAATCAGCGGGTGGTTGATAGTTAGTCAGGAGTAACTCAAGAAGAAAGTGGTGATTCATAGATATTTTTGAAGTAATCATTACCTAATAATTCATTAATGTAGTACTTTCCAGTCTGTTGTCCACTAAGTCATCATTATCCACTATATAGTTTTCACAGTTATTCAGGAATTACTCATCAACAATTAATTTTCCATCAAGTTGTTCCTGCCTCATTCCTTACTCGCTCCTCAGTTACTGCTCACATTTTTGTGTACCTTTCTATAAAATGTTATCTATAAAATACAGCAATAAGAGCAAAACAGCAGCAGTAGTTGCTCTAGAACAAATGGAAGTAGGAAGGTGTTGTCTAGGATGAAAAATCCTTTTCACCAGTGGTTTAATACAGCCTGTGTTTAAACCTTTGACCCACACTCCTAAATTTATAGACACAATCCAGAATGCCCTGGGCTCAGCTGCTGGATTTGAACATGAAGAGCAGTCTGTTGCATAGTCTGCGCTGCCCTCTCTTGTACAGTGTCTCTCTTTTGTCAGATCGGCCAGGTTTTGTTGATATACACGCACAGGTACTTGTAGGTCTGCACCGTCTCCACCTCTTCACCCGGAATGATGACAGGTGTCAGTAGCTTCTCGCTCTGTCGGAAATCCACCACCAGCCCCTTGATCTTACTGACATTTAGCTGCAGATGGTTCCCCTTACTCCTCCAGACACCCACTATAACGAAATCATCAAAGAACTGCTGGCGGGTGCATGATCCAGAACTGAACCTGAAGTCAAAAGTGCAGTGAGTGAATCATGAAGGAAAGTGACCCTTGTGTATTTTAGTGGGCAGTGTTTGTTTCTTTGATGATGCATGTGACTAAATGCTTTTAAAAGGCAATTACAGAGCTAATTATATTTTGCAGACACTGTAGGCCATAATTTTGCTCTGCACACTAAAAAATTAATATGCCTCTAAACATATGTTATCAGGCCTGATTTAACTCTCATTTCTTTTTGATCTCCTGGTTCCATAGTGTTGTTTCCTTAAAGCAACATTATGTAGAAACTGGCGTTTTGTGCGATTTGGTGCAACACCACTGTCGTAAATACAAATCCCAGGTCTGTATACATAACATGATGTAGGTGCTAACTAAAAAACAAAACTCATTACGCCGTAACAATGTAATGTGTTGAAAACTTGTATCTTGAAGTAAACATGTATGTAACGCTGTGATCCTACCCTCTCACTGAAGGGACATTGTGCAGGAACAAGTGATAGGGGGTAAAAAATAAAAAGGGGTTAGGGTTTTCTCACACAATATGAACATTTTTGAAAAGCATTTACCTTTGAATTGAACTGAGTGCTGCACTTTCAAACTAAACCTGCAAGAAAGGAAAGAAAAAATTATCAACCTTTGTCACAGTAAATCCTTTTTTATATTCAATACACCATGCTGAGACCTTGGATGAATCTTAACAGTGCACAATTTACATTACCACTTATTCACCCTCTTATAGAAAGACAATATTAGATTGACTGAATGTCATCTATTTAACTTGCCAGAACTCAGCTAATACAATAACAATAACACTGTATTTGTATTTACCCTAAAGCATCTCACTTGCATCAATATCAGGTCATCAGCTCGTGATAGGCTCACATGGATTCTTTTCATTGCTGGTCTTTATAATAAAACTCCCCCTCAGTTTACTTTCTGAAAAGACTTTGAGGGACGTTTTTCGAAAAATGTTGTACTCTGGCATTTTCTCAGATCTGACTTTTTTTCTCCCCAAGGACATCTCCTCCCGCTGCCAAGACCTGTCAGGCAGGAGCATCTCAGAGTAAAGGGGTGAGAGGACACCAATTAGAAAGCCATCCTCGGCCAAGAGAGCCAGCGGCACAGCTTGCCACAGGAAGTGGGATGTCTGACTTCCTGCATGGGGTCACAGCTGTTTGCGGTGAGGTTACCGCTACCAGCCAATACGCGGCACCGTTTAGCGTCTGACGAGGCAGGCCTCATTTGAATAGCAAAGAACCATCTCAATGTCACCAATAAATTTACATGATTTCTTCCCTGCTACAGCTGGGATCAGAGTGGGGACTTTGCTGGAATTAGGGGAGCGTGACAATGTCAAAAGAGCAGGACCGGCTCGTTTCAAGTTGGCTAGTTTTGAAGTAAAGATTATTACTTCATTTAGATACAGTTAGGTAGAATTTGTACACATAAAGAACCTTTTAATCACCAATGTGTAGACACAAGAATAACTCTTTGATTTTGTATGTACTGTGCCTCAAGCTTTACTGAGTAGCTTTTTAAAGGCAGTTTAAATTCTCTGACAGTATGACAGTATGGAGAGACAGGAAAAGGTCCTGGGTTTGATTCCAGACTGGGACCTTCCTGTGTGGCGTTTGCATGTTCTCCCTGTGTTTGCATCAAGAGCGAAAATTTGATATCTATTCTGGGGGCGGGGGGGGAGCAGCTACATGAAGTTTAGAGCAATATCTGAAGGTGACACCAAGCAGTGCTGTAACTCTGCTGATGAACATAAAAAGTCACCCTGCCAGCTAAGGAACACTAGTGCATCACCAGCTTGTTCAGACAGCTGCAAACACTGGTTTATGTTTAGTGATGATAAATAAGTTTGAATGATTATTAATTTTATTGAAATTGTGTTTACAATGATAGCAAGTCATTTTTTTTTTTCCAGAATGGGAGGGTCATGTTCCCCCCTGCCTTTTTATAAAACTATATATTTTCTCTCTTGATCAGAAGCAATTTGTGCTTTTCTTGAAAACTCTTTTGAAAGTTAACAGTAGCCGGATTTGTACTCCCTCATAAGAGAGCCTCAGCAATGTCTGGTAATAACAAAATATTCCCCGCTGCTTATTATCATTAGTGTCATCTACAGTTGGCGTACGTTTCAGCATGTTTGCACAGAACACAGTAACAGTCTCAGCAGCGCACTTTCAACATTGGCAGCATAGCAGGAGTTAAAAGTGATCTTTCATCTCCTTCTTTGGATAGAAGACTGTTTTAAATGCCCCTGGCTTTCTTCCAAGTTCCTAGCCTCGAGCCTATGGGTCTAACAAGCATGATGCTTTGAGGATTGACCTGTGATTTGTTTATTGCATTAAAAAAACGAGATGCCGTGCAACGATTGATTGCTAAACCTGACACATTAATTTTGACCCCAAGGACGCTGAGCTATTGTTGTTAAAAATTGCTATATTATTTCTTTATACAGGCTGTTTAATGGGTTTTATATACGTCTAGCTGTATTTGAAATTAAGTTTTTTGCACCTTCAAAGAATGTTAATCAATATGAAAAATATTTTAAATAATACAATGGCTTTTCTTTGAAATATTATTCTTGCAAGTCATTCCTCAGAGTGTTGATAATAAGTGATTCTTTTTCAGAGGAGTTTGAAATAATTGATGTTTGATTTTCTCTTTAAACATTAGACAAGTAATCAAGAGCAAAATCTCAAAGCAGCCTCTCCAGTGCATAAGAGATTCAAGTTTCTTTACCTGAGGTGGCGAACAACTGGAAGCGTGGCAGGGATGGGAGTGTGTGATTGGCGCCCGCTATGAGCAGCTGTCTAGAATGCCCATATTTGGGCTCAACCCAATTACATCCTCTGATCCCCAGTCACTGGGCTGATGCAGTCAGAACCATTAATCTCCCTGGCTGAGTACCATGCCATGTGTTAACAGCCAACCCACCCCCCGTCCACCCACTCACCCCCACATCACCGCAAAGCCCCACCACCAAGGTTGAAAGTCATGCCAATCATATCGTCTCCTTTGACTCTGATATCCCCTTGGGCTCATCGTGATTACGTACAAACCTCTGATGATTGTGGAAAATGCATGATGTACAGTGTGCAGGAAGCTCTTCATTCAACACTGTGTTTCTTGACCAGGGTTCAAGCAGGAGTTACAGTGTGTGTTTTCAGATCTGTGGCGCAGGTGCGTTGCACTGGAGACGGGTTGGGAGGAGAAGGAGGAGGTCAAAAACATTTTCCGGATCTGGGATGTTAACAACAAAATATCCTGGAGCTGTGTCGGGGACCAATTCCAACAAATCATTTTCAAAAAGGACAGTAGTAAACAGTTGAGGTTTTTTTTTTATTTTTTGTAACTGCCTATTTCAGAGAAATGAAAGGCACCTTCAGCTCATGCTCTACAAATGGCTCTCTGGACAAAGAGAAAAAGAAAGAAAAAACAAAAGAAACAAAAGCATTTTTCTCTTTACTTTGCCTTCTCCGAATTCTCCAACTATTCCAATAACAAAGAAAACCCTTGATCAAGACCCTGCCTCAACAATAACCAATAAAAAAGGCATCTCATCCGATTGTTTTGACCTCCGATTGGCTTGTGCGAGCGTGATTAATGCTCATAACAGGGGGAATAGAAAGCCAGGCTAATGTAAAATTAGGAGAAGTGGCTTAATCAGGGTCTGAATTACATGGACCCTCAGTTCCAGTTTAGTGAGCCCTTTTTGTTCACAAAGATTAAGGGAGGAGTCAGGCAGCCCTCCATTGTTCCGCTGAGAAAAGAAACTCATTTGCTTTGAACGATAAATGTCTTTCGAGCATAAATCATGTCTCCTAATCCCTTTACCAATGCCACGTAATGCAAATCGTCTCTCATTTACAGATCACACAAAAGAGACAATGGGGGAAGTTTGCACACAGAGCTCGTAGCCAGTGTCCTTCCTGCAGAGGAGAGATGGACTTTCACCTAAAATTGCAAGATTAAAGTTGTCTGCGGGCTTACATCATGTTGCATCCGTCTCTGTACTGAAAAAAGACTCCTCTCCTCACCTCGTCTCAACCCGACTGCAGCCGTGACGGCAAGGTTAAGATATTGTTTTATGATGAACAAAATATAAAAAGAGTGCCTAAAAAAATGCAGGTGTGACTCTTAAATAGGCCAGCTACCATCAACTTCTAACTTGGGTCCAGTTTGGCTCTATTACACACCTTTCTGATTCAGTCTCTAAGCACCATATGAGTCATTTACCCATGGGAGGCAGGTTGACATTTAGCTCTGTGTGTGCCTGTACTCCATTGCTATTCCCATGACACTAGTGACTTACAAAACATGCAAGCATCTGAATTTCCTAAAGCATAAAGGGATATTAAAAAAGAATAAAAAATAATCCCCTTTGAACTGCTTCTTCATTAGTAAGTTTTCAGAGCATGCATCATTTTTTTAATTCCTAGTTCTGTGTGTTCTTCTTTTAAAAAAATTACCTTTATGGAACAGGAATTCAGAAAATATACAATATGATTACATCAGTGTTTTGGATCTATTTGCTCTATAGAAAGTTGCTGTCTGTAACACAGTGTGACCTTACCTTCCATACTAAAATAAACACCACGGGGCACACTGAGCGGATTTTATCGACAGCTCTTCGCTGTGTGATGTCCTTCCTGCTGTAGCGGCTCTGAGAATAAAACGCAAACAAATAAAGCTCGGCTGATGTGCGTTTTGTGTGCCGGCGAAATCCCATTGTGTGTCTGCGGCTATATTTGTGTGTCTGTGCACTGCAGAAGTATATGAAAGGAGTATATTCATGTGTGTGTCTGCGTGGCCTACAAGCAGGGGGCACGTCCATGCAATATATTAAGATCAGTGTGTGTTAGTCTGTGTTTTGTTTGTGTCTGCCTCTGCGCGCACTTTAGTTGGTCCTCGAGGATCACATTGTTTTCAGAGGGGCCCCGTGTGTGGTGGCAACATCTGCTTTGAGCGGGTGATCCATCTCCTCTTTAGCTGCCATATAACAAGTCATGGGGGATTTTATTCAATGAATGCCCAACACAGAGGGCTCTGCCATAAAATTTACCATCTCACAAGGGCATTGTGGAGGTTGTTCTTTTTACATCCTGCAGCTGAATGTTAATTCAACTGGTGTCTGCCCAGTAATTAATGTAAATAACATTGTATACTTTCTGTATTCGTCAGGAAAAAAATGCTTTTCTTGTTGTGAAATTCGGTAGCTGGACTTTCAGCTCCTAATAAGAGAGACCCAGCACTGTCTGGTATTAACAAAATATTCCCCGCTGCTTATTATCATTAGTGTCATCTACAGTTGGTGTACATTTCAGCATGTTTGCACAGAACACAGTAACAGTGTCAGCGGTGCACTTTCAACACTGGCAGCATAGCAGGAGTTAAAAGTGATCTTTCATCCCTTCTTTGGATAGAAGACTGTTTTAAATGCCCCTGGCTTTCTTCCAAGCTCCTAGCCTCAAGCCTATGGGTCTAACAAGCATGATGCTTTGAGGATTGACTTGTGATTCAACCCAAATTTACAAGCTGATTACTATGCAGACACTGAGTCAAGTCGAGTACAAAAATGTGCTCCTTATTTTTACCAACAATCTTTTGGATGTCCAGAGAATTAAATGGTGTGCGTGCGTATTTGTATGTTTGTGTGTCTGTGTGAGCATGTATTTAATGGGCACCAGCTGAAACTTTGATGTAATTGATAAAAGGAGCTGTTCCCCTAATCCTAATGGCACAATTCCTTATGATCCTTTATGCACAGACTTGCAGAGGATCAAAGAAACAGAGTTTTGCCCCAGGCGATAAAAGATGTATTAAAAATGAGTTTGAAGGATATATTAACAGGATAAAAATCCTGCAATTTATTCAATTGATAAGTTCGGCATTGCCTGTAGTTCACAGACTATTTTCATCATTCACAAATAAAAGTGCTCCAGTAACTACTAAACCAACTGTTCTTTGTTATGGCTAGAAACATACACTTTTCTCTGTCTCTAATGAGCTGTTTTTCAAAGTAAAAGACACTGTGGGCGTAGGCTCATTACGTCATGTGTTCTCAACTGGATGATACATGTGGCCTTCTGAGGTCCATGTCCTGCACATCAGTATGATCCAGCCACAGTCTCTGCATGTGGTGATTTTTTAATCTGAGGTCTTTCCTTGTCCACACAGACAGAGAACCAAACCAGCTGACATCATCTGCGAATTTCTCACTTGTGTAACAAGTTTTCTTTCCAATTAGCATATCAACACAGATGCATCAACACAGAGCAATCCAAGTTCACCTTCCCAAGTGAGTGCAGATGTGAGGACGGGGCAGAAGTTTACAACAGAACACTGAAGAAAACATCGCAGTTGTTTCTCCAAAGAAAAGTATAACTGCGTGAATAGAAATTCACATTGACTTCCAACCGACAATCACAATACACAAAAAAAAAGAGAGGCTTGCTTCCGTTCGAAACCAACTCGCCGTGAGGGTGAAAGAAAATAATCACAAAGTCACACAAAAGGGCCGAGTTGTCGTTTTGTCTTGGGCAGAGTGGTTCCAGCAGCTGAGGAATAGAGTGAGACAAGTCCTGGTGAAATAGGGCGCTGCTCCCTCACAGGTGATCTATAGTTTGTCAGCACCAATCAGCCTGGAATGGGAGAACAGTCCATTCATCTGCTCATGGCTTATTGAAGAGGGTGGGCTGCTTTTGAATGCCTCAAGCCCAAAGCTCCTTCCAGAGGCACTATTGGATTGAGCCTATTTATCTTCCTCTTTATCAGTTGAGAATGCACTTTTTGATTTATACGTCCATATGATTCTTCACACTGTGAAGAATTCCCCTACATGCAGCACCGGGGCAAGAGCTCCTGAGCATGAGAAATAGTTGCAATGAATATGTCTTACTGACATCGAGTAAATATCAACAGGAGGTCTCTGCAAAACAGATGTAAATGGCATCACCTCAGTAGTTCTTCCAGACTTTAGTACAAGTGATTAAGATACGGATGATTTTAGGCTGAGGAAAAATATGATGTTGTAGATGCTCTGAAATGGAAACATATGCTTATTACTTACATTTGCATTTAGACAAGGTATCTCAAGGTCGACAGAGGATGCCAGAATAGCATCATAATACAGTGCTACCAGTAATGTTCCAGAACCACATGGGTGTAATAAGGATACGCTCCCCGATGTTGTAGATTACATTAATCCTAGTTTTACTCCCCAAAATCTGGTGATCTCCCTTTTGCCTGAATGTACCAAAGCATCTTTTTACTCATCTCACTGCCCATTTTCTTCAATAAGGAGATACTTTTCACCACCGGTATAATAAAGTGCAGTGGTGGACTCGCAGTCCCTCCCTCTGGTGCCCCCATGTTTGAAAGAATGCCCTTCCAGTGGACAAAATATGGTTAACTACCCCATTTTTATTTTTTTCGGCCCTGCCCCTCAAACATCCCGAGTCAGCCACTCATAAAGGAGATATTGATGCTTCCAAAATCTTGCTGACTAATAATTTGGGGTTAATATAGTGTTATATAATGTGAAGTCTCAGCCGAGTGAAGTGGTCAAAGATGCGCTCCAACTGAGCCCGTAATTCCCATAAAGCACAACTAGCCATGCTTTAATGTTTGCCATGCCACTTCTTGTGGAAACCGGGGAGCTTGTAAGTAATATTTCTTTGTGCTTCCCCCGTTTTTATATTATATATGTGTGCTCCTTCAAAGAAAAGCTTTCACTCGGAACATATTTGGAACCACTGTATTGAAGTCACACAACTACTTATTGAAGAACAGTCAGTCGTTATATATTTATAGCCATAGTGCTTGTATTTCCAGGGAAGAGCTTTCTTTGCTGAATATGTAGGGTTGGGTACAAAAGCTGGTTCCACTTTTGATCCATTTGCAAATTGATGAAAAAGCCACTTTCTTTCAACTTTTTCAATAATGATAACAATTTCTGCACCAGTAGTTTAATACACATTACAGCTTCCTCTTTATATCATAAGTGATAATATTTTAGGTTACAGGAAAGTTATAGGCAAGGAAAAGGAGAATAAGAATAAGAGGTTACAGTGGGAAGGAAGAAAAGAAGGAAGGAATAAATGAAGATAGTACATGCAGCCCAATACAATAACAAAAACATTTTTAAGATAAAATGGACAATAAGAGCGCAGCCTCTAGTGAAAATTGTCATGGGTGTTGTGTGAGCCAGAGCAAAGTTGGGAAATTAATTAGCCCATGATTAAACTGCTATCTTGTTAAATATGATATCTGCAGCTAACAGGCAATTGTTAGTTTGTAGGTCCGTACATAATAACATAAATTGTGAATGCACAGTTCACGGCTGACACTTACAGGGACAATTACATGCAACCACTGCGTAAGAGGACACTAGAATACAACAAAATAAAAATTACAGGCTAGCTACAAATTAAATGTCAGTAATTTTGCTTTGTGTGGCTCTCAAATCATTGGTAATTTATACACTGGTATTTCTGTTTCTGGTGTAAAGTAAGTCCAGAATAATAATGGTCCAAAACAGCCTGGGTTTGTTGGAAACACTCTTAATGTGAGTCAAATACATATTTCTCTGCAGATTATACATATAAAGTCAACTATTCTATACCAGGGAGGTGTGGACCTTTCTGTTCTGATCTTGGTGTCCTCTCAGTTTGGTGAACAGTATCAAACTCATAATTATGGGTATTTAAGGATACTGAAGGCATGATGTGCTGCCGATACAAACCTATAATCATTGCTAAGAATGCCCTCTCACGTATTAACTGCTGTCCTTTATAAAACCGGCATCATCAGAATTTTGAATGTGTTCATTTAGGACATCGGATTAAATGTCATCAGCCCTCATCAGCCCTTTAAATGAGGCAAAGGCACGTTACAGCCACCGTTATATTTTATATGTGCGTGCTATAGGATGTGTCAAGCCAGAGAAGGGTGACGATGAGAGCTGAAGTTTTATCAGAGTCATTATTGAGCAGCCATGGTGACAGCTTTTGGAAAGCACCTGGATCCTGTTGTGAAGCTCAACTGGTTTATCAGTTAAATAAATCCCACTCCACCAGAGCTAGCTCCTTCATTCTGTGAAGCCGACATTAAACCACAGCGCATCTTCCAAATTTAGCCCATGCCCTCTGTGCTGCTCAGCACCAACTTTTTAAAGTAGTTCAAGATTTCATCTAAAAAGAGTGGGATTTACTGCATTGCCATAAAAGCAAGCACTACCAGAGAAGCACAATGCATGTTCAATAAAACAATATGAGATCATAAAGGGTGAGCAATAATGCATCTCCGAGGCAGATTAAATGAAAATCAGGGAACCAATAAGGCTTGTAATAATGTACTCTGACAGGCTGGCTATAAAACGAAGCAGACACTCTTACATTTCAGCATGGCATACCCTGTTTTTTTCCAAGAAAGACAAAGAGTGCCAATTGAAATGACCTCAGATAACATGTGTTAGAGAGGACATCGGTGTTTAAATCAATTACTGTTTGTTAACACAATTTTTATTCGTGAAAAAGAAAGAGCATACAGTATCAATAAGTGTGTAGTTTAAAGTATGGTGGAGGTGAAGGTGAAGAACTGTTGCCACACATCAACATCCCCTCTTATACAAGTATCTGAATTATTCATGATTATTTGAAATAAAATAGGCTCCATGGATTCCGAAATGGATTTCAGACACTACAGATAAAGTGACAGTGGTGAAGGCCTCAGCTGGACATTGTGTTTGCAGCACATACAGTCTTTGCAGCACATAGAGTCTTTGCATTCTCGAGCATGAACAAAGGCATAATTGAAGAGGTGAATAAAAGTAAGACTAAAGTGAAGTCAACAGGTTTGAAGGTTTCATCGTAGATGGCAAGTATTTTAATGGAAGCCCTATTCACAAGGCGATGGACTCAGACGCAGATCCATGCAGCGTCTCTCTGTCTTCATCATTCTATGCCCAGAGGTATCAAAGCCTTTCTCTTTGTTGCCATGGAAACTTTTTACCCTTTACATTTCCTATTGTCACTTGTGTTTTTGTGCTTGTCCATCTCAGTGAGGCAGGGTTATGACGGTATTCACCACTTACAACAGGATTCTAAGAGATAATGAACTCAGAGACATCAAGTAAGCCATCGTGGGACCTTGGCTTAGGGTACTAAACCTTGGCTCAAAGAAAAATTCCATAACAAAGTAGTAAAGAAATATGTACATTCAGTTGTAAAAAGAGTACAGCTCTACAAACATGACAATCTGGAGTACAGTTTGTAAAAGATGCATCGACTGATATTTCCAACTAAAACATGTATTCATGTGTGTAAAGGTTTAGTCAATGCCATGTTATCACAGCACATATAAATATAAATCATTGACATTTCACAGAAACTATTAAACTTTTGTGGTTACATCTTTGACCAACCACATAAAGCGTGATGGATTCATTTGAATATTCATATAAAATAAAATAAATGAATTTCCTCATTTGATCAATATGGTTCACTTGTGTTCAGTGTATAAATCCAGCAGCTTTCTCTGCATAACATTCTGTTTACATTGTGCCCTCCCCGAGGGGTTGAAGTAATCTTTTCAAAACCGCAGAAAATACAAGGTAGAGGCCCATCCACGATTTGCATTCACATAATAACATCCCATTGCATACTCGAGATTCTTAGTGCAAGATAGTAGTCTTGTGTTCTGCAATTCTAAGTTTTAAAGTGTGTTTAGTTTTGTTCGACACACACCAGACCGCAGGGACATTTCAGTATATAGATAATGTGAGTGCTGCTGCAGTTTATAAATGACTGGATTTTGAATTTCTTCCCTGTGCGTGGGTGTGCTAACTCCATTGCATCGGTGGAGTTGGAGCAGTGAGCACTATCTATCTATCTATCTATCTGCTAATATAACATTGTGGTGACATACCTCTCAGTCACAAAGACTCCTGACAGCGAGGGTTATCATTTGGCCCCATTAAGCATTTTCTTGTTAATTACTGAGTGACTCATCATTTTGCTGAAAAGTGGCCATCAGTTCTGGAAGTATCTGTGTGCATGTGTGTATTCATTAGTCAAACGTTCGAAGAAAATAAAGGGCCTGGGTTGATATATTTTGTGCTTTACAACATGATATCTAAATGTGACTTGAAATCATATGTTGCAACTTTGATGGTCCACTTAGTATTCCAAACTCATCATATACTGGCGTTTTGGGAAGGCGGCCGAACCGACCTACAGTCCCAAAGCATCAGTATTTGACAAGTTGGGAATGAGACTCGAAAATCTACTTTCATGACACTTAATTTGACAAGTCTGCAAATTCCACGGTAAGTAGGTGGTAATTATCAAGTAACAAATTACCCTCCAATTACCACTATAATTACCTCAAAATGTATTAAACATGACCCAAACGTTAATTAATAATATATTCTTCCACTTTCCAATAAGCAGTTAATAAATAGCGGGTAATCTCTTTAATACATTTCCGGAAAATTTCCAACTGGTTTCTGCTTCCCTTTTTCTGATCATGTCATTTTAATATCCAACTAGTTTCTGTCTAATTTCCCCTCAGCAGGCTACTAATTTGAAGTGAGCTGTTTCAGCTTAATGTCTGACTAGTTTCTACCTAACTTCTACAGGTCAGTAAAATGAACTGCATGTTATTTATGTGCTATTATGTGCTATTTACATTTTCACAGCTTTCTGTAATTTCAGTCCAACTTTGGAGCTATTTTCTAAATGTCAATTATTTGTATAGTTAGCCGCCATGAATTGTTATTTACTGACAAATACAACGTAATAATCAAGAATGAAGTTACTCATTTTAAATTTGTAGGTCATTATTGTGGTCATTTGGGGGTCATTTTCATATATGTTGCTTGGTAACTACTACCTACCACCACCTTAAAGCTTCATTAAAGAAAAAAATATATATATTTTGCTGAATCCGGAGTAAAGTGACTCGGTACTGTGAAAGAGCTGTTACTACTTATTACTGCTTATTTCCCTGGGAATCAACAACCTAACTGGAAATCACAGCTTTCAGTTAATCTTTTGTCATTTAATATAAAACAATGGGCGGCTACTTTAGCCAACAAGAGACTTGCTGCATGCCACAGTAGAGTTACATATAATTTAAGAATAGAAAAATGTCAAGTCAAAGATTCTCAGTATTATATAATATTGATGTTACACTGACAGGTAGCCAGAAAGAGGACTTCCAGTGAGATTACTACCTGATAAGAACCTGAAAAACTGAAGCCTCATTACCCTTTATGCCCATCTGTGATCAACGCAGCTTTTACCCATGTTCAATACAAACTTTTGGTTTAACTTGTCACTTCTTGATCAACAGGCATTTTGATGGGCTCTGGTGAATGTGGGTGTCAAATGAGTGCGCTGAAATATATGCAGTGGAATTGTTAGATTTTCACAGTTTTGAAGCCTCCACAATCACTGTTCATCCAATTAGAGCTACAATCCCTTTTTCAAATTAATATCTGGATTTAGGTGAGGGAAAGGGAAACTAAGACAGCTTTAATGAAGGTATGGCATGAAAGGACTTTGGCTAAAGTTAAGGCCAAGAATTAAATAATGAAGGATATTTGAGGATAAGAAATATAAGTCCCTGGATAAGAAACCCAGGGTCTCAGGACTAACTTAATTACTAAAACCACTTCACCTGGACATCAACCCTATTGTACAATGCATTCCTTTATTCAGCAAGGTAACTCACAGTAGCTCCATAAAATATGGAGAAAATGTCTTCACTTTTAAAACTCTTTCACAGGCTTTGCCAAACTTTCTAAAACCAATAAAGTTAAATAACTGAATGTTTGTGAGGAGAAGAATAAGTAGCATTTAAATAATACAATTATTCAATACAATACATGGCAAAAACATATACATAGGTGACCCAAAAAAACCCATACATGCCATATTTGGCAACAAATAAGGCATCATCACTGCAGCTTCCTCAGCGCACAGCAGAGCAAGACAAAATTGACATTTCTGAGGGCCTCAACAATGATTTATGACACATGCTGTGAACAGGTGGTCACAATGGACTGGTGACCTGGTTTCACTGCAGAGAAAAGACATTGTCAAAATCTACATAGATCCCTTTCAAACCTGCAGTTGAATCCACTTCTCCACTGTCCATCCGTATGCTTATTACGCTTCAGTCATATTTTTACAAATACGTGCCAAAGTACACTCTTCCTGCCGATGCTTAACCGATTATTTTCTATTTGTTGTACACAATTACGTTAGCATTGCTTTCCACTAAGAATAGCAAGTGCACCATCATCTGTATGTCTATCCACATCTGTACTCGGCATGGGCTGTGCATAAACTGGATGTGAGTGGTGCTTAAACTGGATATGTGCAATATTAAAAAAAAAAAAAAGGTTGATTTCAACATCCTGCAATCCCAAAGCGTCAGTATTTGATAAGTTGGCAAAACCCAGAGCGTCAGTATTTGACGAGTTTGGAATGAGACTCAAAAATCGACTTTTCTTACAAATAGCACCTTGAAAGTATAAGTCAGTAACCATGGTTACTGGTGGTGATTGCAAGTGGGTTTATACTACAGCAAACAGTCGTTGAGCAGCTACATTGCCAGAAATACAAAAGAGAGCAACTGCCATATCTGTTTACAATCCAAAAAAACAAACTCACATTGTTTTAACAAAGAAGACTGTCGATCCACACAATTCCACACAACACCAGGGTCGAGCCGCTAACAGGAGTTTGTTACCTTGCTAGGGAGTTGAATGTAGCTTTTGGTTGCTCTTTATAACAGCTCATCTTTTTCCATTACTCCCTGCAACATTTAAAACCTGTCTACTGCCGAAAAAATCTGAGTGCCATTGATTAAGTCACAATGTGTTTCACCAGTCACATGCTTTAAATGTGAAGCAGTGGCAGTGGGAAATGTTGGGTTTGCACAAGCACTGACTTAATACAGCTCTGGCTCCGAATGAGAGTGAACAGTCAACTGTGATATAAGACTAAAACCAGTAACGCTGGATTATACGCATCGCGTGTCGATCACTCGTGCATAGAAAGACAATTTCAATGCAGCACGTGAATGGCAGATTCCCCCACACTGCCAATTAAAAATAATATATGAAGACATTGTAACAAAATGAACATAAAAGAGAAGGCCTCAGCTAAATAAATGCCAAAATGTTTCATTATTCAATTTTTTCACAATGCTTGCTTGTTCAATACTTTTATTCTGTATCCCCTGGAATAAAATCCAGCACTTCACTTTATAATGTAATTTAACAAACACATTGAGAACTGTCTGACCTTGTCTCATTGTATTTAAAGACAGACAATGTGTTTATTTTGAGGAGGGCAACATTAAAGTTTTCAAGTTTGTGCTTGCGGCCGATAGCAGGCACTTCAAACGATTCACTCAATCGCTTCAAAACAATTCTGTTTCATCATTAGTTCTTTGTTTTACAATGCTGAAGGCCAAAATCCCACCAATGGTTAGGATTCGACTTTATCAGACCAGAATATTACTTAGTGAATTAATCAGCTGAGAGCCAGTAAATCTGACATATTGTATTAATATGTACTAAACATATACAGTATGAGCCAAATCATTGGTGGTACATGCATTATCGTGGTAACCATATACACAGTCTAAATCCCATATTGTAATATTTCTATATTTTAAAATTTGTAATTTGATGGTCAATCTTTTTTTTTTTGCCACTCTAATAACACGAGTGTCTCTTTTCATCTGAGATAGAGGAGAAGGAGGTGAATACAGAAACATGGTTCTGAAGTTAGAGCTTTGGAGAACTCAGCTGGAGGCTTGATGCGGACCTGGAGATAGGTGCAGGCAGGGGGTCTATTAACGCTTAGGGGAGCCAAACTTGACAGCTCCTTACTCATCTGGGCCCCACAGGGAAGCTTGTTCTCGCTCCGGCACTGTTGTGATGGTCAATACTGGTGCTTCCAGGGACACCTGGATGTGGGCTGGGATATTTGCTCATTGTAAGGATAGTGCTCCATCTGGGATTTGATCCGGTGTAATACTGGAGCAAGACATTAATTTGTTCCCCCTCTCTTGTCTTTTTTTTTTTTTTTTTTTTTTTTTTTGCTGATCCCAGACAATAAAGGCCTTTGAATATTAATGGAATAAAATGTATGTTAACCTACAAGTACGGCTTAAAGTGCAAATGAGGGCGTGTGTGTATGCCCAGCAATACGCAGTAATCATGGGACCATCAGGCACGTTGTTCTCGTTATGTGGAGACTGCTGGGGGCTATGGAGCTATCAAGGCAATAATGTCAGTGCATGCTCAGTTTGGCCGTTTTGCACCGTATGTTACAGACGTGAATCAAGAACAATGAGGCAACTGTACAAAACATTATGCTGCTAATGAAAAAGCATTGCCTTGTGCTGGAGGTGCCATTGCATGAGAGTTACTTTGTATAGTAGCCTTAAGATTTTATTTTTTCAATTAAATAGGCTACAAATTGTTTTGTTTTTTTCTCCAGTGACAGTCACAAGCTGTAAATAACTAGATGCTGCTGTAAATTTATGGTTCACAAACATACTAAGTAAGATCTTTTTTAATCTCACCAAAGTTGGAGACAGTAACTTGTGACGTCACGTGATTCCCATGTTCCCCATGGGAAAAATAAAAATCGTCATTTCATGGACTTACCTGGGCAAAAGATTGCGTAAGTGAATGGGTCAGCTAAGTGGCAGTTGATGAGCCTGCTAAGAGCCTGATGGCATGTGACTGGATGTGCGGTGAGTAGGAAGGAAATACTTCTCAACCTGGACACCTCAAAATCAAAGTGGGGGATCCTCCCCCCCAAAAAAGGAACACCTCAACAGCAAATTTTTTAACATATTCATTTTACTTTGAATTTTCTGGAAAGAATAAAGAATAATTTGCTGTCTGAATGACCCCAGTGCTTTATGGAAATCAACATGGTGGATTTTACAAAATGCATGCCCACTTCCTCCCCCAGGAAACTGAAGGTCTTTTTTCTAGGACATCTGGAAGTCACTTCTCGGCATCATGATCATGCCAGGAAACAACATTTTGTGTAGCTGTGTTGTTGTCCGGGTGAAAACAAAAGACTTTTAGAGTTGTAGGGATTATACACACTTTACGGTGCCAGGACGAGGTCGTGATGACAAAAAGGGAAAAAAAGGTGTGAAAACTTCGATAAATCATGAGGAATATGGAAGAATTGTGACCCCACAAAGAAAGCGGCAGGGGGTGATGAAAAACAGTCTCCCGGGAAAATCGTGACAGTTGGCAAGTATGAGGCATGACTAAGTGACAGCAATGCTGTCATGAAATCAAAATTAACAGCTTGAAATTAAAGTGCTGGGCTAAGGAAATTACATTAAGAGTTGCAGTTTTTGAAAAGAGCGCATTGTGAAATGCTATGATGAAAACATATATTGAGATATATATTATAGTGATTTGATGAACATCTGTTCAGTTATATTTGAGGTTATTTATTTCAAAATATTTTATTTATTTAATATTGGTCAGTTTAGAGCAGTTTGTGTAGTAAAATATGTATGTTCACGTTTTCTTTTATTTAAATTTTGCCTGAATAAGTATGTTAAAACAGCAAACTAGAATGGTAATCATTAGAACGCATGCCGCCAAGGCCATAATTTAAGCTCACCAGATCAGATCTGCATCAGATTGTACTCACCCAATAATACCAGACAACTAAATAGTCTCATTTTTTTCATCAGGATCCGTGCATTATTCCCTGAGAAATAAACAAAGAGTGTTGAAAATACGCCCTATCTTGCAATGTTAGAAAAAAAAACCTGGATCTGTCCCTTTAGCCGGATCTGCGGCAAAAGTTAACAGGGTCTGTTCTGGGCCGAGACCCATCCTCCATCTAAGTGTTGTGGAAATCCATTCAGTAGTTTTCGTGTAATCCTGCTGACAAACAGACACGGTTGAAAACATAACCTCTTTGGCAGAGGCAACAAATATCCAGAGAATCACTGACTCCGTACGTCTATCCTCTAAAGTTCCTCTGCAGCGGCACGTTTGAAAGATAAGGACTCTCAGACAATAACACCTCAGTAGAGGCAAAGCTGCCGCATGCCTGAGAAATATATAAATAAGTTTCAATGCGCGTGGTGTCGTGTGCATGTGTGTGTGCGGGTGTGTGAGCCGTTCAATATGTGTGTACATGTGTGGGTGATATTTTACCTTGAGCCAATGTGGCAGTTCCTGTCTCACAATGGATTCAAAAGCGAGTTCATCTTTGTGTCATTCCAATCCATCTCACCGAGCGGCTCCCAGAAAACTGATACGCCTATGAATATTTGCTCCCATCCTTATGTAGATGTGTCTTAATGGACTCTGACAGCTGTGTGGCTATTATTGATGTTTCTGCGAAGCATAATGAAAGTGAAATCACTCCTCAACAATAGGTGGCAGCTAAGTGGTGAAAAGATTCGTCCACTCTGACAGGTTAACACGTATCGAAAAAAATTACCTCAGCACCCCTCGGCTGGAGTCATTAGCGAACTAGAAACATCAGAATCATTTTTATCTCAGATACCTTATGGAGATATCGTGCACATGTAATGAGTTGCTGCCGTATAATCCTTTTGATGATCTTGCCATGCAGGAGGATTTTTAATGGCACATTCCTGCACAGACTCACGGAATTAAACCTCGCACTGAATAAAACAATAACGGCAATTTGGTTACGAAAGTTGCTCATTTTGTAAATTTCCTCCATATTTCAGCGGAATGCAGGTGGCCGGCATTGAAATTCTGGGCACCTCCCAGCTATGGTCATCGTTAATTAAGGCGGCTGTGTTCTGACTTATTGACCCCCGTAGCTCAAGGGATTTTGATGGGTTATGGAAGAGCTCATGGAATCTGGCCCGTGGCCCAAGTTCTTTCCGTTTTGGTCATCCACAGTGTTTGATGCATGGCAATTTAAATCCTCTCGTCTAATTAAATGTGATCTGCACTTGTGCTAAATGACTTTTTTTCCTGCTCGCTGAGAGATATCAGCTGCCTCTCACACAAGGTGACATTCCACTTTTCCATTATGCAGGATTATAACAGGTAGGTAGGACTTGGAGGATATAGTGTATGTAGAGGGATGCTACCACACTGGAAGTCCTTTTTTTTTATTTCTGGTGAATAAGTAATGGTGATGAGCGGACTGTCAGCCAGGGGGAATCGAAGGGATTTGGGGCTTAATTCACAGCTTAGCTACCCCATCTCTGGTGTCAGCACAATGCAAAGTTCAGTGCTAAATCATTAATAAAATAATGCCATCAGTCAGCCAACAGCCAACGCAAAAATGTTGAATTCTAATTCCTTTTGTGGTCAATACTTGAACTCCGGGACGCAGCAGCAGAGAGAGAGAGAGAGAGAGAAGTGACAGATCGGTTGACAAATGTATCATGACGTACAAATAAAAATGTGAAAATATATCTTGCCAATATTGCACTGTACTTAAACAACAAACACCTCCCGTCTTGAGTAAATGAATAACAATTAAAACTATCATTAATCCATATTGTCTAAAAACATATGCATGCAATAAATCTTGTCATTAGATGTTTGGATGAATTACTGTCTGACAGCCTTCTTATCTTTATCTGTCAGCCTCACAGTACAGTGTATTAACTAATGCATGTATTGTGTCTGGGGGGAAAAAAAGCCTTTCACAGTACTGGAATTCTGTTTAAACGGACTGAATAGCAAAACCACACGCCAGCCACATGAGGAACGTCTCAGAAGTCCACACATGAATATAAAAACCACATCCACACTTGTCAGGGGATTCATGTGGGAAAATTCAACATACTGCAAATAGATGCCTTAGAATTGTTAGAATATAAGATAATGCAGACTGACTATTACAATTGCTCATGGATGCATAAAGGAATATTACCATTTGCTTTTCTTCTCTCTGTTGATCTCACATAAATGTGTTGAGCAGTGTTGTCAAAAGTTCGATCTTCACCTTTTCTTCTTTAACATTTGGGAGCTCATTGGAGTCCTAATGGTAAATAGTAATGGTTAGTCTATAATGCAAAGTCGGCTCATGCGTTCACCTTCTGACACGGCTTTGGAAGACATTATCATACTGCCCTAAAAAATGTACAGTATCACGTTGCTCTTTATCCACTTTTCAGCACGACACAATTTGGATTTAGTATCTTCATGGCCAGACCTCATCAGTCGAGCATTTCACAAGCTAAGCTGTGGCACTTGTATATGTGCACTGACTGAAACACTTAGAAATGTTCAAGGCTGCAGCCACAATAAGGATGTAGCACATCTTCCTCTGTTTATTGTGTACAGACATGAACAGTGGGTTAACTGCCCTTCTGAGATTTCTCTCCGTTGGCCTATGGTGCAGTGACCTTTCACAGTAAACCTATTCCCGTTGCTCTTATGGTTAAGCTGCTGAGCAGGAAAGAGCAGGCTGCTGGGTTTGGCCCAGCTAGCAGGGCATCTCCTCAAGAAAATCCACACCCAGCTGTACTGAACCATGGCTGACCATGTATTGTTGCACCCTGGGGGTGGGAGCAGCGCTTCCTCAATTCTTAGGAAATGTCATTTTGTTGTTTGGGATGCCGAAATTAAAAAAAATAAAAAAGTCAAACAAATTTAAACAAATGTAAAACAAAATAAAAAGTTTTTTGTGTTCGGAGCTTATCTCAGTCATCCAGGTCATGGTAATTCTAAGTGCTGTATCGTAGGCAACTGGACGTGTTTCAGTTTCGTGAAGGCGTTTCACCTCTCATCCAAGAGGCTTCTTCACTTCTAACTAACTAGAGGGGAGTTTGCAGGCTTTTAAACTCTGTGTGGGAGTGTCCTTTCAGAGTCGTTAATGGCACGTGTGAGCTCTGAGTTTCAGAGTCATTGTGGGTCGTTGACTTAGCCGGCCTGCATGTGGGTTGCTAGGGCTAGGTGAGCCCAGGTGTGAATGGTTGTTAAGCTGTGTGGGGAGAGAACTCAGTACTGCATTGTAGGTGATTCTAAGTGCTGTATCGTAGGCAACTGGACTTGTTTCAGTTTCTTGTTTCAGGCTTTTAAACTCTGTGTGGGTGTGTCCTTACAGAGTCGTTAAGGACATGTGTGAGCTCTGAGTTTCAGAGTCATCAGGGCCACTTGTAGGTGGGTGATAAGTAATGTTGTAGGCCACCTGCTCTGTTTAATGATGGTCATTCCAGTTTGACATAGATGGATTTGTTTACTCCTCTTTCAAACCGTCTGTCTTCTCTGACAAAGATGTTAACATTGTTGCCGTCAAAGGCATGATTATTCTCCTTCTGATGTAAGTGGACAGCAGAGTCTTGACCTGAGGAGTTGACCCTCCTGTGGTGTGTCATTAGTTCATGGAGAGGTTGTTTTGCCTCCCCAATGTACAAAATGAAACTGAAACACGTCCAGTTCCCTACGATGCAGCTCTTAGAATCAAAATCGGTGCATTCATTTTATGTATAAAGTTAAATGCATGTTTCTATTCCTAAAATGGTTCTCCGGTGAATCGCTAGTGATGTACTTGCCAGTAGTTTTGTTTGTCTGACCTGACTAGAGCATTAGCAGAAATGTAATTGCCCATTTCTTTAAATATACCTCTAGAGAACTGACTGAAATGGTGAAAGGTCATTTTTTTTAGCATGTGTTTAGTTTATTTCACAACCTTGTGATGGCAAAGGAAATTGTCTATGGGTCAAGCTTTATTCCTCACTGTAGATAAACTACCATGTGGATCAAGGATCACATTTTATGACCCCTGCCTGCTAAGAAAACTGACCTCCATGTACTACAATATATGTAATGCTTACCTGTTGTACTTTCTGTATACTTTAATCAGCAGCAATAAACATCTACCAACATCTGTCATCCAGAACTGCCTGTCAGCTGTATGAAGGCCCTCCTATTCAGCTGACTGACTCCCCAAAATCATCTGAAGGAAGCAGCCCTGTTCTGCGCATTTTGTCTGCAGTCTCTAATTTTGTGTTTATTAACCGATATAGTGAAAGAGGGATAGATACTTCAAATAAAAAGCCAGAAAAATACATCGACTCAGCATTCACCCACCACCTGTGTCCAGATCCAGTCACACAAGCGATCTTTACCTGTTCAGAGTGCCTATGCAGAGGAGGGGTCTGCAGGCCTGAACTGACTTACTAAATTAGTCTAAATAATGAACAGTGCAGCTTGTGTAGCTTCTCAGTTCACGTCAAATTGTGTGCATCAGTAATACTCTATTGGCATAAGGAGTTTGGAGTCACTTCATGCTGGATGTTAAGAAATTGTCTGCTGATCAGTTTCTCTCGGTCCCTCAGGAGGGATTGCATTTTGCATATTGAGGTCCTTTCGAAAGGGCCCTCCGAGCACATTTGGCACATTTCTCAAATCACTGGCAATTAAGACGGTGTAGCTACTTGCTTTGACCTCAACAAAGAGAGCGAGTGATTTGTGAACCTTTCGGTAAACCTGAGCTGCATATCTAAAAGAGCAGATCGGAGTGGTGCCTCAAACAGAAACCATCCCTCTTGCCTAAGAACATTTAGCTGTAACGCATCAGCACAATGCACTCAATCTTCCCACACGTAAGGATGACAGGGACAGTGACAGAGAGGTTGCGTAATCTGTCCATGTGATGCCATATCAAAATGGGATCCTCCTACAGCTGTTTGTGTTCATTCAGTGCAGCCTGCGTGGAGACGATTTGTGGTTGATTCCCCTATCGTTTCATCAGATTTACCTGCTGGATGTATCGAGGCCTTTCTTCAGGGCTGTGTTTAGCGTTAAAGGATGTGAGTGAGAACCCTGTTGTGTGAGAGTCTTACAGCGCTAATGCACTGTTAAGAGCTCAAAGTGTTGTCTAGTGCAGTGGAGCCTGTATGCTCAGCACAGGGGCCGCCTTGTTCTTGTCCAGCCTCTGCTAAGGGTAGGGTAGGTGTGGCAGATCATTAGTAGCCGACCTGTTGCACTATGTCAATCAGGATTTGATGCAGTGTGTGGCATTGAGCAGCTCTCACAGGAATAGCAGTATGGATATATTTGAGTCTTTGTAAAGTACCAGCGCAGCAGGGTATGTAGCCAGTGGTCTTAGCCCCTTAAATAAGTATGGTCCCATTTGGGGCTTAAGCCTGGGCAAAATCGAAGACTGTTAGTGTAGTTCTAACGATATGTTCAGGCAGAATGCAAAGTGAGTTTAAGGGTACATTGATATAAGTTAATTGATATAAGCCACAAGCAAACAGGTTGAAGACACACCCATGCAAGTTTAACATGTTTCAAACTGAATAAAATAAGATGTACCTTTACATCACCTTACATGACCTCAATTCATGAAGGCATGGAGACAGGAAGATATGGAAATATATTCAAAGGGAAATAACAGAAAGAAGTGGAATTTCTGGTGAGGTCTGACATCAGTCTGAGGCTGAGCTGTCACACAGACACACAGGCACAGTCGGCACATGGTCACTTCGTAGGTTGCTAGCTGGCAACAGAAAATATCATTACAGATAAATTTGGCAGAATGTAGCATAATGGAAAAGCTCCACCAAAAATGAAAATTCAATCATTATCTACTTACCCTCATGCCGATGGAAAGTCGGGTGAAGTTTTGTAGCCCACATGACATATGTTTAGCTTCACAGCAAAACAGTATTGCAGCATTCTCCTAAATGACTAAAGTAGCTGCAAAAAACATAAAATGGCTCCATACAGCTCGTCCTGCGAACTTATTCTCCGCTTGCACAACGTAATGATACGTACATCTGCTTTACAAACTGCACGTCCATTTGCTTCCGTTGCCAACTCTTCAGTAAACATCTGTTATCTCTGGGTTTTTTCATCCCCAACTTAGTTAAAATACTTAACTCTTCACAGTTCACTTCGTATATATTGTTAATAGTTTACTGTTTATTTTTGTATATAGAGTTTTAAGCATTTTTGATCATGTAGGTGTTAGCCTGAGTGAGGTTAGCCTGTCAGCTAGCCTAGCTAGCTCCCTAAAAAGCTCTGTGTGTTCACATCATAGTAGAACCAGTCACCCTCCTCTCGGATTTGTGATTTAAAACCCTCATCCAGCGATGAGGGCGGAGATTTACTGCTCACTTTCACTTTCATTTTGGCAGCTCTTCAAAGCACCGAGTGTAAAAACGAGCGTAGCCTGTGGCTAGCTAATGTCACTAACATGTCCAACTATAGTATACAACTATATTGATTTTCATTAGTAAGTTAAAAAACTTCACTTTTCACAGTTTGCTTTGTATATATTGTTAATAGTTTACCATTCATCGTTGTATATAGTGTTTTTAATATTTTTGATCCTTAGATAGATAGATAGATAGATAGATAGATAGATAGATAGATAGATAGATAGATAGATAGATAGATGGCTAATGGTAATCACAAATCAGAGAGAAGGGTGAATGGCTCTACTATTATGTGTACAGTATATGCAGAGCTTTGTAGGAAGCCAGCTAGGCTAGCTGGCAGGCTAACCTCACTAGTTAAAAACACCTACATGGTTAGCCTATCTAAATGTGTCACGGTGTGTGCGTGTTTAATAGGTGTTTTCTGGTCTTGTGTTGTCTTTTTTCTTTTTCCAGTGTTCTGTTTTCCCTCCGGTTCCCTTGTGGTCCACACCTGCTACATCTCCCTCTTTAGCCTTTCCCTCCTTCCAGTGTTTTTCCATTCCTTTCCCTCACCTGTCCCGCCTCACTCCACCTGCACCTCATCCCCTCGTTAGTTGTGTTTGTATTTAAGCGTGTGCTTCATTCTGTCTTCATCAGGTCGTCCCTGTGTTACCCAACGGTGAGGGTGAGTCACCTGGTTATTCTCCTGTGCCCGTTCCTGTGTTTTCAAGTGTCTCCATGTGTCTCCTCGTGGTATGTTTTCTGGTTTTAGTTTCCCGCTTTATTCCTTGAGTCTTTCCTGATTTGTACTTGGCTTTTGGTTTTACACCTCTTGGTTGTTTTTTTGAGTATTCAGCTTTTGTTCCTCATCCTATTTGCATCCCTGTGTGTTTTTGCATTTGGATCCTACTTACAACCATCTCCCAGTTGTAATATTAGGGATGAAAAAGCACTGAGATAACTAGGTCTAGACATATACTAGATTTGCAGTTTGTAAAGCGGATATACTACTTCACACTACATTGTGCAAGTGCAGAATTCTTTAAGATCCTGGAGACTCGTTGAATGAGGGGGTGATGTTGCTGATGTTCTTTAGTGGGGGACTACAAATGTTGTGCTTCTGTCGTTATATAAAAGCAGGAGAGTTGATAAATATATTATAAAGAAACAGATGTGTAGTGCTGTCTGTAATATTGTCTATTACTGGGCAATACATTCAAACACCAGTACATCAAAGCCTGTTAGAACCATGAAAAGGTTAGTCTTTCCCTTACAGCACATGTCAGCTAGCTTTAATCCATTTGAAAGAATTGTACATCACAAGACAGTATTTTCAAAAAAGACACTAAAAAAGCTCTAGTTGACAATACAAAGTCTATTTTATGATAATGAGGCTCAGTATTCTTAGAGTGTGTGGCCCACCTTTCCCTTCCTTCCCTTTGGTTCCCTGTGATTGTCCAGCAAATAAACTCAGTTATCTTAATCATACTCTCTCTTTCCCAACTTTGCAGGAACAAAGCACTTCTTTCTTCTCTTAAGGGGATTGAAATGTGCTGTCAGAGACTCTGGTGCTACAAACCGAAAACGTAATGGTTACCTGATGCACGAGCTCTCTATTGTTGTAAAAAAAAAAAAAAAAAACGTCACACAAAGCAGCGAAAATGATACTCACTAAATGGAACTGCAATGAGCGACTAACTCAAAGGAGACACATCAATTGAGTCAGAATGTGTTACTTTTTAGCAGCTGTACATCCGACCAGAACCACTCGTAGCTTGAAGTGTGCTTAGTGCCGCTGCCAATTTTGAAATGAATACCCTCTCTTAGCGTCCGATACCAACATTAGCAGGCAATTGGCTAGAGTAAATGGGAAAGTGGATAAACATTATCTGTCACTTTAAGCAAACATAAACAGTCTGTTCACATTACAGTGACAATATTTAACAAGATCACAGCTCATCTCATTGTAATACCTTTAATATTAATAAAAAAAGGAACCACCAGACCAAACTTCACTTAGCAATTTGAATCAGAGCGTTCATTTTCGCTGTTGCTATGACTTTGAATGGCGCTTGCTTCTGAGAGGTCTCCTTCAGGTAAACAAGCGGAAATTAAAATGATGGTCAGGTTGATTTTAGCGGCACATGATTTCCTTTAAAAACTAAACCTTTGGTTGCTCTCCAGGGTTTGATTAAACTTGGCTGCCCTGTGTGCATACTAATGTGATGAAGTGGCCCAAGTGTCCATGCTTGATTGCAATATGTATTGTGATTGCCATAGATAGCCCTTTAGCAATTGAAGGGTGAAGTTACACATATTTATGTGATGTTTTGGTGGCGTCGCTGCTCTTAATCTGAAAATGAGACCATTTTTGGAAGCAAAGGATTTGAATCAGCACCTAGTGCCGAGGGAAACAAAACAAATGGTCCTAATTCTAACAAATTGTTGCAAGCCTAGTGGGCTCCTTCCCAGTGGTTCTTTTATAAATTGGGACATAATGCGGCGGTAAGTCAAAGCATCCCTCATTTTTTATGGGACAAACTCGATGATCTGTGTGCCGAGTGCTCGCTGGAAGACACACAGACTCTCACAGGCACATAGAGACAGCACACCTGCAGAATTGTGGACCTACCTAGCCGGGCGACAGTGGGAGGGGATATAAATGGCCCATAGCGGAACCATTCCCAGTGGACAGATAGCGATAGTCAAGCAAGTTCAAGGTATAATCTCTGTTGGCCCATGAGGGGGACTAATGAGTGACTGGAAGAAGGGGGAGGAAGATGATTATACTTTACATACTAACCTTGGCAACTGGGCCTGTCCTTTAATGACGGCATAATTCAGCGTTCACCTTGGGAGACTGCCACGGGTTTTGGTTTATGAGGTCACCCGGGTAACCTCAATCATTCAAGTGCATGCTCTGTCTTTGCTTCAGTGACTTCCCTCAACACACACACATACGCACGGGCACACACAGACACACACACACTGCCCCTGTGTTACAGATAGGCTGCCTGCCACCACCAGCAGCAGCAGAACAGGTCAGATCACAATCTTCCTTTACTGTCCCTCCCCGTTTCAGATCCTTGTGCCGGGCTGACTTGTAGTTATGAGTGGATTGATAGATGTGCATATAACTCAGGATTAATCTCCCGGTTTGAGTAACAAGGCAGAGTATTGACTTCAGTCTATGGGTTGTATATATAACCCATAAAATAACACTGTTCATTTAGTGTCGTTCCAGTTCCACATGACAAGTCGATCATTTTGTCAGCCGGTGACACGGTGCTCTCCTTCAAAAAGAAGTCTAATTGCTGTTTTTGTTTTTGAAAGACAGTCTGTATTTTTGGTTAAAAAAAAAAACATTGTGCATGCATGTGAACAAACCCAATAATTTTAATTACAGGATTTATTGCTACGCCAGCAATCATTCTGTCACTGTTGGCTCACCTTTTCGGCAGTTATCTTCTTACTGATGGAAAAGTCTTCATGTGAATAGAAAAGCAGGCCGACGTAATTCCTTTGATCAATAGAGTGGTTATAGCTGAGCCACAGCATAATGATGCAGTAAATCTAAAGATCTCAATATTCTGCTTTCCAAATGGTACTTTTAAATCTTTATCATGTGATTTGTTTATCTCTGGTGCCGCAGCCATCTTACTGCTATTTTACTTACCTTTAGAGTTGCCGTTTCTCTGCTGCTAAACCTCGACCCTCGACCATCACTAATTGATACTAGATCTTATTACATATTGATCAAAAACAGGCTGTGCCACGTCCGAGGACATCGTCTAATTAGATGATGTATATTTCATATGGCTCTTTTGCAATACAATACAACACGCTGATGTATTAAAATATCCATTATTCATACAGAACGCCAATACATTTGACATATTTATTTTTCAGTCTGCTTTGGCGGCCAAGCTATTTCAGAAGATGCATGCATTTGACACTAATTTTCGATGCATTGTGCGGGTGGGGCAAAGTGGCTCTCTTGTCTACATTATTAAAGGCCTCAGATGTGTTTTTCTTGTTTTCAGCTGATGGAAATATATTATCATGAAGCAGAGCTTCAGCAGAGCTGGAGCAGCACAGAAATGTATTAACAGCTCCTGACTTGCTCTGGTGCAAAGTACAGGATGAGTATGCTTGACTCTACAAATATTGCCTCTGCTCCCCGTGTATACCGGAGAGGAGGCTAAGCTCGTGTGTCTGTGTGGTGATCAGAGCAGAGTTTATATTTCAAGTGTATGAAATCATCACTCGCACTTGTTATGTTAGCTCTGTTAAGAGTACAGAGCTTCACATGACCAGAGGGTTAAAATATAAGATAGAATGGGGGGGGAACTGCATCTAATGGGCGTAGTAAAATGAGGATTCATGTATAAATTTTGTGTTCAGATGGCAATAAAATCTCCTGCAGTAGTTGTCGATATTTTTTAAGCTGCATAAGGCATTTTTTTTTTATGTAAAAAGACACCCATTTTATCCAGCTCGTAGCAAAGTGAGGCTGCATTAGAGAAGACAGACCGATCCTCGCTAATTGAAAAAACATTGATTCGTCCTATATTTGCCCGGATGAAATTCTGGCACTGTTATGAATATTTCTTAGCAACCAGACCTCTGTCCAGAGAAAGATAACCAGCAGGAGGACTTTTTTTTTATCCCCTTTCTCTACAAAGCTATTCAAATGATAAACAAGTTGTTTGTGGTTTATTGATGCCGTTTTACAGATTTTGAGAATGTAGTTCGAATTTTCAAACAGCTACGTCAAGCGACATTCAGAGTCACCTCGAAAACACAGTTAAAGAGTGTAGCTTTTACTCTTAAAATGGAAATGTCTAGCCATAAATCAAGACCAATGGGATGCATCACGGCAATCCATAAAAATTATACTGACAGTATTTCCTGACAATGAACATACTGTACAATGACAGTGAATTTCGGGAGAAATTACAGCCATTCTATCACTCAATCTTCTGCCATCTCAATTACACTCAGTACTTAGTCTTGTCAGATTTAGCCATGCAGAGTCTCTTTAATGACGACTTCCAGCTCCTCTTTAGAATTTACTGAGAGCTTTGATGTGAGTTGCCAACTCAGATTGCATTCAAGCACCTGTCACTTTTCCACATTCGAAAGAGAGGCAATGTGGAGACGTACAGCGAGAGAGGGAGAGGGAGACCAGCAGGTGTGTGCTAAGCCTAGCAGTGCAGACAATATACTGTAGCCAGACACAAGCCAGAAAACAGATACAGCTAGGCAGCCATCGACAGAGACGTTGTTATCATTATTGGCGAGTGCTACTCCTCAACCAGAAGTCCCACTTTTATTTGGCCAGGGTTTGGGCAAAACAGTGGAATTGATCTGGAATTGATCAAAATGCTCGTACGGCTCTCTCATCTAAAGGGGATTTCATTGATCTGCCAAAGTCCTTCTCTATAATTGCTTCAGTGAAGTGTAGGAACAGCAGTTTCAGGTGGGTAGGTATCAGAGGAAAGAACACAGCTTGGACAATTTACAGATCCTTAAAGTAAAAAGACCTCACCACCTCCACCACCACCCACTGCGGCCCAGACAGCATCCCTTCCAACTCCATCGACAGACACGGTGATCTATTGAAAAGAGAATAAAACTTATTACCATTATCAACATCATCCTGAATATACAAAACTACATTTTTAAAGTTGCTTTCTTTTCAAACCGAACATCACATTATATATTCTGATACAGCTGTAAAACAGCCAATTCTTGTTAATCCATATTATCGGCTCATCTCAGTGTCTTGATGTATGCATGCAGGCTAATGTCAGCCAATAGGTTTTTATGTTACTAGACTGCCACCTAGTGAATGCTCCTAAAAGGTCCCCATCTGGTTTCCACATGAGGAGCCACTGATGGATAGATGCAGCTGCTTTGAACGAGGTGTCTAAGCTTGTCTTCCACAGATCCTTCAGATGGCAACACATTTAGGCTGTTGCCAGCAGTACCAGTGAGAGATGAATCATAGGTTTGTAGAAATCACCAAGGAATCCAAATGGATGGATTATTTGTTAGATATTGTGGATATATTTTTTTTTTTTAAAGATGAACAAGAGCACTGTTCTGATATGAAGTGGAAGATTTCAGACTCGTCATAATATCAGTTTAAGATGCAGGAATAATAACTTAATAAACGGGATGCTGTTTCAACACCAATTAGAATTGCAGTCCCATCTGTCATGCTCAACATCTAACTCTGTCTTCCTACCCTCTTTTCACTCTTTCTCCCTGGCTCCTTCCCTCCAAGGAAAAAGGCAAAAGTACACTTTTCATTAGTCCAATCCACAGCCAGTGGAAGAGTTGTCTAATGTAAAAAGCACAGGCAGTGCCTGTTGTTAAGCCTTCAGATAAATTGAAATTACTCAGCATAGCTTTTATTAGGTACATAAACCACAGTGAGTTGGCTTCCTGGTGGGCCTGACAGAGACTCATAATAATTGTTAAGACACAAAAAGGAGGGATTCATCAGGTATATAAAAGAAGGAAATGTACATAGAGGGATAATATCAGAAAGGTCGGAGAGCCAAAGTCCGCCAGTAAAACGACTGTTATCCCTCCACTGAAGCAGAGCCTTTAAACAGAAAGTACATACACAGTTTGTGCAAACTCGGACAGTTAGTCCAACTTTTTTTACACCCGAAAAAGCCAGGAAATCAAAAAGCAAAGAGAAATACGAGCAAGACATAGTGAGGATTTTTGTTTCCAGCCTGTCACTGCCTCTTGGCAGTCCAAACAAAGATTTTGTGTTTCGTGGCCAACATTTGAGCTTAACTTGACAAGAACTAAGAGAAATAAATAATATGTAGGTGGCTTTAACGAGAAATGAAATCGTTTTTCCAGATAGTTTTGATGGATTTGGATCAGTTTATGTCTCTTATTCGCCATTAGGAGCCATCAGATTTGGATCAGTTTTATCACACTGTACTTATCTGTCTCCCAAATATGCAGAAGGCGGTCGCTATCTTGTAGAACTGAGTAATGACTAGCCTGGGTAAGTATTGTTAAGGGACTGTTACAGCAAACCCAATGAATTGCACAGCGGGGGCTAATTGAAGGAGAGAAAGACTGAGGCATGATTGTTGCATTCTCCAGAGATGGTTTTTTGTCTGGGGCCAGGAGAAGGGGAATGTCGCCTTATCTCTGCTGTGATTACCATGCGTCAAAAGCAGATTACACTCATAAGCATTACTAGGTTACAGACATAATTTATTGAAAAGCAACATTCCTTGGCTGGATTACTCTCTTAAGATTAATCAGACTTCTTATTCATTCACGATCCATTTTAGATTCTAAAATGGATCTTAATAATAGATGAGCTATAGAACAACAGAAAGAAAGGGAGAAAATAACAGTTAACTGTCACGCCGGGTCGGGCTTTTAATGTTGTGCTGCAGCGATGGGGTATTTTTACAGGCTTAAATCAATTAAAGCGTTTTAAGGGATGAATTACCCAAGATTTTACTGTAAGCATATATTCTGGCAATCTATTGAACAATGGCATTTGTATAGACATAATTTAATGAACATCTGGTTTTCTGAGGATGCCTAATGATTTCACATTCATCTTCCTCTAAATGGCTAAAGTGCACGCAATTACGTTTTTAATTAGCTGTGAATATGTTTCTGTCAATTGGAGTGATTCATCTCTTAAACATGAAACATGTCACGTCATCTCAGAAAAGGGTGTATTAGCTCTGATTTTAGAACAAGTGGATGTCGTCTGGCTTAAAAGTTCCGTCATTAAAATATACTCGAGGTCTCTCTGAAACAAAAAGAAATCTTTAATAACTCTTGATATTGCTTTGTGTGAGAGGAGACAACTGGATTATCTTCTAAGCAATACTCATTCTCAATTCACAACATAAAAATTTTAATGGCAGGTACACAGATTAATCATTGGGCTTCCCAGCCCGGCCGTTAAACCCTGCTGTCTGCCGCTCAAAGCAAATCAAGAAAATCTCCCGGTCCCTAATGAATACTGTTTGGCACCGCTCGCTCTCTAAGACCTTTTGGACTCCTCAGTGCGATGCTGACAGTCATTTCTTCTGGCCTCGATCACTAATTCCTCATTAGAAATGATGAGCTTCTTCATCACCTCTCTTTGGAAAAGGTTAGGCCCGGGCCCAGAGGAGAGGTAGGGAGTCCTTCACTCCGGACCTGACGGAAGCTTCACAGGCCTTCAGCTATTGATTGGGGGCTTCAGGTTGCCTCTCCTCCAATGTAGGGGTCTGCACTGCAGCATACTAAGCTGATGTGTAATCAATGACTCATACCACAGCCGGCCTCTGTGCACAGACCCGTCAAATTATACACTCGCCATCCAATATCTGACATAGTGTGTTTTTAAAACTGCCTTCCGGAAGAATGACACACACAGTGCACACACACCAACGCACACAGGTAAATACACTTTGGAACGCGCACAAGCTGAACGGTATACACGGATGTGCATACATGCGCGAAACCTCGCGGAACTCTCACAAACAACCCACACACTCTATCTCTCAAACATTCAGACACGCACAAACAACCGCCGGGTCCTGCAGGGCCGCTTTGATTTTTCTCCCTCTGTCCAGATGAAATGTTTATCATCTCAAATACTCTGTGAGAAAAGAAAAAAAAAACATACAAGTTATAAAACCCAATCCTTCTTGGAAACGCTCGCCTTTGGAGTCTAGCAAGTGCCAGCTGTGAGACGTGGCCTATCCGCGCACTTGGCCTGGCAGCAGCTCCAACGTGCCCTCCTCCTCTTCATGGGGCTTAATGATATGCACAGGCACACTCCGGGGCCAGCTTCCCAGAGCATTTAATCCACAGAGATATGATACTATGCTGGATGTTGTGTCATCCATCACAATCTCCCTCCTCTCTTTCTTCTCTTTCTCCCCCTCTCTTTACCGTCA
This sequence comes from Pagrus major, assembly GCF_040436345.1. Classification (NCBI taxonomy): domain Eukaryota; kingdom Metazoa; phylum Chordata; class Actinopteri; order Spariformes; family Sparidae; genus Pagrus; species Pagrus major. The sequence continues at coordinate 27,286,199 of NC_133232.1, read as the reverse complement.
TACCGTGCTCGCATTGTTTGATTAGGTGCTCTGTTATCTATCTGTTTATCTGTCTAACTGACCGTCTCTCCTCTAATTGATGGAGTAATCCCACTCCTTTTTAAAGTTTAAATTAAAGACTTTTCCGAAATGTGTTTTGTTGTTGTGCTCCTCTGTGTTTTGTGCTCGTTGCCGTGGTTTTGCTGAACTAAGCTCCCAGGAGACATCCTCTCAATCAAACCGTGTTTTTAGTTCTCTTGCATCTTTTTTTTTACTTTGATTTCCCACTTATAAAGTTCAAGAGTCTGTATGTGGTGTTCTTTGTTTCGTCTGTTCAACCATAATGGCCATCGCTGCTCGTTATAGCAACTTCTCGTGTTCGGTTCTTCTTTCAAACGAATGGAAATGCGTCATCAGCATCACCTTGTTAGACCTTTGTGTTTAGAGCAAAACATGTAAAAGCTTTCATTATATATTATCTAATATTATGATCTGGTAACACACATTTTTTTTAATGAAAATGTCACAAGTTATCGTTTTATGTCTGAGCCATTCATGGCATAAATCACAAAAACTGCATTACTGTTTCACATGAATATGTTTTTTGCATCTATCAATATAAATTCTCCAAATCAATATTGTTAAGTCAACACATGCCCATCAATACAATCCTTTATCCATTACATGGTCCATTACATTGTCCCTACGGCTTCCCGACAAGCCATTAGGTAACAAAATCTCGCGAAGGAAACCCAATCTTTCACATGGCGGGGCGGTCAGTTTGGAGCCTTCATCACGATACGTTTCCCCACCTTCCTCTGGGTTTTGCAGCGCGGTATGGAAGACAAATGGATAGCCATTAGTAGTGTATTAATTACATGTAGAGAATTACTTTGTTCATCAATCAGGCAATTTTTCCCTCCACTTGTCAAGTGTAATTTGGTGACACAATGAACAAAACCTGGAAGGCCCCGCTCTGTTCGGATCTCTGCTGTTAACAGCCTGCGCAGTGTTGACAGGCTGGAACACTGAATGCATCTGCCTCTTGTTTCTTCTACAGACGCTCACCGCCGTGCCACCCTGCTGAGCAGAAAGGTTCACGAAAACACCTCAAATAGAACTGACGCAAATTATCATGTCAAGATGGATTAATTGCAAAGATCCCTGAAAGACTAATGATTACTACTGTCAGAATGCAAAGACGCGCAGACACAGCATTATAAACGCTTTTTAGTGGGTATCATATACAATTATCCGTTCTTCTCCGCCAGAATGAATGTCAAAGTAGCAACGCATCTGAATCCAAATACCACAAATGATTAGAATGTGAAGACTCTGAGCCGTCATTAGAGAATAATGGGCCGCTGGTGGGGAAGTATTTCTGAGCTCCCCTTTATATCCGATTGTATTGCTCATAAAATGATTTAAACTACTCTACCTTCTTGTGCAGTGGGTGATGTAATGCATCATCGTTTTGTATATACAGTGTAGGGTTGCTGCAAAGATGCTGGTAACAAAATCATTAGTGTAATTTTAGCAGGTGAAAACTACACGTGTACACTGATGTTATATATCATGATTAGAGTCGTTATCCCTTAGTGATGCTCTATTTTTTTAAAAGGAGAAGATAGAGAAAAACAGGTAGAGCAGGGCGGCCAAAAATAGGACCCCCAGGCAAAAGTTGGCCCACTGTAAAAGTTTGATTTGGCCCGCAAGAAAAAAATTTTGTGGGGTAACAATTCTCTTTAAAGGTCATGTCGATAACACTCGGCCACTAAATGTGGCAGTCCATCTCCCCTCAACCACTGAATTCACATTCCAGCACCACCGTTGTTCGAATCATCTGCCCCGTCCGGTGGTTGCCAGTTTGTTGCACTATAGCTAGCTAACATCACTAACAATGGCTAGCCAATGTAAATGTTGCTACTGCTAACTAGAAAACGTTCATGTTGCTAATGCTAGCTAGCTAACGTTAACATTGCTAATGCTATCTAATGTTAAAACTGCTACACTAGCTTATCTTAGTATGCTGGGCGCATACCGTAGAGCATTTTTTAACGTTTTTTTTCCACAAACTGGCAACGACCATGACTCTTGATGCTGAAGAAATACAGATGCCACATGATACCAACAGTGTTATACTACTGACTCACAAACCTTGTCGGAAGCTGAAACCAACCGTAAGAATTATTTCACAGAGATAAACAGAACAATCATTTTGGACCCGACCAACATTTGAAATGTATTAATTCACAATCATAATAACGTTTTTAAGGAAAAGTGATCATCTTATTCTGCACCTCTCTACAAGCTCTGTATGTGTATTATTTTTATGTCTGCATATTATCAACATGACCTAAATATGTAGGACCGCTAATTATTAAGTGACACTTTGTGCGGGAAGACAGTTCAATTAAAGGATCTGGGTATCCCAGTATTACTGAAGCCCTGAGGGGCAAGAGGGGAAAACAACTTAGATAATCCAAAACATTTTTTTTTACCTGTTCTTAAGTCAAAAACACAGGAGAGACAATTTAGATCAGACTGAGAAAATGAATTACTTGATTTATTTTTTTTCTAACTCCCATATGGTTCCATTTTGCATCTTAACAACACAGCCCAAAAGGTGTTTGCTTTTAGGTGTTTGCCTGTGGTCCACCATTAAATTTCAGTGTTGCACCTCCAAGGGAAAACACCGCTGCAGTAAAGAAAAGTTCAACACAGAAACCATATATGTAAACCATAACAAATATACATCAGACTGCATTTATATCACACTTTGACCCATATGTTACAATTTATAACGTATTTCTATTCAGCTCGCCGATAATTGCGTCATTTCTATAAATACGATTACATTTGTTGCATGACCAGCTTTGCAGAATGGTGAGCAGAATATTGGATTGTCTCTGCAGAGGCATGAGTAACTCTGGTGTAGGCCCTGAGGCACGAGTATGACAACAGAGGTAAGAACAAACATTTTTACCTCCTCTGAGCCTCTGCACTGCATCCTTGGCCGGCTTATTGCGTACAGGGCCCCCTGCAAATACACCGTGTGATACCATTGACACAGATTATGGATTTTACCTTCTTAAAAATATGCTATGTGGGAGCGTGGAAATGTCAGGGAAGGCACCCAGGCTCTGAGATTTACTGGGAATTTATAGATCACCAAACGCAGCGCTCTCAGGAGAAAGGGAGGGAAAGTCCATGCAGCAGTCTCGTCAGAATGCAACCACTGTTTCCCATTTCACCCCGAGCAAGAACTGATATCAAGCAAATTTGCATATACATGTATTTGCACAGATCCAATCAAACGTCAAGGTGCCGACACAATTCCAGGATTCAAAGCGGAATACCAACCAGTGTTTCGGCTGTAACTAATACCCACAGCCCAAGGAAGTGGAAGGGAGGGCGCTTTATCTTTGGAACAGATAACATTTAAAACCAGTGTGAGGTTTTAAGCAGACAGCATATAGCAGCACAGGTCAGGTCACTTGTTCTTGTTACAGCTGAAGTGTGTCAAGCAAGTAGAATGGATTAAGGGCGGACAAGCCATGCTGTCATGTACCATTCAGTTCAATAGGGCATCTGTTTATGCATAGTGTTGAATAATTAATTATTTGTAGAATGTGCCACAGTGTGTGCCTGATAAACAGGATCTCGGCACATTTTCATGGTAGATGCGTGACCAATTTCGGATCATATCAAGGTTACCTGGCGAAGCCTATGGCCATATTGAGATAAGAAGCTACGCTAACATCAATGCTTGTATCTTATTTCGTGGTCTCGGTGCTGTTTCAAAGACTTCTCTCTAGGTTTCTTTTGAGAACATCAGCTGGCCAGTGACCACGTACTGTAAAAGCAAAATGCATTGCTTGTTAAAATCATATCAAATCAAAGCGTAATGATTATTCAAAATCTCTTTCTTTTTTTTCCTTCCTTGAAATACAGTTAATGAAAGTGGAGGAAGGGAAATGGAACAGAGGTGAGTGAAAGAATATATTAAAGCCTGAATGGAGAGATAGAGGAAAAATATTCCTCATTCGCAGCCTTCAGAATGTGTTATTAGGGAATGATTTCAACAGGCTCTTAGTAGCTCTCATTAGATGGTGTATCAAACCAGAACAAAACTCACTTCTCCTAACTATGTGGAGGAAGTGGATTGGAAAATTAAATGGGGAGAGGAGAGTGAGGGAGCAGTCTCTGCCACGCTCTTGTCACCGTGCCCCTGCTCCCACTAACAAGTCCGCTCAGTCGACTCGCGCTGAAAGTCATTCACATGGTCTTTAATTTCACTTCATTGATTGGAATTTAAAGCCCCGGAATATAGCAAGGAAGACATTAAGATTATCTGTTCCCTAAACCGTGTGGTGAACATTTGTTTTTAAATTGTGGTACAGTATGGAGGAAAAACCTTGTCTTTTGAGTTTGCAAGCCCCTAAAACTTCAGAAACTTTAGAAACTGAGCTCGCACACGCTGCAGGGTACTATACGAGTGCCTGCAGTTTTTCTAAAGGAGTATATATTTATATACAGCATGCTGCAGATCAATAAAAGTAACATTTCATTAATCTTGACATGCTGTTCCTGCTTGATGCCAGATGCTGGGGACACAAGCTGTCGAAACAATAGACAAGCTCTTCAGTGCTTACTTTCCCCTTCCCCGTTTTTCTTTGTTTGCACTTCCAAAGACAGCATTACATCTGTCAGCAAGATATGATTTACATAAACATCAAACTATTCTTCTGAGTATCTGTCAGGGGAACTCTTGAGACTTGCAAAATATTAGCATTTCAAGGTTTGCATTTACACTATGTTCATATCTATTTTGCATATACTATTTTTGTTTTTAATTCACACTTATGTGGTTGCTTATTTCTCGGACCAAAGCCAAAGTGTTGAGATTTTAGGCATGGAGTTTCTGGGTCATTAATTTGCAATGCCAGCTCTTGAGCCTGTGAAACAAACAAGTGAGAAACGGCTGTAAATACTGGATAGAAACAGTCCATAACTTGGCATCTTGTGCGGCAAGATGCAAGCAAAAACATTCCAAATCAGGCTCCATCCAGCAGGTGATAAGAAAATCAATCAAGAAAAGAAACATAAACAGTATTTCAATTCACTTCACTCAGCAACTGCATGCAATCACATCTTGAAATGGAAATTACACGTTGGACAAGTGGCATGGCTATTTTATGGATTACTTTTCCCACTGATTGTATACCACTCATGTAGTCCGACAGCCTCTGCATGATGGAATTGCTGTTAACGACAACTGTATGGAAATGTTGTCATGTTTGTCCATGGTATGTATTTTAGAGCGTAGACTTGTGTGTGCTCGTGTTAAATCCAGTGTTGTGTGGACAGTTTTGTCTCTTTCACCTGTGAAAGAGACACAACTGCCACTCTTGATGCCATTTGGATGATTAGTTGTTGTTGCTAAACAGAGCTGAGCACCGGCCTGGAATTACAGTCATACAGGGCGAAGGCAATGACCGGGCCTGATGGATTTTTTTAAAAGAAGAGAAAAAAATTCTGTGTTTCTGTAAACAGCTAATCTGCGCCTATTTATAAAACCTTCTCCTTTTTGCTATCTAGATCTATTTTAATTTTCCTCTGTGTTAACTCTATTTGCATGTTCACACAGCCCCGATACCTAACACCAACACTTCACCCTTTTTTTTTCTCGTGTCGATTGAAAAAGCCGTTCCGCATAAATATTCGAGGGCTCAAAGTAATAGCTAGAACCAGAGCTGACCTCCTCTTGGACCCAACACGATGTGGTCTCCTGAACTTATATCTTAAACATTATACTTCACGTACTGTATACATCAATATTGCCTTTGTACATGGTATTTTACTTTGCTCGGGTGTAAGGATCGATACTCTATGAATTTTTAAGCGCATCTTAGCTTCGGGGGTTTGCCTGTAACCTGTGACAATCTCATTTGTGCCTTCAGTCCTCTTCATCGCTCTGAACTAAGTTTGAAGCGCTGAACTTATCTTGACAGGACACAGGCAGGTAATCCCTGGTGTGTCCAGCAGAATCAGAATTATAATGTGAAATGTCATTGAAGACATTTATATTTTCGTGCTTTGTGTAAACAAACCGTCTTTCTCCCGACTTCATTTGTGATTTCAAACAAATTGCTTTCTAGATGGGATAGTGTAGACATTCTTACGCATGGCTCCGATGTGTTCACTCTATAGACTCCCTCAGCTCTGTGCTGTGTTTTGAGTATTATTCCAGGCCCGAGGATGGATCTGTACAAACTCCTGGCTCTTCTGTCAGTAATAGAAAATCTGTGGAGCAGAGGGCTTGATTCAGTTTTACATTGTTCCATTCTTGCTGAATGAGAAGTGAACAGTGTACAGTGATAAATTGCAGGTAGAGGCTTTGCAGAGTATCAGGATTTCAATAGCGGACTTGAGGTGAACTCTTCCGGTAAAGCCTTCTCACTGCTGACCACGGCACATGAGATTTAAATAAAGTTTATGTGCTGTAACAGTTCAGACAGCAACTGGCACGCCTGTGATGTATTTTCGACTAACACCAACTTACACAGACTACATAATTGGCTGCTTTGCATTTTCTGGATGTGTTCGACTTTTTTCTATTTCTAGCTGACATCCTCAGCTGGCTTTTTTTCCCCTTTTTTTTCTTTTTTTTATTGAGTTTTTTAACATGCTGAACGTGTGCAGGGAACATTGCTCTCCACTCCACACATTGCTTTGGCTGCGGTGGAGGTGTTCAGCTGAGCAGTATGACCTTCTGGGATTCACTACTCTGAATTGACATGAGGCATCACTTGCTGCTGCTGTGAAGTACCTTCAGTTTAGAAGAAAACAACAACTTTAGATTGCTTTAATTCTATTGAAAATCTTTCATCTGATTTTTTTTTTTTAGATAGACTTTAACCTGAACCAAGGATATGAAATTATTACAGCATTTTTCATCAGTGGAAAATGTCAAAAAACATCACATTTTTAAACTAAATACATATTAAATGTGTAGTCTGTATATGGCTTTAAGATAAGGAATTATATGGAAATGAAGCAGGCCATAATTAATCAAATTAATTAAAAAATGTAATTCGGTTGTTGCAGTGTTTCATGGAAAAGCCCTCCAGGTTTCTCCAGGCGTTGGCAGGTGAACCTGTTCATTTTTTTGGAATTAAGGCCAAGAGCTTTTTGCCCCTGATTTCAAAAGCTATGGGACAGGAGCTCGAGATGAGTGATTTAAATATTTCTGATGTTGTGCCCAAATTTGAGAGTTAAGCCGCGGCGCGGCATGCTTCTGAATGCGAATAATTTTGCCTTGATATGGATTTTGGTGGCATTTAAAGGAAACATCAACGCAGTGAGTCTGTTTTGTGGTGTTGGGCCACTGAGAGTTAGAGGAGAAGAACTTCCAGAGCAGCTGAAAGACTGAATTTAGAAAAGTCTCATTTCTAGGAGCTGCAGTAGAAAACTTTTTTTTTTTTTTTTTACATAAAAGATGAACAAAAGCATGGCTCAGCATGCAGCATGAGTACTGTAGAACTGGTGTCTGAAGTCTGGATGGGAAAGCAGTCTGAAATTTTGGGTAAAACCTACTTTTATACTTTTTAGGGTGAGCAATAAAATGATCATCACTTGGGCAGAATAACGAATTTCGGATTGTTTAGAGGAAACAATATAGCCTACATACCGAATACTGAAATTAATAGACTACAGTACTGGCAAGTTTTTGCCCTTAAATTGCAATACTGTATGTAAGAACTCCTGTTGAGGGAAACAAATGGAAAGCAGCATATCGCCACAGTAACCACTAACTGCTGCTCACAATACTCTGTGCTGTAGGTGTCTATGGCTGTAGATACTAACGTTAGCTTAGTTAGCCTTGCAGCTAGTGGCCCTAAGCTGACGCGAGTCTCCTCAGAGCTCAGAGAAACAGGAAGTGTTGGTGTTTTTTACGCTGCGAGCAATGGAGGCCAATTTGACGACAGGGGAGGTGAATTTGTGACCCAATCGGCAGAATACATTTCGGTAAGAACGTTTCTGCAAACCAGATAAATTAAACGTTTCTGTGTTGTTACTATACATGTAACTATACATTTTTGAAGGCTTTGATTTTCAAATTTTCTGTGTTTCTGCTTTTTCATCATTTTCAGTTGCCACGACAGTCGGCACAAAAATCCACCTGCTTTTGATGCAGGTGTCCTCACAAGTACCCGCTGGTGTGACTCGAACTGTAATCGGCAGCCGTGTTGGCTTTAATAACGCCACCTCTGTCCTCTCCACCTCCTGATGCGGAAGTCAGCTAATGAGCTTTTCATGTGAACGTGATATGCCACATTTGGTACAAATGTCAACGTTGGACCTATCTGTGGTTTGCAGAAACGTTAACTGTTAACATTATATTGTGGCGACTGGGCTGGAATTAGCCGCTCTGACCTGGACTCTGACTCCAGGGATGACAAAGATGGCAAGTCGTAGACAGGACTGACATGAAGTGTGAGAGGAGCGAGAGGTCGGAAAAGCAGCATCTAGACGACCAAGACATTTTTGGGTGAGTTTAGCAAGGCAATTAAACGTGTCTTAGCTCGATGAAAAAGATCAACTTTTTTCTGTTTGATGAGGAAATTAGTGGTGAGAGTATATCCTTTCTTGACATTTTGTGAGTTTATTTTGTATATTAATAGACTATAAAAGCAGAGAGAGCTTGTGAAGCATAGAAAACTGCCTGCCTGCATAAATCTCTACAGCACAACACATACATTACAGACCTGATTAGATAGGTTAGTTAGAAGACCCCTATTAAAAATGTGGACTCCTACCACATTACCAGTTCAATAATAAGTTCAATAAATGTCTTTCATATGTACTATATATTTATACTTGTTCTATCGTCTTTGAATCACTGATCTATTGTTTTTTAACAAATTTGTGTGTTGCTGTTTCAGTAAATTGTAATTTGAAAAGACCTGGTTTGATCTGAGGAAATCCAAGTTGTCAAAAATCTGGCTGTTATACAAAAACACTGTTCAGTTTTGGAGATGGATGTGTTTGAAGCTCGTGCAGAGACATCACGGTCAGGTAGTCGGAGTCTTCCGTCGGAACTTAAGTACTTTGATTTTGGGACAATGGACTTCATTGGCGTCGTCAAAAATAAGATCCACCTCTCAGAAATTGATGCAGTCTGAATTTCCTGTGACAGATGATTTCTCGTCCTTATCATCAGCTCAACCTTTTTAAAGTTTCCTTGGCAGAGAGAGGTAATACGCGTTGGGATGGGTTGGACTATAATCCCTGTGGATACAGTGAATCTACATTGGCAAAAGGACAATAGTAATGATATTCACCTAATCTCCCTTGACAGATTCAGGACATGCTTTTCATTAACACAAAAGTGGATAAGAGAGCAATAAGCACTGTTTCAGAGTTTACCTAAATCCTTTCAAGCTAACTGAGATTCACATTCTGCTGTCGCCTGTCTCTGTCTGCTCGGGCTTAAGCCAATGCAGGTACCATATTTGCAGAGCTCTTTGACATACTTTTGCAGCTGTATTTTTCAAGGTGTGACTACAAACAATAGCAGGGACAAAGCTAATTTCACGGCTGGCCATGTAGACTACGCAGAGCTGTTAGAATAAGGAAGATGCATGTAAGTAGATGCCTCTATTTTTGTACTTTGCTGACTGCTTTTGACATTCAGTGTGAATGAGAAAAAAAGGGTTAGATAAAATATTTACTGTTAAGAGGCTGCAGAGAGCTTCACTAGTTCAAAAGAATTTCATGTTTGCTAATGTGCTTAGAAAAAAAAACATCTACAGTATATGATCTAAATGCTCAGGGGGGTGACACCCGTTCCGAAGGACCGCCATTCCGACGGTCCGCCATTCCGACCGGGTTATGGTTAAGGTTAGGGTTTCAGGTTCGGAATGGCGACCTTTTTTCAAAAATAATTAAGGGCCGACATTCCGAAACATGAAAGTGAACGTTCCCTTCGGAATGCCGCCCTGGACCCAAATGCTCATGCAGTTGAAATATTAAACCAAAAGCAATATAGACATATTGAGACAAAAAAAACAATCCTGAACTGGTCATCTCATCAGATTAAGATCTTACACAACTGAAATTAAAACACACAGGTTTCAGTGTGCAAAGCATATCTGTTTTGTCAACAGCGCCCTTTCTTGTCTGGAAATGAAACATCAGATTGTGCTGTCAATCATTTTTGTGAAAAACTGTTTTTGAAACACTGCCTATCTCATTTGATAAAGAAACTTTTCATTTCTTGATGTCGGGAGGTAAGAATCGGAGGGATCTCTGAGGAATTTCTCTCTCTTTTTTTTTTAAACAAAGTGAAAGTGAGTGTCAGTGGAGTTTCCATTCAGATTGCAAAGGAGGTAAGAAGAGGGAGGATAGCACTTATTTTTCTTTTTAATTAGCTTCATCTGAGGAATTATCCAGCACTAATATAATGGCCCGATTCATCTCCCACACCATCTGGTGTGAGAGCGGTGTACCTCTGGAGCTGATTGCTTTCCCCCGGTGCTGTGTCGGGGTAATAGGCTGTTCAAAGGCTGCTCTGGGCTCGGACAGCTGAGCAGAGGTGGGGCAGGAGCAGCTGGCCTCGGCGCCGTCACCTGCTGCCTGTCAGAGGGCTTTCGAATACGGTTTATCCATGCCCTAAGTGTATGTATCTATGTGTGCGTATATGTGTGTGCAACGTACTTGAGAGTCAACTTCAGGCAGAACACGAATTTCATCCTCTTCCTGAGGTACACTGGAGCGAGAGGGAGAGAGAGAGAGAGAGTGCACATCATTAGGACTCTCGTGAACATCTGGGATGGGTGAGACAGGTGACAAATAAGCAGTAGTGTCTGGAGATGATAGTACTTCAGTTAGTTTGCACTTCTGCACCTCATGTCAAGTGACACAGCCAAGAAGACATATAATTTGCTGTATATAAATTGCTTTTTGGTAAGCGGTTCACCAGCCTGGCTCTTGGTTATATTCCAAACACTCGAGGTCTATCTTAACATCCACACCTTGTTTTTAATCATGTCATTTTCACTGACGTTTTGGTTCAAATGCTATATTTGCTGCAATGGCAGGGGTTTTATTTGACACTGACAACATCTGGTTTGCCCAGAGTCCTCCACCACAGCGTCTCCGCACCGCTGACACCTGTTGACTGTGACCAGCTTTCAGTCAACAAACTTGTGGTGTGAATCTAGTTTACTACAGCTTAGAGGAGGATAAGGCTTCTTGTGGTTACTGAATAAAAAGCTGGTAATAATGATGTTGCTGAAGTCGCACTACTGTATATTTTAATATCAACAATGGAAAAGATTATCAAGTGCAATGAGAAAGGTGTTAGACCAACAAAGAATTATCACCTGATACTGCAGGTTTTCAGCAGCAGGTTTTCTGCGAGAAAAAAGAGCTCTTATGAGCCCACAGTACAATACTTGCTCAGCACTTACAGTAACAGCAGATGTTACAAACATTACACAATGAAGCATTTAGCAACTAAAAAGCTGACTGCTTCCCCAGGGAGTTTGGGGAGACCAAAACTGTGACAAAAGGAGAGTGGATATTGGAAATATTGTCAAGTCATCTGAAATCAACACATTCTCAATCCCTGCTCGTCAAATGCAGAAGCTTGGTCAGTGGCCCTTAGTTTCAAACTATGACACTCTACTTATCCCTCAGGTGCCAGTTTTGTATGTAATGACCTCAGTGGTCTAGTTAGTAGTTAGGTACCAGCATCACTCTAAGAAGTGCAAGGCTGCAGACCAGGCTGCTGTATTTGACGCATTAAAATGAGAATGTTCTGTCTGAAACCCGTTGTTATGGATCCCAGCAGCTTTCTTGCAAAGACTATATCTTTTTTATATGACCTTGACAGCTTCATGGTCCTGGAATTAAGTGCTTACGTGAATCATTAAGTTTTTCCGTGGGAGAAGGCAAGAAAAGGCTTTCAAAAAACTGAATAACTCTGACAGTGATTTTTTTGTGGCCTTGGTTGTCCAATGGACAACAAGAGGGACAGAGATCAGTGGGGCTTCTGCAGCTGAGTGCCTGTTCTCGGTTGTATTTCGGTGTCAATACACCTCTTGGTGCCCCGTAAGAGGGATGGAGGTCAGTGGGCCATGAGGAATTTACTGTTTAATCATGCTACAAATGAGACAATAATTTGCTAGCTAGTGTGCTATTGCTGAACTGTATAGTGGCTGTCTGATGTTAGAGGGTTGTGTCTGGGTTTTTCTTACAGTTGCTTTTTGAAGCTGGTAAAGCGGATTGTGAGCTGTAGGTTCCCTGGTAACACGCCGACCACTGCCGCAGCGGCAGTGTCTCTGGGCTCGTTAGGTAGGGTGGACAGGCCCGGCTGCAGTTTTGTTTTAGCGCCATAGCAACCACAAGAAAACGGAGCCGCTTCTTTCCTCAGGCTGTGAGATCCCTCAATTCATACTCATTAGAGTAGCTGCAGGAGACAACAGACCCCCCAAAAAGACAATCACTGGCTAAATGACTGAGCTGATAACAGCAGCTAACATTAGCTTGCTTATATGTATTGCAAACATCCCACACAAGTTCTGAGAACACTTTTGGGACACTGAGCACCCTTCTTTTCTCATACCTTTCCACACCTGTCAGCTGTTTGGATTGCTGTGAACTGCATCCCTGTTGAAACATGACTGGGTGATTACATATAGCTGCTCTTTACTGATCTTAATTCAGTACAACAAAGAGGCCTACTTGTAATATCTACCGTAGAGAAAACGTGCAATATACGTGAAGACACGTTGACTGAACAATTTTAAGTGCAAGAAGAGTGTGTGCATGTGTGCGTTAGTGTGTGTGTGAGTGTGTGTGAGTGTGAGAGAGAGTGTCTGTGTAGAGGGGGAGGAGTGTGAAGACGGGAGGGTGGGGGTTATTGAGGGTATCTTATCTAACAGTTGAGCAGCTTTATGGCTCCTAATAGGCACCCTGTCGGATTGAATTGTAAATATGGAGCACCATTGTGCATTCAGAGGTGTGTACATCCTCTGCTTCATTTACCCGATGCTAAGTCATGACCAACCTGTTTATTACACCGTGCAATCCACAATTAAAATGAAGAGAAGCTCAAAAGCAAAAAGCCATTTACCTAAGCCAAAGCCACACTTACACAGCAGACACAAATTTCAGTGTTACTTGAAAACTTTCCATGCATGGAGCACATTATCATTTGATTTCCATCCAGAGTTCTCAATTAAAATTATACAGAGGTTGCATTTCATTACCTGAGCTCGGGGCAATTTGCAGGCCATTAAGCTTCTACCTGTATCAGTGGAGATGTTTTCGAGGTGAACATCTGGGGTTGAGGAGGCAGAGCATGAAATGAAATGCCCCTGGCTCTCTGCTCTGCCTTTTGTCCAAAAAGGGCCAAGGGTATTAGAACGCCATGCATAGTAAAGAGCGTGTTTCTACGGGCTGCAACAAATTGGTCTGGGATCTGAATGGAAATAGAAAATCGACCATGAATGTTGGATACCAAGTTTGTCATGCAGCCACCAAAAATATTCCAGTATGTAGCACTGTGTGGTATTTTAGTGGCTGGATGCAGGAATTATACTGGAGTTGGTTTTCATTATTATTATTATTATTATTATTATTATTATTATTATTATTATTATTATTATTATTTAGTAAGAAGCTTGTCAGTTTGCCAGCATGCATTTAGCTTCAGAACACCTTGATCGTGTCACCAGTGAACATTTTTATTTGCTGTCTAAATCCTGAAGACCTGTAAAAATGCAAAGTGCTCCTTGCTGAATTCCCCATAAGGGAACAAAAATCTCTATAAAACTGTAATTGATTTCTGTACCAAGCAATAATAAAGACTTACCATGAAGAAACTACACTTATGAGACCTTTTAGGAATCAGACCTCATTATACCTCAGATCTAATGTTCCTCTTCATGATTGATTAAAAAAACAAACTGCAATTTTGTTGCCTAATGATATAATGTAATTTGGTCGGTAATGTAATAAAAACTGCATCTTGCGACGATGATTCTCAGGAATTCTCTGATCAAGACTTGATATGTATTCCTTGTGCATATTTAGCTCGGTGTGAGGTGAGACTGAAATATGCCCACAGACTGCAGTGGTAGGTAAAAATAATCATATCAGATTTTCGTTTCAAGTGATTTAAATGCCACAGTGGTGTAGGTTGCATGAACTTCTTGGAAATAAAAAAATGGTATTCTTGTAATGCCTCGCCATGTTTATAGAAATTCATTAACCTGATGTGGATGTTTGGCCTCAATTTCAACGAAAGCACAATGTAATTTTTTTGAAGATGTAAGCTGTGATGCATTTTCTTGCCATCAGTGGCTGACGGTATTTCTCAGGTTTACTGACTGTTAGGGCAATGGTGTATTCATGTAGTACAGTGCCTCTACATGATCCGAATAATTAGTACTGCATGCTGAGGTTTGGTAATCACTATTATGGGCGAGATCATACGAATGGATTAGAACAATTGAGCAATAATCTCAATATTTCATAGCATTTGATTTTGCATTTCTCATTACATTTGACAGCCTGCTGTCACATTTGAATTTCATCGACTGGTTTCCTTGATGTAAGAAGCAATATCTATGCAAAGAGCTGTTTTATCAAGTGTTACTGTGCTTACTATAGAGTGCCACCGTTTAATCTTCTATACTTAAAAGAAGTAAAAAAGAATAAAAAGCCAGTCTAATGTGTTTCATGGGAAAAAAATAGAGAAAAAAATTATCAAAACCCCGTAGCAAAAACCCACACTTAGTGCAGGGCAGCTTTGGTGCGTCTCTTTTCACACTGTTGTGAATAATAACATTTCTTTGTTGGGGATTATAGGTCCTTGCTACAGGGTGTTCCAAATAATTTTGCTTGTGACAGCCTGAAATGGCTTTCAGTTTGTCAAATAACTGCAGAGTCGCTGTCTAAGTCATGCAGTGAGCGTTCAAAGATCACTTTCCTCAACACTGCGGAGCGGCAGCGTTAAGAGAGCCCCAACACAAACTAGCTTTTCATTTCTGTTATCATCCTCCAACAGTATGGGGATCTCACTGGAGATTTGTGTGGTACAAGTTGTATTCTAGATGATATGCAGTAATCAGGCCCTTTGAGTCTCCTTCTGTCTCTCTCTCTCTCGCTCATGGTCTCTCCAGTCTGTCTCTCCCTCTTTCCCCTGCCCTCACTAAAGCTGGTGAGCACTCAAGTTTTGCAGTGTTTTAGCATTACATCATTCCACATGGCACACTATTAAGCTTCTGGGAACTGGGAAGACAGCCCGGGCCTTCAGATTTGTCATAGCATTGAGCTCCATTGTTGCACTGAACAGATGAATCGCATGCTGACCAAACAGGCACTAAGCTAGGAGAAATAATTAATGCATCGTCCTCTTTATTTCCCTCTAATACGGCACATGGACGGTGGTGACGCTGCGTCTAGTTGTCTAGATTTCGTCCCTTTTGTGTCAACATTGGGGACACATATTTATTCTGCGAGGGACAAGGCCTCCATCCAGCTATCCCTCCATCTGCCCATATGATATTCCATCCAGGTACGATGTCATGGCGACGCTTAGTTATGCAGTGGAATTTATTGTCTGCACTGCGGCAGATTACCATTGCTTAACATGCCACACAGGAGACTTAAAGAGGCAGCACCTTTCGCAGTGTTGCATCCTGCTGGCAACTATGTTGAAAAGCCTGAGGCATGCTGGGAAGCCTGGTCTTTATGCATGGTTTCCTATGCAGTGAAGGACATGAGGCATACAGTACAGTGCAGGAGAAGAGAAGGGGGGGGGGGACTTAACATTAAAATGTGACATGTACATTCATTTTTTTATCTTGTTTTTTCGTTGGTTTAATTTCTGTTTTTAGTTTGGTTTTCATTCTATTATTTTCTTTTTTCTCAAAGATGTGGTGCCATATTGCATCATGTATTAACTTGAGCCTACGTTGCCATTTTGCGCTTGACTATTGAAATTATTCTCACTAAAAGCCGGCTCAGATGCTCTACTCACTCGAGAATTTCGCACACTAAAATGTGATGTGCTTTGGGGCAATCAGGAGAAATGATCAGGTGTTGAAACCCACTATGTACAAGGTCAATATCTTGTATTCATTTCACTCAAAGCAGCCTTCATAGCTGCTAACTTGATATGTTTTAGTATTCCATCCAACTCCATTCTCTAACAAAATACAGATACAGCCTAAATAATTTAACACCTCTGCACGTCAAACAGGGGTATCAGGCATGAGCCTCAGGATGAATTTGAAGGGAAAGTTCTTTACCAAGCTAAAGGCTATGTAACAAAAGACTTAGGCTACTCTGAGTACAACAGATTTTCCTGCAAAAGAATGTGTAGTGAGATGGGAATTAATCTTTTCAAGTTGTTATCTGCATGCATATACTTTCAGATTCAGACACGAGGCTATAGGAGGATAAGAAAGGTTCAGCTTTTGTCCACCGTGGGCAATCCTCCTGGCAATATGGCTGCCATGTGGGTTTTGGCCCGTGCGATGCTGATTTCCTGGGGTGAAGCAAGAAACAAAATGTTCTAGAAATTGATTAAATCAACTCTGGTGTGTCTTTGTTCAGATCCCATCTGTAGGTAGTTATGGACTATCGCCTACAGCTGAAACACTGAAGCAAGTGAAGTGTTGGGTTTTGCAATTCACTTCATTGTACTTGCGCATTGTTATTACTTTAGAGCTTTCATTTTCTTGTCGTGTCGTTTCATCCCCGTGCATGGGTTACATCCGTATTGTCTTCAGTGATTTGAAATAGGTTTGACCTAACCTGTCTTTCTCTGGGGGATTTTTTTGAATTAAGGACATTACTATAGGATATGTATGAAGTATTTTAAGTGATTTAAAGATTAAAGTAATTTGTTTTGTTTTTACATCGATTTCCATTTGCTTTCTCTAATCACTTGTGTCCAGCTGGGCTTTCCTGGGCAAAATCCCTTGCTGCACAGGAAGTAATATACTGTTTTCTTTATACTGTAAACAGAGGAAGAAGAGGTTAGTATTAAAGCAGTTTTGGCCACTATGGCTGAAAGAAAAGAAAACAACACCGGCTTTTACGCCCATTACAACCTTCATAATCAAAAGCAGTCTCAGGGAAGTGATGCACAAAACACATCAGGCTGGTACCTACGATGATGCCAGAGAAAAAAGTCACTAAAGTCTGGTAAATGTTACGACTTAAATAGTGTTTCACAACAAACTTTTACTGTCTCAAAGATGTGTTGGCACAAGACATGTTGATAAGAAGCCAGACAAGTTCACTTACCTGGTGTTATAATCAATAAATATGGAAATATTTCAGTTACAGTCGGACATAAAGCGTCAAAGCAGATAAAAACAGGTTTACAGAATGTTGCTTTTTTTTGTATTGAGCCTCTCTGATACTATAGTAGCAAAATATTTCAGTAACCAATCTTTGAATAACATCTCATTAAGAGCAGATTTAAAGATATAATATGTAAGATTTCTGCATTAAAAATGCCTAAAACCACCCGACATTTGATATGTATTATGTTGAGTTGTGTTCTCACGTTATCCTAAATGTTTCAGACCCAGAGAACAAAGGCTTTACCTCAACATTACCTCATCCGTGAATGCGTGTGTGTCAAATTTTCAACAGTGAATTTTTGCCTCGCTTAGCTGCCAGATCGTTTATGTTCATTCTCAAGTCAACCTCTCATTGAACTCTGCACTCACCATCACTCAGGTAAAACCACTTTGTGATCCCAAAAGTATAAAAAAAGTATTCTCTGGGCTCTCTTCTCAGCGGTAAATGGCTCAGAATCAGAGCAGAATCCGATGCGACTTTGGTTGTTTATTCCTCCAGGAGGTCTGACTCAGAGCTGGCCGGCTATGAGAAGATCAGAGCCGCTATGAACGCTCCCCCCGGCCTTCTCCACACATCACACAACGTCTGATGTTATGTTTGCAGCAATGATATATATCGGGCATTTAACATTAATATTTTCCAGTTTAACAATATTCATTAACTGGATTTTTTTTTTAGGGTGTTCAGAGATCTTCTCTTGATTTTACAAGAGGAAGAAAAATCTCTCAAGAAGCAAGAACTCAGCAAAGCTATAGTGTTGTCTAGTTTGAGGATCTGCCTGTGTGCCTTCAAGCAGTCCTGCACATTTCACAGGGAATCACACCTGAGCACAGACAGAATAGACAAGTAGAAAGCAATATATAGTATAAACCAATAACAACGGAGCCAGTTTTCTCTGCAATTATTTTATGTAAGACAATAACACACAGTGGATTTAGTGTGGTAAATACTTAAGATTTATGTGATCATATTTGCATATTCCTCCCTATACCTTATTTTATGATGGCTATGAGAGCTCAACACATCGCAGCTGAAGAAAACACAAACCAAGAAACACATTCACCAATCTGACAACAAATACACAGAGACACGCTGCAAATACAGACAGTTAGGCTAGTTCAAAGACGTATGAAAATCCTGCAAGTCACAGCAACAACAAAATAGAACCAGCTTTATTCGAGCTACTTGAAATATGTGATCAATACTTTGCTTTAGCTACTCAGCACCTCAAGACTCCACAGCCGCACATGAAGCCTTCTGTGCTCGACACTTGGAAGAAATACAAAGTGAAACGATTTAACAAGCAGCCGGCCAACAGTTAAGAAGTATTTACTGACCAGTAACAGCGAGATTAACAGCACTCTAGAGATCCCTCCTGACGACAAAGCCGTGGCTTTCAAACACCTATCAACTGTGAACAAAACCCAGGTGAGTCCTTTACATAGGCTACCGGTGGCTAAAGTTAATAAGCCAGCTGAGTGGACACAGCATGGAGTGTTGAGACAATTTCTGGGTCACTAGGAGTCACATTTATCCTCATGTGGTTGAGGCTAGCGGCTTCCCCACACCTCCTTACCTTTAAGTAATGTGCTGCAGCTTGGTCCAGACCGGCGTAAGATTTAATTACAGGAGTTGTTTAATTATTTCTTATTTTGTTTCAAAATGTACATATTTAATGTACAACTCCTTATTCTTCACACAAGTCAGTTATTAGTTGTTTTCCATGTTGAAAACCTTGCATTAAGATGCTAACTGTCGGCTATTTGCTGGGTTTGTCTTAGATAGCCTAGCTAGCCATGTTACCTGCTTACCTCTGCTGGCTTGTCTTCTAGCATTCAGGACTAATTAACTTTATTAAATAATTACCCTTGACATGCTGAGAATTGTACTCAGGTTACTAGCTTAGTGCCTGTTTACAAGCAACAGCTACTAACTTTGACATTGAAGACTAAAACTGTAAGGTTACTTTTTTTTAGGTTACTGTAAGAACTATAAAATACCACTGATGAAACTACCAGAGTTGTTCAACATTAACAAAACATTTTATCAGACTTTACTGACTCTAAATGATCTTTTAAGCTAACCCTTAACACTGTGAATCGCTTATGCTAATTGCTAATGCTTGTCTCTCATGCTCAATAGCGCTAACTGCCTAGATACTAATCGTTAACACTTGAACTAGCCTGTGAACCGCTAATGCCAGCCATTAATGCTTCCAGCTTTACATCTAAACTCAAATTCACTGACCAAGTTAGACATTTAGTGTTCGCAAGACTTTATTCTGTCCCTGAAGCCTTTAGCGCTTTCTTACCTGTGCAAAACGTATTTATGACATTACTCACTGTTTACACTCGTCTGGCCTCAGCGTCGCCAGATGGGAAATGCTATAACTATCGCGCCAGAAGGTTAAAATTATCGCATTTTGTGGAGATGGTTGTACACGAGTAATAATGTGTCATTTTACAGAACATGTCTTTAAATAAATTTTTGACACACCTACAAATCTACCTGTATTGTTCCTGCTTGTGTTCTGAATGAAAACAGTTAAGGCCACAAGCTAAGCTAATTAGATACACAACTGTACCATTTATGAGTAGTAGACACATTTATTAGTTTTAGTTTGCCCTGGAAATTTCCATTGTGTTGTGTTGGACTTTTTTTGTTTTCTGTGTTTGCAGTAGACAACATTTCCCTCATTTTCACTGTGTTTCCATAATATTCTCACCCTGCAACCTTCAGACCACCAACATGTCTGTATATGCTGACCCAAAGCTTGCACAGCGGTGGACATTTTTTGGGTCCTCATCCTTTCCAAGGCTCTCCATTATGGCTCTGGATGACAGATGTAGATACGGCAGTGCTCTCCCTCAGGCTCTAAAGCATGAGGCCTAACCTTCCTTCCAACAGAAGTAATGGTCCACACCTTTAATTGTCGTGGGCTGTTCATCTTCACTAACAATAGCAGTAAGCAATGGGTCTGGGAGAGAAAGGCAGTCGTGTCTGACAAAGGAAGTGATTTAGCTCCGGAGGCAATTCGTAAGCGGGGCGTTGCAGGGGCAGCAGTAATGTGTGGAGAGAGAGATCATATGGGGTAAGAGGCGTAGCAGACACAATAGTGGGACACAAGCGACACTGTGTGTTTTTCCTCCCGTTGCAAAGATTTATCTGGAAAAAGAGGCAGTAAAATGTATATTGTGTGCGTCCTTCATGGAGCGAGAGCTTGTGTTATTGAAGTGGACATGATGTTCACTGAATTATGGATGCTGCGGATTCTTAGGAAGTAAGTTGGACAAGAGCAACTTTTTTTTTCGTCACGGCTGTATCAGTCAGAAAACAAACAGCAGATCTCATTTAAAGAAATGCGATGTTTGTGGGAAGGTGATATTTTTCAGGTTTTGATGCTTCCTCATTATTCCATTTGATGTCAAAACATCATTTGATGCTCAACTTTCAAAAGTCTGCTCTTGCTTCTGTATTTCTTTATTCCACCCAGCCTTCTTCTAAAGAGGCAAAACTGCTGCGAAAAAAAACCCCTGCTATTGATGGGTCACTAGTTTACTGTCTGAATTAGACACATAACATAAGGAACAGACAAGTGTAGTTACCAAATTAAAGCGTGTTTCCTGGGAAAGTTGAGGCCCATTAAAATGATAGATTGCGTGGTGTGTGCAAAGGGATGCTTTACACCCACCAAACAGTCTAATTGCATTCATTCCTGTAAGAAGTCCACAAATGTTGAATCTAGAATCTCGGGCGTATTGGCAGCAAGCTGCTAGACAGCAGATGACTAGCTTCAAACGAGTAGCGAGGGGGAGGGATGTAAAATCTTGACAAACAGTGAGAGCCAGTGTCCACATCATCTCTCGCCCCTGACAGGCTTCCCCATGCATGAATTCAAAGCTGGTAAAAACCATGGCTGGATTCATTTTGATCTGACATCCATCATGTAGATCAGTGTTGTGGTTTCACTGTACTGTGTCCACGATAAGATGTTTTGGCAATCGGCCCATGACATCTGTTAAAGCCAGTCAAGAGAAACTGGGACCAATTTGGCATTTCTGTCACAAGTTGTTATTGTTGGCTTTCGGCTTTGAACACTGTTCATTCACGTTAAAAGAGAAAGTATCCATGAATTGTCGTAATTGATCTGCATGTTTAAAAAGGCATATTATATACTGTATATGAAGCTTATCACATTCATGATCATTTTTAAGGTTGAAATTTGCCTTCCTGTTGCATCAGATTGTCTTATTCTGTAACGTGTTAGGATGATTTTTTCCCCCCTTCTGCTGTTTCTATACCCAAGAGAGGGTTTGCAAATTGGAAAATTGGGAGGGACTGCAGTTTGTGTTCTCTTTTCATTTGTCAGTAGAACCAGAAAAAGCCTCGCAGCCAGTTGCCGGGGGGTAAATGGGTTTTGTGTACTAGTTTAAAACCATTAAGAAATAAACTACACGATTGGCTGCAATATTAATGATGATGTGAGATGCAGACTAGGCACGTGTCTAAGAGTCAGGGACTCTTTGATGGTTAAAACAAAACAGCCTGTGGTGCGCTCATCCAATCAAACGCGAGTCTTGTATTCTCTCGATACTGACAGTGATATTCAACCATGCAGGGATTCGGTTCGCAGCATTGTCCGAACCCGCGTCGAATACCGGCTTCATAGCTGAGTTATTGAATTACAGATAAACTGCCCGCAGTATTTCTGCACCAGATTGTATGGCTGAAGCATGGCGGCATGTGTGTGGAAGGCGTTAGGCAGATGGGATGTGTCTGATATCTCTCACTCAACATAATGAGACGGGAATGCGCTTCACCAATCTTAGGGCCCGTCTGATGGCAAGAGACACAGTGCCCACTCATACGGGAGGGATCTTTCCCCTCTTCAAAGATAATGAGATGACAATTTATTCAACTATCATTAGATAGAGACAGGGTGTGGGGGGGAGGATGGAGGGAGAAACATTCTACAGTACTTGTCTGCTGCCTTTGATCAGACGAGAAAAGCAACTGTCATTCTTTGTATCAGCGCCGGACTCATGAAAGCGCAGCTAACTACTTTATCACCGTCAGTGTCACTTAAAGGCTAGAGTTTGTAGTGTACTTCCTCGAGTAAGCAGGGGATTTCTCAAGTTCACCTGGATTGTTAAAGCTGAGCAGGAAGCGGCTGGATGCTGTCCTGCTGCCTGTGTGATATGTTAAATCTTTGTGTCTCTCTGAAGTCGCTCGCTTGACAAAAAAATGTTGCGGTGTAAAATCAATTTGCCATCACCTGGGAAGAGACGACAACATTTTGCCTGACATGGCGCTCCATTGCAAGATGTCAAAAGTGCCATGTTAACAGGCTTATTTAAGCAGGCTTGACGAGACAATCTTATTCTAAGTTGACAGTTTGTTGTGGCACTTGTGGAGGGATCCATCTTGTCTTTTGTCCCCGTGGTGAAGATGATCCCTTGCATGCTGTTTCTTCTTCTGCCTTTTTTTTAAAATTCTCAGTCTTTCTCTGAACGCAGTGTTTTGACAAATAAAACATCAAAATCCTTTTCTTTTTTTTTCAGGCATTCTTCAGTGAGCATTAGGCCAACTGATCTGTAGTTCTGAAGTTTTGAGACGGTATTTTGACAGCAAACAATTATGCAGTGTTATCATTTATCTGGCAGAAGAAAACGTGTTTGGTGAAATCCACAATTCTGTGCTTGTAACATTTTGTCTTTGTAATAATGCAACAATTTGTGAAAACTTTCATTCTTCCTAAAACAGAAAAAAAAAATACAGTTTATATTATATAATTAAGCAACCTGGTGCACGTACGGCATGTCACCTCTACGGGCAATCGATATACATTGTTTGCAACTCGTGCTGAGCTGTTGCATCTTTCTCTCATCACTATCTGTTCACTGTCACGAAAAGAAAGAATAAAATACGAGGGAGAGCTGCTCCCTCGCTCCTAAAAAAAAAAAAAACACACAATATGGAAAAGAAGGTCGGAGCAGAGCTTGAAAATGGAACAATCTGTCTACATTTGTCACACAATTATTGAGACTGTTCAAACTTTTGCGATGCCAAAATCCCTTTAAAACCTAACAAATCATCTCTCAAGTCAGAACTCATTTTCCTCGTGGGCTTCATGCCTCCCTTGAAAACTCTGCAAGATGCTCATTTGAAAAAGTAAGAGAGGGAGACGCCTTAACATCCAATTTCCCAACATTTCATCATCGTGTCTCAATAATTATGCAGGGTTATTAGCTCAAGTATTTGTCCTTGGCATTCTTAATGCCGGTTGACATTTATTATGAACAGTAATGCTATTGGAGATCTTTGATTTGCCGTTTGCGGTGGTTCAGTATGGTTTGGTATGTTCTCTGCAGTGCAACAGCACCCTCTCTTGATAATTTATGATAGGATTACATCACCATGAGCACAGCATGCAGAGTGCGAGCGTGTGGTACTGATGAAAACAGACGCAAACTCCCAAAGTGCTGAGATGAGCCATAAAGGAGGGCTGCATATTTAAATGCTTTGCTTGCATACTTTAATTACAGTTTCAGTACCTTGAGTTGATGTTATAATATATCAATTCCTTCCTTTTTTGAAAATGCTTTATCACATTCCCACTTCCTGTATTAGTTGAATGCACAAAATCTCATTTTTTAATCCTCCTTTGTAATTGTTTTTGGATTTAAAATGGTAAATCACTGAGGATTTGGATTTTATTCCAGTACATTTGTCATGGAAACAACTTTATATGTAACATTTTATAACAATGACCTGAAATGCCACATGCTAATTATTATCTTATTTATTACTATTGAACTGGGCCTGTTCTGTTGCTTGATTTACACACTCGTGGTGTGATGTGATGCAATGTGAGGGCATGTTTGTTAATTAGCGTGGTGGTAATCTCAGCATGTCATTGAAGGTGACTCAAACGTACACCATAGGAAAGTACGTTAAATTCCTGGGATTAAAGTCAAAGAAGAAGTGAGGATCCTCTTTTAAAGTCGTACAACAGTCGAGTGATTGAGATCATGTTAAATACCTAAGAGGGTTTAATAATAGGGGATAATCATAATAGGATTTCTGTATCGGAGTTGTTCAAGTTCAGCTAAATCAAGCAGCTTTGAGTTAAGTATGTGCTGACTTAACTTAAAATTATCAATTTTAATACTACCAAAAATTATACTTGTGTAAAAGTAAAGATATCATGTTAAATTATTATTTTGGTAAAAGTGAAAGTCACCCGTACTTACCCACCCGTAAAAGTCTTAAAATATCTGATATTTAATGTGAACATTAAATATCAGATTAAATTTAATGTGAACATTAAATATCAGATATTTTAAGACTTACTTTTACTTGTACTTTTGATACTCTTAAGTATATATGCCTCCAAATTGTACTTAAGTACAGTACTTGAGTAAATTTACTCAGTTACATTGCACCACTGATGATATAGAGTACATTTCTCTCTGGGCCCTTTGAGCCAGTATCAGTCGTGGAAACCTGACGACTTTGAGGTGGTGTACAGCATCATACTCTCACCACGTGATGCTCAGAGTTTAGATCGATGTGTGTCTCAAGCTGCGGTTGCAAGTCTATGGGTGGCAACTGGTCAAACAGTTTAGTCTAACAGATGTGGGATTAAAGACCCTCAGGAGAAGACTATAACAGAAATGAACGGAAAAGAACAAAACGCTGCACATTTGCAGGGACAAATTGAATGAAGCTTTTTCCATCATCACCTCATGTTTTTCCACTTTTCAATTAACTGGACAGAGATGTGTTGTGATAAGTATTCTACACGTTTGGGACTTCAGTGATAATATACTCCGAAGAGGAGGTTAACTTAGGTGAACGCTATTATTAATTGATTTCTATTTCGAGGTCTGACAGGAGGTGATATAGATAAACAGGAACAGAAAGTTAGAGAAGGAAATTTATCTTTATATCAACTGTGTTATGGATTGTGCAACAAAAATCCTGAATAGTTCTACAAGTTTCTTATTTAAAACTGTTGTCAATATTTTGCATGCAAAAACCATCCAAATCCAACCAAACATGCAAGAGTAGGGTTAAAACTATTTGTAGGGTAAACAATAAAAAAAAACAAAAGCAAGCAAAAGCAGGTGGTTCTCAGTCTGTTGATGACACGGTGGAAAAAAAAACGATATCAGCAAACATGCTCGCTTGATTTAAAAAGCGGGTGCAGCAATGAGAAGAAAACGGAGGTTAATGTTGACATCAAAGCAGCTTTCCAAGTCTGTTTAGTCAAAGAATCAGTTCAGTTTACTTAAAGCAGAACAACAAGAGAAACCAAAACCCGCCCGCTCAGGGGCCACACTCAGCTCGAAACAGGGATTTGAACGTGCAGAGAAGACTGAAGTCATTTTATTTATAGGTTTGCATGCTGTACAAAATTATGATAAAAGCATAAAAAGTAACATTTGGCCCCAGAAACATGATACAAGTACAGTTACAAATTGTCCTCATCGTGATAAAGTTATTTTACTTTCATGAGCTGAACCGACTACAAATCTAAAAATCCTAGTCAAAGTCACATCAGTGAGGTTTCTCTCATAGACTCAGATAGCTGGTTTGGGTCAGCCCTAGTTTGCTGACTGATTCTTCTGCGTTAATCTAATGGTTGTGTTGTAAATAAGATCATCTACATGACCCCAAAAGGCATCATATCCTTTTTAAAAATACAGAACAGACAGTGATCTTGATATATAATATTGTATAAATCAAATGAAACATTCGCTCAGCTAGCATGCCCGGAAGTAAAGACAAAAAACAATGATAGTAACTGGCTTGGGCATGATTCTATCAACAAAAATGTAGTTGACAAAAATCTGTACAGCAATGTGTGAAATATCAATATGATATATTTTTCTGTAATTCACAACTTTGTAAACTTTTATTTAATGCGTAACAAGACTTCGAAGACAAGCGAATGACTTTGGTGTTCTGTAGCTACAGGCTCGATTAAAAAAAAAAAAAAAAAAATGTCCAAATATATTATTCAGCAAAAAGTTCTTCAAACCAGCGTGGACAAACTCATCTTCTTTAGTGTTCACAGTGGTCTTCTTCACTAAAGCATCTGTGCAGACCACCCACCGAGGGAAGACACTGGTACGTGGTTACATTTATTTCATTTGAGTTGCTAAAAAGTGAAATATAAACCCAAAAATATACTGTATGTGATGGCCCCGATAAGAAAAGTCTCTGTTTAGATGTAAACTATCCTGCGGGCTTATTTACTCAAAAAATGTAGCTTTTACATTTACGGACATACACTGAACTTTTTCAGAAAACTAGTATAACAAACCAGTACAACAAAGGCTCGGCTCTTGCTACAGCGTTGCCAAGTCTATGAAAATTCTTGATCGGTTGAGAATGTGGAGAATGTGCAGTCTTCCCCAGTGGGCAGACATGTCCACTAATGATAGAAACAATGGTTTATGGGTACGGCTCTGTCTGTGTCTCCCCTCTGAAAAATCTGGAGAGCCGAGTTAAAGAGGGAAAAAAAAGAAAAACACAACTCTCGAAGGATGTGTCCTTGATCTCTTGTTTTGTTTGTCCACTTTCCTCGCTGCTCTCTCATTTGTTTCCCATGCTGTTGCGAGACAAAACGCTCAAGGCAATTTCACCACCACCACGCAGGCGCCCGCCCTGCCAATGTTGAGAGGGACCTCCTACAGGAAGACAGAGAGGTTAACATGCAGCCTCTCATCTGAGGCTGCCTTCAGAAAATCCCACTTTACTTCATGCAGATAAGAGGGTTACAGAGGTAAGATTTGGAAACATGTTGTAAAAAAAAGAGAGAAAAACAAGCTATAAAGTGTTGATCGTATTCAGTGATTCCAGCAGATTTATTCCCCCGAAGGGCGTTAACTGGAGCCCAGATGTTATGTGTCACAAAATCTGGCAAAAACAAGCAAGTTTAAAGTTCTCGAGAGCAGAATTTGCATCATAATATTTTTTTTTTTTATATCTAAAATAATACAAAAATATTATTTGAAAAGAATGATAAATGAGTCTTGGTTGATTACCTCAGTCCACTCATTGTTCTGTGCATCGTAGGACTCGACAGTGTTCAGATATGACTGGCCATCATATCCACCCACAGCGTAAAGCCTGTCACCCAGCAGGCAAACACCCACCGCATCCCGGGGAACACTGAGGGAGGACACAGTGGTCCACGTGTCCGTCTTTGGGTCATACCTGTAATTCAAATATTTGGTCAAATGATCGTTTTTTTGTAGTTGGTGTGATGAAAAAAAAGCACAAATCATTCATCCAATCAGCCCAAATCTCAAGAGGGGCACAGCTTCCCATCCCCACTAATTGAGACATCCTTATGTTCTCCTCTTTTTAATCACTGATGTCTGAACAGTCACCAGCAGCAACTCCTTTCAGCACGGACGGAGAGCCAAATTGAAACTTAAAAGCGAAAACGGCCTCTTGAACGGCAGCTGGAGTCCAGGGAGAGCTGGACTCATCAGTGAGGACAGAAGTTGCTGAAGGAAGAGTGTTTTTCCCCATGATGACCACGAAAATGAGGAAAACGAGGCCATATATATTTACTTTTAATGACTTCTGGGCAAATTAAATGTTTAGAAATGCAGCTTTAACTTGCTGACACTTGGTAATACCAACGTTTGCAGCTGCTTCATGCAGTTTTGTATCAGTTTTAGGCAAAGTAAGTCAAAATAATGACGTAGCAGAATGTGATCTACAATCAGTAAATTGTTAAGTAGTTTGTACATAAACAGATGCACATACTGTTTAGTTCAGGGTTGCCCAAACTTTTTCCCTTGGAGGGCAAAAACTGAAACTTAATGATGGACCAAATATATACAGGTTTGTTTTGTATGTAAGATAGAAAATGGTACTGTATGGAAGCTCTGAGGGGCAAAAATTCTGAAAGACAAAAAAAATAATCTTGTGATCCAAGTATGGTCTACAGTAAATAGTTTTTCTTCCTGTGTTTAAAAAAATGCTTTCCTGGATAATCTTTCTAAATTACTTTTTTTTTTTTGTTTGTTTCTTTTTCCCTTGCTTCTCAGGGCTTCCATATAACTGGGATCCCAAGTTCCCTGAATTGACTGACCAGTGCACAAAGCCTCTCTATGCTAGCAGTGCTCAGATTAAGAAAAATAATGAAAAAAACAAAAAAAAAACTTTGGACAGCCCTGTTTTAGGTGAAACAGCCACTGCGAGTAAGTAGGCACTGACTTACTGTAAATTATCTGATGTAAGTGAATAAAAGACGATATATAAGAGGCTCAATATAATTTATAATTATGTAAAGCCTCTATAAATGATTTAAAATGCCTCCCTGTGAATAAATCACTGTGACTGAGCTGTTGTCACATTGACTAAACCTATGTAGAAAAGGGAGATATGTTTACATTAATCATCCGTAATTCAGGAAAGTTTAGGAAAGTAAACAGATGTTCAAATGAAACATCAAAAGTTACATTTATCAAAATGTGTCCGTGGGAAAAATTAGCACCAGATACAGTAGTGTGATGTTAATTTGACGGTTATAGCAGCAATCCTACACTGTCTTCATTAAAGATCCCCTCCAGACATGTTTAAGATGTACACACACACAAATACTCTACTTTTAATCGTGATTTGTGTCTGATGTGGTTCAACTATCTCATTAAAAACCTTAAAATGACATCTACTCCCCTCTCCCTCATTCAAAATGCCAGAATCTATGAATATGTAATTATTTTTCATTTTTCCAAAGTGTAACTGCTGGTCACAAGATGTCTCCTCTACTTCACTGTAAAGTGTATGTGTGCGCTGGAGGCTTCAAGTTTCCACATCACACTTGTGCATGCTGAATATTGGACTGGAAATGGCTTCCAAACTATTTGTGATATCACAAAATGTGCTCGTAGGTCTTGAAAAGTAGATTTTCATTGAGCACAGAGAAAAAACTGACACTTTTTTTGCAGTGAATGTGAAAACAGGCTTCTAGTGTCAAACTCTGCCCATACATCACTCTACACACTGCGGCTGAAACATTCAACTGTAGGAACCAGAAGGAAAAGGTATTCTTATCAGTGAATTACCACTTGAGGTGCTCTACTGTGAGTAGCATCAGGTTCAGAGTGAGGAGGATATTATGGCCACCAGATGGTGCCAGATACTGTAAAATAAAACCATGTGTGGAAACTATGATCTATTCAGTTGGGCATCTTGTATTATAACACAGACATGTCTCAAAACACAGGAACAGGGTGTGGATTGAGGAGACTTTAAGTCCCTTTTGTTCTTATTAGAAACATGTATCCCCACCCGTGACTGAGTTACATCAGCTTGCAATCCAAAACAGTTTACGCAACATCTGTGTATTTTCTCCAGAGAAGGAGTGTTTACCGACCTCTCGACACAATCGGAGAGTCGAGAACAGTGGTTGGAGGCGGGGGCGTCGTGTCCGCCTACAGCGTACAGGAAGTTGTTGTACGTCGCCACACCCACTCCTCCTCGCCTCTTGGCCATGGGAGCACACATGCTCCACTTGTTGGTGTGCGGATCGAAGCACTCCATCGACCTCAGGCATGAGCTGCCGTCTCGACCACCGACTGCAAACAATCTGAGAAATTTAAGAAAACAGCGCTCAAACATCTATAACATACAGCACCGGATCTGGCAGGAGTAGCTCACGTCAGCTGTCAGATGCTTGTAAAAAACAATGACAGAACAGTGATAGTATGACAGTTTTTATAAGATACAGCAGTGAGCAGTGGATAGCATTTTTCAAAGGCTCTTTCCTTGAAAGTGTTCTCTCCCATGAAGATCACATCAGTGTTTTCAGCGCTTGTATCTCGCAGGCCCGACAGCAAGAAAGTAGAGGCTAGGGAAACAGTTTCCTTGTTGTCTATTTTTGACCTAGATGCAGAAATAACTCAGCATCGACTTTAACGCTGAATACTGGATG
Source organism: Pagrus major (assembly GCF_040436345.1). NCBI lineage: Eukaryota > Metazoa > Chordata > Actinopteri > Spariformes > Sparidae > Pagrus > Pagrus major. Next base: position 27,255,865 of record NC_133232.1, on the reverse strand, counting down.
TAGCTGAGCAGCAGCCTCTTTCCTCCTTCGGCACACAAACATATTTAAATGAGGGCTGAGAGCCGGTCTGTTCTCTGCGTAATTTACTCTCAAACGGTGTTGTAAGGCATTTAATACTTACAAATACATAAAGTGTTTTGCTGTTAATAGAGTCTAGATTGCGCTGTATAAATTAGCACACTAATCAGAACTTCTGACTACTTCACAGACACTCTGTAGTTTGTCACACAGACCACAGAGGTCGATTCTGCGTTCAACGGGTATAATATTGTCAAACTATTACTGCACTAATGCTGCCGTTCAGCTTTTCCTGGACCGGTCCACTGTGAGTTACATAACCATGCCTGTGTTGTTGCATGCTCTCTTCCAAGTTACGTATTACATTACTGTTGACCGTTTTCCACAGCAAAACTTGCTGCAGTGTTTGTTCTGCAAATTGACTTTCAGAGGATTTCATGGTGGATATAAACATTTCTCTCTCGACAAGGGCACATTGATTTTGCATGAGAGCAACAGCTGATTTGTCTTTAGCAAAAACTAAATCCAGATGCGGTGTTCATGGCTAAATATTAACTCTGTAAATAAGATGATTTTGTGATAGAATGGCTTGAACATGCATACAAAGGCCAGAACACATGGTACCGTATGGTAATCTCACATTGGAATATTCAAGTTTTCTGCATTTAAAAAGCCACGCAGGGCTCTTACAAAATCATGTGCTAAATTTGGCATTCCTTTTTTACTCTAAATTGCCTGTGTGCCTCTCCAATGTCTGTTGTGGCTTTTTAGATGCCAGTGACCTCGACCTCAGGCTCCAACGCAGCAGAAAGTCAACAATACACTTTGCCTGAAAGCGTAGGGCTGCACATTTTAGCATTAAGCTAAGTGGGCTGCATAAAGCAACTTACTTTCCGTTGAGTGCTGTGACTCCCATGGTGCTCCGTGGTGTTGACATACTGGCCACATAGTTCCACTGTCTGGCCTGCGGGTCCCAGCGCTCCACTGTGTTGAGATAGCTCCAGCCGTCGTGGCCTCCCACGGCATACATAGGGCCCTCCAGCACAGCAATCCCTACACGAATGGAATCGAGAGATGCACGTTACCCAAAAAAAAGCCTGCCGGTTTGGTATCAGTACTGGTACTTGTGTATTAATATGTGTATTTGTGCGTCCCTGATAAATAAAAACAGAATGCAGTCATTTGCAAACAAAGTAGCATGTAGTAATATCCTTTATACAAGTTCATAAAGAGCCTTTCGAGGATTCCACAACTTTCCCAGTCTTTTGTTGCCCCATTCCCAACTTGTTTGAAACGTGTTGCTGGCATCAAATTCAGAATAAGCATATATTTACAAAAATCGAGTTGATGAGGTAAACCATTAAATATATTGTCTTGACTGTAAAGCACCTGTGATTAGGGATGAGACAATAAAAGATTTTACCATGGATCAGGATAAAAAAACACTCAGGATAATTTATTTGTGGTGAATTTCTATTATTGTTCGTTAATTGGAATAGTTTTCAATATCCACACAGAAGTGATTCGCAAAAGCTGCATAGCTTGTTATCTTACAGTCCTGTATTGATTTCCTGATTTATTTTGAATTTTCACAAGGGGGAGCCTGCATCTTTCCAGTCAATCCACAACCAGCCTGCCACCGTGGCTAAAGGCTCAGCTTGCCCGTTGTAAAACCAAAGGTAAATTGGATGTTTGGAGCCTGCTGGAGGAAAGTCTCTGCCCTGCAAAACAACACCTCTAATTTGCACCCTCTCATCTCCGTGACCACTGCCCAGCTCTGTTCATTGAATGGTTTGTTTGTTTTCACAAAAAAGGATGTTCACTTAAAAGTGGGTTTCCTATCTGTGATGGAATAAAACATGTTATTATCTGTATGATCCCATGAATTTCAATGATTTTGGCCAGGATACTTGACATGAAAGTGATCAACATTGGCATTACAAATAATTGTAGAAACATTTTCTGTTATTATAGTATTTATTATGTATGTGTACTAAATGCATGCACGCATATACCAGAGCTAAAGCGTCTGAGGATCATAAAACAAATACTGTATAGCATTATAAAGCCTAATATCAACACATAGGTGTCATTGACACAGGGGAAGCTGGGGCTTGCACGAAGAAATGACTACTCACAAATAAGATTAAATTAATTTGATGCACCATTATGCAATTTTTCTTCGCACCACATGTATCTTCTTTCACCTCATACGATCATATGTCCCCACCACTTTTCAATACAAAGCGACGCCCTTGTGTCAACACATGGAAATGTTTGTGAACCACGCGTCGATGAGTAAATCAATTAAATTACATCTCCGATTCAAACTTTCCTTCAACAGTTCTTGGAGAGAGCTGAGGCAGAGGTACATTTCTCAGCAGAGTGAGTCATGCAGCCGACCCAATCTTTTCACAAAACAGGAAGAATATAAAACTGCATTGTTGTTCCTCATTCCCCAAGTCACAGGGGAAAGTGGTTTTCACCAGCAACATTGCAGAGGATGTTTTAACACAATGCATTTTTATATTACCACCCTCATTTCCTTTGGTGAGAGTTCAATTATTTTGGGGGAACATGAGGGCAAGACCGCATTCGGAGGAACTCGAATGACAAAAACAATGTTAGACAGCAACAATTCTCGTAGTGATTCGCTCTTTTATTACTGACTGTGGTTTTGGAATGAAAAAGAAATAAGTTTCTTTTTCTTGCCTTTACCCATAATGCACACAGCAGGCAACAGCCAAGCAGGGATGTTGGTAGACGCGCTATCAAATATATTCAGACTCAAAATATGCACGCCACAAGCAAAGCAGCGAGAGATATTTGCTACGGGAAAGATCAAAGACGACACAGGTAATCTGTACAGTGTGATCTCCTGGGCTCGCTGATACCTCCGACCACACTGGGTGAGTGAGCTGAATGCTTTGACAAGATCTCCCCGTTCTGTTACCCAGACCTGTTTCAACTGTGAATCAAAACGCTTCTGATATGAGATTTATTGGGCAGGGAAGGGTAAGGAAGAGCAGGGCCAGCACAGCCTGCCAAGCTTTGATAGGGGAAATGGGTAAATATCAAAGGTCTATCTCAAAAAGAAATGTGTGATTTTCTTTTTTTTTCTTTTTTTTTTAAAGTGTGCCAGCTGTGCATCCTGCCATTTTCGGTGTTTCATAACATCAGGTAGCCTGGCCGAGCACAAACCTTGTACTTTGAAGCAGAATTGTGTTTTATTGTGAACATCGTCCGGAAACTTAATGATTTTTTCTAAAATGTTAGCAAAATGCATATAATATGGATCAGATCTTTGAACAGCAACAAATCATTTTCTTTATGACACACAGAGCTGCGAAGGGTCATTGATTAATCGATTAGTAGCAAAACAAGCTATTTAAATCCATGTCATTGAGCTGTGGGAAATTTTCATTGGTATTTTTCCATACTTTGTAACACATTACACTTATACAAACTAGACAAAATTATTAATCATTTGATCGAAAAAAATAATTGTTAATTGTAATTTGCAGCCGCTAGCTCAAGTTCAACCTTTTCAGACTTTTCATTTTTTTGTTGATTCTGGCGACCCCTGTGGACAAAAGAGGTATGATCACCATCACCTCCTGTTGCATAGATCCTGAGGTGGCTGCTGTATGCATTTGTTTTGGAAGTGTGTGAAAGAAAGAGGCAATTTATTAAATATTAAGTCTGAATATTAAATATGACAAAGGTGAAACAAAGTAAACTGTTTTAGTGATGTTCACACACTCCAGCTTAGTAACACTTATTTTTCTTGAGAAAGCTAAAGTTATCAACATTCTCTTATGATCTTTGGGGAATCCGACACAGCGACAGGCATTAAGAATAACTTTATAGTAATATACAATCTTCTTGCTGATGGTCTTGTTTGTTTGTTAAGAAGACTCAGTATTAAACCCAGACTGTTTTTTCCTCGTAGTTTGTTTAAATTAAAATCTACATTACTCACCTAGTCCATGTCTGTGTGTTGACATGGGGGGCATGGTGGACCACACTTTATTGATTGGATTGTAGCACTCCACCATGTTGGACGTCTTGAGTCCATCCCTCCCTCCGACCACGTACAGCTTGTTGTCTATCACCGCCACGCCAAACTGCAGCCGGCGTCCGTTCATGACTCCGACCTGGACCCAAGTGTTGGTCCGCAGGTCGTATTTCTCTATAGTGGTGGAGCCTTAACCACATGCACAACAAGTGTTACACTTTAAATTTACCGCGCTGCTTTTCAGTGATAACTGCTGTGTAAAGGCCGTACCTTTGGTAGCATCCATCCCTCCGACAGCATAAAGTGCACCCACTGTGGATTTTCTGGGTTTGGTTCTCGGGCTCTGAAACATGGGACGTCTCTCAGGCAGGAGATGGTACTTCATGGCCTCCATCAGCAGCTTTTGGCATTCCAGATCATCCGAGAACATCTTGTTGTTTTCCAAATCTGCAAGGAGCTACATATTAAAGAATTACATTAAAGGTTGACAGTGAAAGCTGTTTATTACGACCCATATGGTCGTTTCTTGTTAGGTGGTGACCTCTAGTGGCCGTAGTAATTATTACAGCAGCAAAAGAGGATGTCAGGAGAAGTAGTATAGTAGAGTCCACATTGGGAGTAGGTTGGGGGTTGGTGAAACAAACACAGGACTTTCACTAGGGATAACTGTAGTTACATAAGTAGTTTAACACAAACCACAATGTTTTCCTCAACCTAACCAAGTAGGAGTCTTGCCTAAACCTAACGTCCAGTACGCCTGCCATTGGCATGGTGCAGTTGTGTTGTTTTGTTTCGGGAGTGACTCGCAGTCGACCTACTGAGTCGTTTAACATGAGGATGTGTTGAAAAACTGCCAAATGTTTACTGTGTTTATAAAAATCCTTTGAAGGGCTGCGATGAAATGCCTGTTTATCTGAAACCAAGTTTATGTGGTTTAGAATTACCTTGAGCACTTTACGTATAAAATGTTTAAACGTAACAGACTGTAGAGTTGACGTGCAGCTTACATAACAGATGAGCTCATGTAACACAAAGACCCCTGCACATAAACAAATTCTCATCTTTAGATGTGGTAAAAAAGCAAGCCTTCATTTGCAGCCACTGTAGTCGCATTTTTCATCTGTTTGGAAAACATCTCACCAATTTTCCCAGTCTTTTTGGAAAATATCCCCTTGTGAGTCTTAAATATTTTACCTCTAAATAACATTGAGCCCACACTGAAGATTAAAGCAGTTGCTTTTCTGAGAGAAGTTTGAATATTTCACCACACATTACCTTTTCATAAATAAATAGTTGTGTATGTATTTTTATTGATCTTATTAAGCCTGCAAATAATATTCTGCTCATGTTTTCAGTTTCTACTAAAAAGCCGTATCAGTTTTGACAAATGCAGTGATTCATCTCTGTTGTTTGTTTGCCTCACAGCGAATATTGTCTCACCATCCACGGGATGAGATAACGTGCGTATTATCTCATATTTTCCACGTATTTTTCATTCATTAAACATTCACTTCATTGTTGTTTGCATCTTGCATCTATTATCCAATATGAAGCGAAAAACAAAATTCACATGTGCATATTTGGTTTTGGAGGTCTGTGAGTAAAACTAAACCTGCCTATTTTCATACTTCACGTCTGCCAAAAATTTGCTTATCTGGGTTTGATGTTATGTAAATGAGGATGACACAGTTGTAAAACAATGCTTCCTCTCAGAAACACGGCATTCATAAAACATGACAGTTGCAGTGGTTAGAACAATAATAATTCAAACACAAGCAAGCTATTTATAGCCTGACAAAAAGAAAAAACTCATGTGTAGCTGTCATACTGTCAGCGTGATTTATCAGTGAGACGGAAGAATGTTTTCACATCAGCCACAAACTAAAGAAATATTATTGACAGTGCAGTAGTTCATTGACTGTCAGAGGTCAGTTGGAAGACTGATGATGCATTAGGGGAATCTCTTGCAGTCAATGTTTAGGATTTTAAGCTTAAAGGGTAGCTCCACCAATTTTACACATTAAAATGTGTATACAGGTGTTGGGGAATACTGCTGCTACATATGTGAAAAAGTCGCATAAAGCCGTTCGTGGCACAAGAAGAAGCTGCATGTCGTCTGCATGATAGATTGCCTCCAGTGATGTGAGTAATGTTGGCGCCAGGTTTAAAAAAGGAAGAAAAATGTGTAGAACAAAAAAGGCAATATCTGGTTCTCCTTGATCGATTTTGATCATTTGTTTTTGAACTGTCCATAATGAGTCCAACAGTGATATTCTGTAGGAGTGAAATGCTAGACCAGTGGACATGCTTTATAATAGTTTTTTCTAAAATGCAGTAGTACTCCCCAAGACCTGTAAGCACACTTTAATGTGTAAAATTGGTGGAGTTACCCTTTAAACAAGTACTCGTTTAATTAGTTGATAGATTGACAAAAAACGAGGAAGCAAAATAATTGGCACTGTCATTCATTTTGCCAGCAAAAATGCCAAAATACCCTGGTTCCAGCATCCCAACTGTGAGGATTTGCTGCTTTCCTTCGTCTTATATGACAGTAAAATGAATATCATTGAACAAAACAAGACATTGGAATCTGTCATGTTAGGCTCTTAAAAATTATTACAGGCATTTTTCGCCATTTCCTGACATGTAACAGACCAAACAAATTAAATCCTCTGTAAATATTAAGAAAACATTTGTAAAAGAAAGAAAGATAATTTGCAACCTGGACAGACTTACTGCAGCAAAAGTAAAAAATGACACTTTCTGTTGATACTGAGGACACAGAAGACATGGTGACAGCTCAGTTCTCAGCTACAAACTCAGCAAAAGAACAATACATGATCCTCATAACACCTTTGGACCTTTACCCTCTGTCTCACCTGTGGAGGAAGAAGAGGCAGGCGGATGAAGGCCAGCAGCACCCCGAGGTCCTGCTGTCGATGCTGGACATCGTACCGCACCCACATCATCAAAGCTTGGAAGATAGTTTCCTCATCGGGGACATTGATTTCATCGCTGGAGAGAAGCTTAACGATCTCAGCCGTGGGGAGCAGCAGGAACTCCTGGTTCTGAATGACCTCCAGGAAGTGTTCCTGGAACACAGAGGAGACGTGGAGGAGACAGATAATCATCAGTCATTAGCTGAGGGCTACGCGCGGTGCAGCTTTGTGTGTCCGAGTGTTTGCGTTCCTACACCTGTGAGGACCGATGGCACAAGGACAGAGAGGGGAAGACAAATTGTTAGTAGATAGAGAACGCAAATTTAGAGGTTTCTATCAACAATAACTGACAGTGCGATGCTCTCCATCTCTCTTAGATCTTGAATGAACAGATGAAACTGTCATCTGTTTCACTTAGCTCTCTAAATAAAATGATCCAAACAACAGCCGGCTACAAATCAATCTGGCCCAAAACAACTCAAAAAAAAAGCCTCTACATAAGCTTTTAAGGCGTTTTTGCTGCTGATGATACATGACATCGTTAAGCCTTTACAAGCCTTTTAATGAGAAACAGAAAGGCACTGCACACCAACATTACCATCACGCCAGTGCAGTGTCCAGCTCTAAGTTTTGTGGAAGACGCTCTCTATTGCCTTCCTAAAGATTGATCTTCCATTTACTGGCCAGAAGCCCGGGCAATATTACAGCGCTGCATGGCTACCTCTTCAAGGACATTGTCTCTGGGCAGTTCCATTAGGGATGATGCTATATAAAACACCCTTTCTCCTCTACAGTATGTTATACCCAACATCAAAACACACGAGAGACAAGCACAGCAATCCTCGGCCATAATCACGCCCCGTTTCCTTTTTTGAACGAGGCAGCTGCGCATTAATTATTAAGCTGCCAGAATAACTTTGACAAATCAAGCACTCGCTGTAGGGCGGATGCTCAACAATTACGAAAAAACAAGCACGCTATTGATCATCAACTTGCAGCAAATTACAGTGTCTTGGTCCGATCTATTATGAGAGCAGGTTTTAAGAGCTTAACACAGACAGCCTTAATGAAATGAGGGACATCTATTGATCTGCTGTGGTAACATGGAGGGAGGAATTCCAGCCAAGTCTTTGACGTTGCTTTAGACCAATTATTTGTAATTACCAGTGCCAAACGGCTGACAACTAAATTGAAAGCTTGAACCTAGTTTGTTTCATAACCATTTAAAAGGGATGTGTTTTCAAATGCTGGCAATCTCATTGGTGAGTAAACTGCTCGGAAAACAAGATCAGCGGGAGAGGATGCTAATTGATTTAACTACTGCAAAAGAGTAATTGTGTAATAACAGTGTTCTTCTGGGGAGGAGGAATGCTGATGTTTAATCGGAGTGATGCTGCTAGAATTACCGTCTAAGAAGTTTTTGATTACCATGTTATTGGCAGAGGCTGGCAAAGCTATATTTTATATTTTTCAAAATTGGGATTCATTCACAAAATCCAAATTCTGTAGTATTTATCGAGATAACTGAAATATAGCTATATTGCTCAAAAGAAATACAGTCATTTCAAACAATAACCAAAAGGGGCAAATCTTTCATAAAGGAAAAGGATGTGAGAGCCGGATCTCAGCTGCCATGCTCAACTAGAAAAAACAAGCTTATCAAAACACAACTCGCTCCACTCAGAACCCAGAGGATGGGCTTCCAGGAAGCCCACAGCTCTCGCTGCTCATTACAGAAGTGATTGAACAGGAAGTTGGCCCTCTTGTGCAGTTTGATGATTAGATTAACCTCCTGGTCCTGGATGGGGTCTATGTAAACAGGCTGAGCAGATGTCCTTCAGGAGATAAGGCACCGCGCTCGCGCTGTCACTTCTGCACGGCCAGCCAGACGTTATCTGACAAATATGTGCATGAATCTTAATCCAATGCAAATATTCTCCACAGATACAGTGCATATATATAGAAATAGCATTTTCACAAGTCTGGCAGTGCACTAATCAATGTGTGGTAACGTGGTATTTCTTACTGACAGCCATATAACCAAATTAGATAAAGTGAAAGCATGAAACTATTCCATTTCTATTCAAATGTGCACATCGCACACCCATTTCTCTGCTGATATAAGATGATATAAATAATAAAGACACCAGAGGCTCATTCCTTCACACATTATGACAGGTTATTTAAATTAACAGGCCTCAAAACAGAGGATGGTCTCAAATATTTCAATGTGTTATATACAGTATATCAAGCCGTGGCACATTGTATGTCACGGCTTGATATGCGGAGTGATGCTGCTAGAATTGTGACTGAATCCACAAAACATTGGTTATTATAAAGTGTGTAATCAGAGTTGATGTGAGGAAAATAAAAATCAGATAAGGTCCACAGTAAATAGAGTCCGTACACTAGATTTACTGCAGCCTTTCATGTGAAATTACAATAACACTAAATGTTTAAATACTCTCGATACTGTTACAGCTCTCATTACCACAGCTGCCCTTGTGTATTCACGCAACCAAGAGTCACTTTTGAGAGTGCAATCCCTTATTAAAAAAATAAATGATTTATGCATAGCAATGTCAATTCGCCCTCCTACCATGGTGTAGTTATGAGCCACATTGAGCAGGTCCACGCAGCCCTGGGCGTCGGCAAAGGAGCGTATTCCCAGGCAGTTGGAGGGATGAAGCTGTTTCATCAGGAAGTTACAGCAGACCTGGATGACTTGTGAAAGCTGGAGGAGGCAGGCTGCCGCCAATAAACTCTCAATGGTCTCCTCTTTAAGCTCGAGGACGCCTGCAATGTCAGGACGAGAAATATATATTTTTATGTCATGACTGGAGGCGGCCATAATGTCGATCACAGTGATGGGAGAAGTATCAACATTTAATTCATACTTGAGAATGGGGTTGCAACAGTATGAGATTACTGATTATTATTATTATTATTATTATTATTATTATTATATTTATTAAAAATAATCATAGTATTATTGTTATTAACAGCTGCAATGACCCTTAAAGGAATGAAAACAGAGGGTTGTTTAATATTTTCAACAAATATTAAACAGTACAATAGAATTCAGTACCATAGGTGAGCAAATGTACCAAATGTAGTCATCCTCAATTTTTATACCATAGTTACAGTTTAATGTTATACCACTGCAACCTTACTTGAAGGGTAACTCTACCAATCCCACACATAACTGCTGAAATGTGAAAAAAGTAATTTACAGCCTTTTGTGGCTCCAGAGGAAGCTGCATGTAATCTGATAAATTGCCTCCAGTTGCATTGTGGGTAATGTAGGCGCCAGGTTTTGAAAAGCAGTCCACTGGTCTAGCATCACAGTCCTCTAACACTGTTCATTACGGACAGTTTAAAAACAAATGATCAAAACTGACACAGCAGAACCAGAGATGCCGCTTTTTTTTATTCTGCGCATTCTTCTCCCTTTTTTAAAACCTGGAGCCTACATTACCCACAATGCAACTTAGCCACTGATTGACATCACTGAAGGCAATTTACAAGATTAAACGCAGCTTCCTCTGGAGTCACAAAAGGCTTAATACTTCTTTGTTCACATATGCAGTAGTACTCCCCAAGACTCCCCAATAGTCATTGTGACGAATAATCATACTCAGGCTACATAAACTTATTTTCTTTAGCAAAATCGTCATGTTGTTTTATCCTATTTTACGATTAAAACACTGTAGAAGTGGTAAGCTCTTATCAGAGAGGATTTCTCCTGTAAAATGTGGCAGTTTGAACTGAACTGCTGCCCAGTCCATCAGCCCAGTGATGGATTGCCTTATTGATCCATTTTAATCACGCTGGATTTCAGAAGTCTCATAATAACTACTTACAAGAGCTAGTGAAGGTCTTTACGAGCACTCACCCGTGTAGGCAAAATTAACCAGGGATCTGAGGGCTTCGGGATCCACTCCCTCCATCTTGATCTCCTCCTGCTTCGCCTCTCTCACATCGCTGGTGAACATAGCAGCAAAGTAGTCCGACACGGCGCTCAGGACCAGTCTGCCATAAAGATAAAACGCAGTGAATTAGTGCTCTTGTACTGTACATTAGTTTACTTGTCTGTGGGAGATCTGTACGCTGATTATTTTAAGTGGTCAGTGAATCAATCCTGAGGTTTCGTGTCCTCAAGGAAAGGGCATATCTTCGCAGTATACTGTATCACAATGTATTTTCTGTAGTACTGATTTATACCGCTATGCTGGGTCACCATGACAGATGGAATAACTTCCTGTTCCCCCCACATTCAGCATCATTCTGCTTTGTCAGTATATGATAAATGACATTACCACACATACTTCATGTTGCTAATAGCTACACTGGTCAGACTTCTAATTATGTTAACTCATTTGTCTAGCTCCTGTAACACACTGCTTGATTCATGAAGGAGCACAGAGATCATATGGCAACCCAAGGAAGTGAGATCAAGTGACACAGTCCAACAGTCTACACCCATATTTCCATAATGCTGTGGTTTCTAATATTTATGTACGCATTAACCATATTACGTGTCCTTCATTATGTCTGTACACCATCCCTGCTTTACTTGGCTGTGTCTTATGAGCAAATATGAAGCCAGACAGTCAGACAGCTGATCATTTCACCCAACTAGGTCAGTCACTGATACTTTTTTCTCTCTCTCTCTGTGGAGCATTCTGGTTTCTGTTTCATGAGTCTGTCTGGATGAACTAACGAAATACGCCATAAGCATATGCACCCAGTGAATGTGATGCCGCTCAGTGTTCAGAGGATGTCATGCGATCTGTTCAACTCAGCCGCTCAACCGAGGCCTGGATGCCCAAATATCGACACCTCCATGTAGCGGATCACAGTGCTCCCTCAAGTCTTAAACGTAATGTGGAAATGAGGAAGGGCATTGGTGTAATTAGATCACAGCAGTGTATGTTGTTTTGATGCAAACCACTGAACGCGGAGTTTGCATATCTTTCTTGTCAAGCATCACCTGAAAAGTCAGAAGAATCTTCCTTTGTATTTCAAAGATTGTTCAACTATTCCTCAGATGGTTCAGGCTGACAAAATATGTTTCATCATGCAAACTAACGTCCAGAACAAAGCCTGAACGCACACATCAACAAGTAAATCAAGTGAATCAACATGGGCTTCTGTCTTCGATGCAGGCGTAATTAAAGGAATCAAAGCAGACAGTGGCAGCACAAACACCAACCTGTGCGCTGGTATCTTATGATCCCCCGCTATCAACAGGACATCACACAGCTGCTTGTGCTGGAGGTAGGTCTCCATCTTGCGGAAAGTCTGTTCTGCATGATTTGTTGCCTGGAAGTACTCGTCGGAGGAGTTGGTGTTCATTCTGGTGAAGGTGCTCAAAGCCAACCTGTGTGAAGACAGGCAAGGTGGGAGGAAGAGAAGAGAGGTGTTGCATGACTAAGTAATCGACCAAAGCAATGAATGCTGTCTGTACTATAACATCTTTGCACATCTTTCACTTTTCCTTTTTCTGATCATTTGGGCATTGCAACATAGCATGGGACATCGTCTCTTCTAAATTAAACGTACTGCAAAGAACTTTAAAAGGTGTAATATGTAGGAATTTTAGTTGAAAGCATTCAAAAAATAACTAAAATGAACAACAAAATGAGAATAAATAGCAGTTTTGACATCATAATGTCTATGTGTTGTGCTGCAGAGATATCTAATGATGTTTAGGTAGCTGCTAGCTGCGCTAGTTTTGTTCCAAAGCTCCTGTGCTAGCGGTGTAAACACCAGTACTCCCCTGGTCCTCGAGCTCCCAGTCAGAACCGCTAGCTGCACGGCTAACTGAGCTAACTTGCTAAGGGCAGCTACAGTTAGCAGCAGTAGGCAGTTACTCTGATGATAGACTGCCCCCTATTTGTTTTGAGTATAAATTTGACAGGTAGCCAATTCTTGCATGCTGCACCTTTAAATGAATATGAAAGAGTATCAATGTTATCCCGACACCCCTTTATGACCTACATAAGCAAACAAGACCATAACCAAGAAGATTGGCTATTTCAGTATGATCATTATAGTTATTTTTAATGCCTAATCACCATGTTGGATTCCGAGGTGAAACCTTTCTTTTTGTGTGATGAGGATGAATTTAGGGGTCTCACAGCCTGTGGAAAGAGGCTGCTATGTAGTCTGGTGATACAGCACAGCACTTAAACAAAGTTTACTTTGTTTCACTCTCGTCATCTTTTATCCAAATTGGCCGGCAGAATAAACTTAAAATTTCCTTCGCAGTAAGTTACCAGAATAATAATCAAGGTTGTGTTGAAATAAGCTGGGGAACACCAGGAAAACACAACATGTATTTTCTTCAGCCAATAATTTCACATTTTTGCATTTTAAAGAGAAGTTACTAACCTGTAGTTTATGCAAGCCTCAAGGTAAGAGAGACTGAGATCTAGTGAGAAAAGACTGTTTATTATTCCATAGCTCAAATAAGATTTGCTGTTTTCCCTCCTCTCTGAACCCTTGCAGCATATGTATTGATCCACATGGAGCTCTTGTCTCCTTGGAGCAAATCTTTCCCGTACTTCCGAATCCCAGTTTAGTATAATCTGCCAAGGGAGCAAAATTTGGAATTCTCTGCCGACACATTTTGTAAATTTGTCTTAACGGCTCAGAAAAGCCCTAAAATCACTTCTTCTATCGAGCCAGTGCCTTCCACATGGTTTGCCAACATAAATTGGATCCAGTCTCTCTCACCCTCAAGTCTAAAGGCCCTTTATGAATATTGCTTGTTTTCCTTTTTATGTAATTATTTGTTTGTTTTTTTTCTCTTATACTTTTCTATCACATGAGAGTGCGTTCTTAGACTGTTAACAATACTGTTTGTTCATACTCCATGAAAGAATTCATGTGTGTGAGTGTGACCTTGTCTAATTCATTATACTTGTGCGATGGACGAGTGTTTTATGAGCTCAACTGTTGTCAAGTAATATCTTTTACTACGCTATAAATCTAATTGATACATATTACTGGTACTATTTCGTGTAATCGCTGCCTGCAGAGTGCCACTATTCAAGCCCCTGGAGGGTTTTTTAGGCAATTCTCCTTCACATTCTTTCTTGTTATGCATCGCTAACACAGACATATTGCATGTAAGAAATAGTAAGCAAGTAAACAATAATCACTCAACACTTAAAACACTTCAGGTGAAATAAACAAGGACAATTCAAGTTAACGAGACAAATTAATAAACACATTAATTAATTTCACTCACTGTTTCGTTTTATTATCATAAGTAAGGAATAAAAAAAATTAAAATTCAAAAGCTGAACACAGCAAGATAAGCAACAAATGACTGCAGACACAAAGGGCTTATTTGGACACATGGCACTCCTGAATCCCCCATTCCCTGCGGTGTATCTGCATCTTTCTTGGCGCTCCAAGCTGAAATTAAAACTGTTACAGACTAAACTCCGTACATAAGTGGATAACTAAGCGCTGCAGCCCAATGGGACGAACAAGCACCGCAATCTATGCAACAGCTTCCCAGACAGAATTTCCCTGTGTCTGTGTGCGCACATGCCTTTGTGTCTGTTCCTGCGTGCGTCTGCATATCTGTGTGCGCACGTGTGTTTTTCCAAAAAGACAGGGACTTAACAAGTGAGCAAGCCTGTTCCTTGCAGCATTGTGACCAGGCTGAGTCCATGTCCCCACAGGCTGCTAGATTACATGCTGTTTTACAGGAATCCAAGTAATCCCTCAGACTCATGGCAAATAATGCAGCCCGGCCGCTCGGTGTCCTTCACAGAGCAAGTCCACTCATTGACATTTAGGGTTGTTTGTTACGCTACATAAACAGACCCAAGCTGCCACTCTGAGGGAATTTACCGTCATCTCATGGTTCTTCTGCTGTGTTAAGCTCGAGAAAAAATGTCAATGCTATTTAAAGCGACACTTTATGTCCCCACTCATTACCACTCGTACGCTGATATGAGAGCTGCACAAACTAGTAAAATTACCGATCTGTCAATACAAATGAACTGAAAACCCTGTAATGCTTGGCAGCGCTCTGTATTGGCACACATGAAGATTGATAACTCAGGAAGGATGGAGGGGGTTGTGGCTGTTATTGATGTCCTGATTAACACACTATTACAAAGTTTTTAGCCGAGTGTGTGACTTTCTCCTCTTTGATTACCAAAAGCAACAACATTTTCCCCTCAGGGAATTGTTTATATTGCCCTCCGGTCGCTGCACTATCCTATAGTCTAATCTTTATTGGGAGACTTTCTACTAAATGCAACCGTAATTTATTGCCCTGTCACGATAATTCCCCACTGACTCCTGGAGTCCTGGAGAGGAACACCAAACAAGACTGAATAAGCAATGGGGCCGTAAAACTGAGATGCATTGCCTTTGTATTGGCTCCAAGGCATGCTATAAGGATTTTTCATGCCTACCAATCTCTCCGACACTAATTGCTTTGGTATCACGTTCTAGGGAGCAGTAAATTTCTCTGAGGTGTATATTTCGCTTTCAGTAGAGGGTTGGAGCATCAGAGGTGTAGCCCAATTTTATTGGGGCACTAAAGCCCCAGAACACCTTACTCCCGAGAAACTGCTGTAGGGACATTGCTGTATATTGCATATTACTAAGCATTTTGAGGAGAACAGAGCCTATAGATTTATTTTGTGCTCTACAAACTACTTTAATGTGCCAACTTGCATTCCTGGAATAATGAGAAAGTAAATCAGGCTGTATTAAAAGAACAGAACAGAATGGCAAGCTTTTATTTCTCATCGCACCTTACCCTACAGTATACACATGGCATTATCTTCAGTGAGCACGCATCAGCTGAAGTCTTGTCATTTGCTCCTCACACCTTCCCAAAGATATCACACCAAAAATGTGGATAATTGGATCTACAAAAAAAAGCATTACAAATTCAAAAATCTCTGCTACAGAGGTGAGGCAGAGGTCATGTGGATCTTACTTGTGTTGCCTATTTAAAGGCTGTACAATGGAAACAATTTATCAAGAAAAACACAAAGAGTTGCAGTAATAATAGCACGGTGGAGTTATTAAAATATCATGTTTAATTTCCCTTCTTCCTGTCTTCCGTCTGGCTCCTCTCTGCACTCAAACTGCCCTCCTAGATGAATCGTCAGACGATTCAAGATGTGCTTTCGTCAGCCCCTAGCTGTAAAGGTTGTGAGTCAGACATGTTGCTGAGATTCTCAGTCTTATTCCAACTAGTGTCAACTCCATCCCTCTACAAGAGGGAAAGTCGTGCCTGCCTGGGCCAAGTGGGAAAATGTCTCTTTCAAAATGGATTAGAACAGCCATTTGCCCCTGAAGGCTGCTGAGTAGCTTGGGTAGCTGGGTTGAGAATCTAACAAAGCCTTGTGCAGCATGTGCCAAGTCTATATATTCCATGAGATCTTTATGCCTCTGTACTTCGACAGTCGGTGTACTGCCATTCGGCTTTGTGTAGGGAAAAATATATACACTGACTGTAATCGCTTGATCCCGGCACTGAGGCTGAGACGATAACTGTGCAGAAATAGATTTTTTTCTCCCTGCATTTTTCCTATCTTACCGAGGCTTGCAAGAGACTCCTCTGATACCATTGTTACACCGGACATACCTGCTTAATATTGATAATGATGGAGGAAATGTAGCCGCAGACAGAAAGAATGTTCTTTTGAAATCTGCTCCGAATGTGGCCAGCGGGCCCTTTATGTTACAGAGTGCAGAGGGAAATTGCCACAGCCGTTAACAGAAATAAAATACTGCCTTATTATAGCTTTTCCCCTTAGCGTCAACCAAAATGGCATATGCTGTAAAAAAAAAAAAGAAAGTGTGGCGGAGAAGTCATGTCAGCACAATGTCTGTGATCACATAATTAACATCTCAGGTGGGATACCGATTCCTGTTTTGAATATTAAGGAACTACGTCAGGAGGAGATTAATCTCAGAGGAAATGATATATCATCAGTCAAAGTATCTGTTAGTTTAATGATGAAATTCTGCACACATAAATTGGATATCTGTTTGAAGCCACTGAGGAATAATATGTCATGGGATGAATATATTTCATGATTAAAGTTCAATTTTTTATGTTGTTAAGCGCAGCATATTAATACCGGAACTACCTTGAGAAGGTGCAGGCGGTAGATTACCTGTGATCACAATGCTGAGCTCTGCGTTCTAATGCAGAGGAATTTGTTGCAAATTGTAAAATTGTGTGTGTGTGCGTGTGTGTCTGTTAGGGGTTGGGGGCGTCGTGTAAGTGAAAATTGTGCAGATCTTAGCAGAAAAGCTCCTCACTGCTTTGCTGATGGCAGGTTAACTCACATAGTGTAGAAGACTGTCATCATTGTTGGACTGACTATAATCTACTTACATCCGATGGTGGTGGGTAAACAAATTAATCCACATTATTAAAGCGATGGGTCGCATGTGGTCTACTGTAGGCGATATTTACAGATCTAGGTAGATCTAGATCCTATATGCACTTGTAACCAATCTGGCTTTGTGGGCTTTAAAGCTTGTCTTGATATGTTAATGTTTATTTGGAGAACACTACAACTAGTGAGTTATTTCACCAGTAATTCAATAATTTTGCATTTTCCCATAATCCTTCCACAGACCTTCTTTTTTTTAAATCTAAGGATATATTCAAAAACACCTTTCCATAGCTGAATATACGAGTGTGTCTATATTATCATTTCAGCTTGATCACAGTTGTCTATGCCTCTGTGACTCTAACTCGCATAGTGTATGAAACTGTCATCATGATAATTTATTTACATCTGATGATAGTGAATCCACATTATTTAAGAGGTGGGTCCTGCATCACATGTGGTCTACTGTATATATTGGATATTTAGATATAGGTAGATCTCTTTGCATTTGCAACCGATCTAGCTCGGTAGACTTCTTGAGACTTAAAAATCTTAAAGGTGCAGTATGTCGTTTTGGGGAAGAAATTTTTTATCAGAAGAGAAAGGGGAAACAAACTAAACAAACAAGCATTTTTACAAAATCCTTCCACAGATCTTTTTTTAAAATTGTATGGATATAACACCTCTCTGCAGCTGAATATATGACAATGTCTATACTATCACATTTTCAGCTTGATCACAGTTGTCCATGCCTCTAGGATTCTTTTTCAATGCAAATTACCAGATGAGAGTGCCTCAGGATGCTGTTGAACTCAGTCATGGCCCTGACTAATAGTGCCCATGTAAAATTCATAGAAAGCTGTGTCAGGGGTTATTTTCTTTGAATTAGTTCCATTTGGAGGAGAAAATGACTGATCCGCACTTGAACAGAAATGAGGGAATGTGTCCAGCATGCAGTATAATGCTGCTGTATCGCTTCTCACAACTGTTCAAAGCTTTCTGCAAAAGCTAAAAGAGGTAATACTGAAAACTCTGGCTTGATCTTTAGCTTCCATCTGAGATGGCCTTGCTGCGAACAGAATGCTGATTTGGCGAAGTTAAAGAACATTCAGAATCAATTATGTGCGATCACAAAATCTCCCAACCCCTGAGGATGTCGCTCGGAGATTAAAACAGATATACTGTATTTTGCAATTTACGGCATCCTGAGGACGCCTCCGCTGGATGTGTCACACACAGATCGAGACCCTATAAGCCTTGTGGTGTTATGAGGCATCCAACAAATATCTGAATTACTGCTGTTGACAGCGGGAGAGGAGGTGGTATTTCTTTTTCCAAGGCGGTGGAGAGGGAATTGAGATATCATTCAAACTAAAAGCCTGCTGACTGGAGCCTCTGTTAGTGTTTATGTGGGAGAGGTCAGGGTTTCCATTCCATTCAGGTTAACTTCTGTCGTATATTCTCTGCCAAAGGTGCGGAGCAGTTATTTCGATGAGAGTCATGAGGATAGAACAAATATACAGTATATAGATATGTAGAGGGGTTAGGAGCAAGGGTGGGAAACAACAAGGCATCATGTCCCACTCATTCAACTACATTTGATTTAACAACTCTGCAGCTACATGTCAGTCAGTCGGATGAGAGAGGTCGAAATGGAGATGTATTAATCACTTTTTTATTGTCCATATATGAGCGGGATGTAATGTGACGAAGAAAAATTAGACCTTCTCTGTCTCTGTCGGTTGCCTATACAAGCATGTGCACGATTTGTTTAATGCTGCTGGACTTTGGATTTCTTTGGGGAAGACTCGGGTTGGACAGTCCGATGGATGTGACTTTATGCAAGTTCTCGACGGCCAACTCTCTGCCAACACTAACACGAACAAACGACCGGCTTCTAGCACAACACAGAAACTTCACAGAGCCCCTTTAACAATATTAATATCTAACATCAACACATCAAGTCGAGCCAAAAGTATAAGTCTGCTTTTACCACGATGTTTATTTCAAAAGGGTACAGCCCTGAGTTAGGAAGAGCTGTTTTTATTGATTTTGTCAGTTAGTTCAGTTCGAAAACAATCTTAAATATTAATACCAAAAGTGAGAAACCAAATCAATGAGAGAATGGCAGAAACTGAAGGCATGTTTTCCTTGAAGACATTGTGTGAATGAAACTAATCACCGAGGGGCATGTTCTGCAAAATGACTGACACATATTTTCCAACTACAGAGGAACGGCTAAAACTTTTGTATTTTTCACAGCCGGTGGATCTCATTTCTACATTCAGCCTGAGGGATTGTGACAAATTATGTGTCAAGGATTTATGATGTGAGACGTAATAGGGCCACCCAGCTGGTGGAGTAAATGAATGTGCATATCTCAGTGACATCCACATCCACATCTGCTTAGCCGCCGATGAACATGCAAGCCGCGGTGTGTCGCACAGTCACTGGCCTAATTCACTGAACATCCATCTACCGATGCACTGCTTGCCCAAACATTATTTACAGAATATAGTCCCTACAGTTTCCGAGTGAGTGCGGTTCCATTAAACACAACCTTTGATTGAACCTTGATTGAAAAGTGTCATCATGTATTTTCCTATTAACTACTCGTGTCAGGCATATTTTTGCTGTCTCATTTTCTGACTCATTTTCTGTGTAATTCTGGCTGGAAAAATTCATAAAACTCATAAAAAAGACTTTTAAAGTCAAGATTCCATCGCTGATTATTAAATTCATGAATGGATATCACTGCAATCAAGCACAGCTGAGCCAAGGATATATTTTATGGTCCAAGAGCGCGAACCATTTGAATATTTCAGTATCATTGTCAAAATATGACGGCTCTGCTATATTTTACATGGCCAGCGTGAACTCAAGGTCCTCCTGAGAGCCGGAGAGTTACACATTTTCACTGTGAGGCACATCTTTTATGCATGCACTTTTTACACACAGGGGCCCCAAAACACGAACATCTGCCAATTATGCCAACACGAAGAGCCGATCGTCCAAACTGTATCTTAACTCAGAATAATTCATGCTCACTTCGGGGTACTCGAGCGTCCACAGCTCGTGCCGTTCATTTAATCCATAACAGCACAATTTTTGGGCTGCAGATTGAGAGTATGTATTGAGGATGATCTGCTCAATTGCGGTGAGCTTTTCAGAAAACAAAGGGACGGGTTCACTTTCATTGTTCATTTCATCACCAGGTGCACGGAACAAAAGCGAGGCAGGAATCAGCTAAGCTTAAGGACCAATCACCTTAGAATGTCACAGACAAGATAAAAGGAGAGTTGGTCTTTTCATCCTTGATGTCAGGTGCTTTTAGTGTTCTGCCAGACAGCACACACACACACACACCCACACACCTCTAACCTGTTTACTTCCTGAAAGAAGATGTAGGATCACACGGAAGACAGAGGAGGGAAAAACACAAGCTGGAAATGCAGGGGGAGGGATTTATAGCTGGAAAAAAAACCATCTATGACGTTGAGAGTTTGGCATCAGGGTATGTAAACAGATTTTGGTGGAACATAAATTAAATAACCTGCGCCAGCCACTAGCTATAATAGCTTTTGGCTTATAAAGTGGTTGTAGTGGCAGTCTAGATAATTCATGTGATTGCACCGCTTCCTCTTTTTATAGGTCCAGTACGTGTTATGTGATGTAATGGCTCCTTCCCGCTATCCACTTTTAACTCTGGAAAAACGTATTAGCGCGATGTGTAAAAAACTGAATACTCTGAGGAATCAGCCAAAGTCATACAGTGCATGTCACCTGGACCACAACACAGGCGAGGGAGCAGAAAAAGCCCCGGCTTTCGGCCCACTGAATAATTAAAAGGATGCTTTATTGGTTTATCCTGCCTAACATGCTGTGGACAATGAGAGTGAGCTGTCCCCCAGGTGAGCCACAGTGGCAGCTGCAGAGCTTGTGTAAATTGGAAAATGATAGCTGGGCAGATAATTTAATCCAACCTTAATTAAAGGATCTAGATGCTGGATGGCAGTGCAAATATTTAAACCAAGTTAAAACGCTGCAGATATGCAACGTGTATCTAGTCTTAGAAATGCTGGAAACAGATTTCAAGCATGAATGTTCTGTGCTAAGTAAGAAACACTGGGGTTGTGCTCATCTTTCCAGATCACAACCATGCTTACTTTTTAATCCTGTGGTGCTGCCTAAGGCGTCAGACTTCCTCAATTAGATGCAGATTTCATTTAGCAGCTATACTTTCACCATGAAACGTCAGGGAAGCGAGCGTTCCCAAAATAGCATCCCATAATCTGGCTCCCGCTGAGTGAGTGTATGATATGCAAAGTGACTGATGTGGCGCCACATAATAAATCTGTGTCTCCTAAGTGTCTAACACCTCATAACAGTCATACCTCTCTCTGGCCTCCACCTCTGCAGGTTCCTCTGTGCTGCTTTTCACGTCTTCCTGGCCGGTGTTGGCATCCTCTTTCCTCGTGGTGCTGGGCGACGAGCGGCTCTTTGAAGATTCCTCGCTGACCTGGAGACCCTGGATGGTGTTCTGCTGATGGTTCCATGATTGATGACCTGCTCTGACATAGACAGGTGTGGGCCCTGGCGTTGGTGCCAAGATGCTGTGGACTGGGCTGTTTGTCTTCCGGAGTCCTCCGACACCTCTTTCCCGTGAGTGACTCTTCAGCCGGCCCTGGACTGGCGTCACTCTGTGGTCCAGGCCATCCTGTTGGATGTAGCCTCCCACCCCTCCGACGCCGCCACCTCCACTGCCAG
The DNA here is from genome assembly GCF_040436345.1 of Pagrus major. Classification (NCBI taxonomy): domain Eukaryota; kingdom Metazoa; phylum Chordata; class Actinopteri; order Spariformes; family Sparidae; genus Pagrus; species Pagrus major. The sequence continues at coordinate 27,233,732 of NC_133232.1, read as the reverse complement.
CCGAACCTTGGGATGAATGGCTGAACCAGCGCCAGCGGAGCCTGAGGATCTGCTTCACGTCAAATTCCTTCTTCCCCGACACAGACATCCTCCTCTGGGTTTGGAGACGAAGGCAATGGTACGTGGAGTCCCCAAAAACATGGAGAGCAGAGGAGAGAAGAGCCTTGGTTTCAGTCCTCACTGACTACAATGTGCCTCTTCTCTTCCGTTATTGTCTCACTACTATCATGACCACCCCCTCCTCCTTCTATTACTCCTCCGTTGTTCTTTTGGTGGAGATGGAAAGCAGTTCTCTGCAGCTTTTGTTCCTGTGCCTGAGACTACTACCCTCCCTCCAACTCTCCCTCTCTGTCTTTCTCTCTCTCTTTCCCTCCTGTGCTGCTGCTGTTTCTGTTTGCTGCTGCTGCTGCTGCTGCTGCTGCTGCTGCTGCTGCTGCTGTGCCACTGGAGCTGAGTTAATGCACATGCATGATCCACACTCCCTCCCCTTCGCCTCCCCTGTTTCGCTTTCTCTCTCTCTCCCTCTCTGCACACACACACACACACACTCTGGGAGATAGACATGTATACTCTGGAAATAAAATGAGAAAATCTCCCAAGCCCTGCCCAGTCCCCTCTGCTGCTGTTCTGTGTGTCCCTGTGTGAGCATCTGTATGTTTGTGTGTGTGTGTGTGTGTGATAACAGGGCTGCCTGCTCTTGCTGTGAGGGGGAGGTGGGGTATCATGGAGGCAGGATGATGAGGTCACACCTTCACAAAGTAAATCACTGCTTGCTCAAGGAGGGAGCGAGGAAGACTACTAACTACAGTGTACTATCGGGATTATTAGCAGGAGTGTGTAATACATTATAACGTATGTGGATGCACATGCATGCTAATCCATAAGCAGAAAAGCAGGGAGACGTTAATAACGCTCATAAATAACCAACATGCATCACTCTTAAAGGCAAGTGAAATTTATCTCAAGCTAATACACACATCTGCTATTCTCACATCAAGCAGAATCCCACGGGGGAAAGGCTCAACATACGTAGCCATGCGGAAAAAATATTCCCCTTCAGTCACTGTCTTGAAACCCCCCTGTGATTATAGGTGGAAAACTACATACTGATGAACCTTCAAGGTCAGTGAGCCGCCTCTTCCCCAGTCCGAGCTTCAGGAATACACTCTTTTACATTTCAAAAAATAGATCCTGCTTCTGCATAAGCTTAGTGCTGCACCGTCGCAGGTAATTGAGCTACCACAACTCACACTTCAAAGGCAAGGGGACAGTGGAACATCGCACAAGGTAATTTGGGGACATTTTGATCAATGCTGACAGCATCACCAGCATAGGAAACGAGTCGTGCGGTGGTGGTACACTGTGGAGCACTGATCATCCCTCATTCAGTTTGCAGAATGGTGTGCACAGTTTGTTTTCACCTTCATCTGCTCTTAAATCTTGAAACAAAAACTTAAATCTCTGCAATTCAGACAAGTGCGAAGTGGAAATTTGAGGTAGGCATCGGACAAATTGAACATTTCAGGTAACAGTTATCCTGGCAAAAAATATTTGCAATTCGCAACATTATCCCGATTATCATCAAAATATGCTTACAACTCTTGAAATGGCACTAAAACATACTAAGTTAAAGCTGCTGTTAGCGCTGTTGATGTTTTAGCTAACTCTCTACGTCATCACATGAACACGCAGCGGTAATCACTAGACGTGGCAGCAGAATGGAGGCGTCTGCTCTCTACACGTTTACGTTCACGCCTCTTTATGGACATCTCTCTCCTGATTGGATAAAGTGGGCAGGGATACAAGAAAATGTATTTTCTCTTTTACTGCATGACAGGGGGAGAGAGACATGGGCTACTGACCAAACACTCTAAAACAGTGATTACTGTTGGAATGTAGAGCTAACTAACACTTATTCGAATAAAAAATATCACTTCCAGCAGCTTTGAATCACTTGACCTTACATTTTGCTTTGAAAGAATATTGTTCTTACAGAGATGGGAGCGCAAACTGGAGGTGTTGAACACATTTCCACACATCCAATGTAGCTTTTTTTTGTGGAGGATACCATGAGCAAGCCGTGCAGTCAGCTGTGTTGACAGGCTAAGGTTATTGGATAGAATGGAAAGACGAGGGCTCCACCCTTGTGGCGATTAAAAATAAACTGGGAATCTATATAAGACTGTATGTTAGCAAGCCAGACAGCCTTTTTAAATCAATCATGTGAGGATATTCACGATTATCCTTATTCATGATTATTACGATAATGGATTTCATCACTATTAACTTATCGTGAGTGTTTTTTATGTCCAGCACATCTTTATATTCATAGATTCTGGATTTTTGAATGACAAGGAACCCACAAAAGACTGGTCTTTGCCAGCAAAGACTCCCTGCTGTGGGTTGCTCTGTCAACACTACTGGATGGGTAGGGATGCACAATGATATTAGCACGCCACCAGTTTTGGACAATAGACTTTAAAGTGAAGTACTGACATCAGCCCAAAATTTAAATTTCTGCAGAGATCAGTAAAATTATGCTTTCATCGTGAACACATGACGAGAACCACTGACCAAGTACCATAGTTTTGTTATTTTGCCAAGTTAACGTGTTTTACAGAAAAGCATTGTATTACATGTCTGATCAGAGACGTCACAAGAGAACAGAGAAACCACCTAAAGCATTTTGCATAGAAAAGCCTGTAACGCCAAGATGGCGGTTATTTGACACATATCCCATCCCCTTCCCCCAAAAGCCAATTGTCTGCATTATAACAGCCAAGCCTGGAAACATATCGAGCCAATTGTGTTGTTGCACTGACACAGTTGAGAGTCACAACATTTTCAACCGATTTGGTGGCAAGAAGAAGTGGGTGCAGAGCGGCTTCAAATAAGCATGGAAGAGGAGGATATTGCGATAATGAAAAGGACTTTTGAAAAAAGAAAAAAGGACATCACAACCTTGATGTCACTACACAACCTTGTGCATGTGTAGTGGAAGTATAGCCTGTGGAATGAACGCATTTAAAACCTTATTTTGAGGTAAAGTCATCTAACTTCCTTTTTATTTTATTTTTATTAGATTTGACCACTGATTCTATACATGCAGTGTTTATGTCCTGGTTACCACAGAAAATGCAGTTATGACTCCATCCCTAATCCCTTAGATAAGGGCCTAGTCAATAAGGCCTTTGACCTGATGTTCTCTGCAATTCGGAGGTAAAGAATATGTGTATATATAGCAATCAGCATTGGCAAGCAGCCAAAATAAGTTGGAAAATATCAGCATAAATCAAATGCATCCTAGATCTGGGTGTTTTAGATACTTTATTATCATCCACTTGTGGAAGGAAACTGTATACTCCCATGTGGCAGGAGGTAATTAGATTTAGAAATGGATTGTGAACCATGAAAGATTGCGTAACACAACAAGCCTTATCGTACCTGTTTGATACTGCGTAGCATCTGGTCAGGATTTACGGATTTTGACATCGGAATGAATCGATCAATGTTAATGTTCTGCACCGGAGCGCCCTGTTAACACTGTGGTTTCGTGGTTTTTATCATTACAAGCTCACACACTGACATCATGACATTTTATACTTGTGAAATAGATGAACGCTGCTCGTTCCTCCTTTCCACTTCCATGAAAAAAAGGCTGAGAGGAGAAACCTGCACTCAAACTGCTGGAATTCAGTATTGTACAATCTCTCATCCGCCTCCACCACCTCCCACTGCAGGTTTGGAGGAGTGGAGGCGACCAGCTATTGTGTCCACAAGTATCTACATTAACCATAACTGTCGGTGTTATTTAACGGGGACAGGCATTGATCTGACCTATGAAAGACGTCGAAATATCTTCCACTCAGACTGCACATCGCCTCTATTCTCTGATTATAAATAAAGCCGAGGATGACGCTTTCTGTCACAAATGCTCGTGCCTCATTGACAGAACCATTTGTGAGTGAGTTACAGCTAAATCCCACTTACTAAAATTAGATGAGAATATCGCTTTTACATTAAGTCTTCTTGTTCTTCACACATGCCAAACACCAACACAGAAGAGACAGAGATTATGATGACTCGGGAGACAAGGATTTTCCCACAACTACTGTAAGATCAAGAAATACGTGTTGTGAAATGCATTATTCAAAACCAACTGTATGGTACAAACTGCAGGAGGCTGAAAGACTGCATGAAGTGTGTGGATCATCCTTTGTTTATATCCAAGTGTTTATGCTAATGATACAATAAGAATGGATAAGCTGCAAACATTCTTTTCACTGTGAAGAGGCAAAACACTGAATTATTAATGGGAGCTTTATCCATGTATAAAAATATTTTTACATTGTTTAATGTTATTTTGGAGCCCAAAACAGCCAACGTAGTGTAATAAAAAATTTACATTACAAATAAAATTGTAAATGAAAGGGTTTATACACATGCTTTGAGTTTGTGTGCAGCACAGGTTCAGTTGTTCTGAAAAGGAAGCCATCTTGGTTTGCTGTACCTTAGACCTTCACCTTTTGACATTTAACTACATGAATGATTTTCATTCATTAAAAGCAGCAAGACCTTCATGCGCTGCATTTATTGATCATAAGTGTGAGTATGTTCCACACATTTTTTATGGCGGTTTATTAAGTGATGCTGTAACCGGTCTAATTTAGTGCCGTAATAACATGCAATACATTACGTTTACATTGTACATAAATTTGTGGTGTTACTAACCTCAACTCTTTACTACAGTCATAAAAATGTAAATAATAATTTCACTGAGCTGAACAAAGGGTTGATAAGGAATGTTATCGCCCATATGACTGACCTTTTATGATTAAACAATCTAATTGTGTAGGTTCTATTTTGGCACAATCATCAATAACTAAATGTCAATAGCTGCATGCGTAATCTGATGACAACAGCACTCAACGAGACTGTAATATCCCCTCCCTGTTTGTTATTGCACAAAATTCTCCACATGCATTTATTTCAGTCCAGGAGGCGCTCAGTACTTCTTTGCACTTGACGTCTTTTTAAATCCAACACGATATGAAAGCCGCTTTTCACAATATGCTCTTCAAATAAAGCTCTATATGTGCTGCATTGCAGCCAAAACACTTGTGTGAAAAATAAAAGGGAGCAAAGAATGTAATTTCCCTCAAATTCATCTTATCAGTGAAAACATGCACATACTGACTACAGTTTTTTCCTTTTTAGCTTCAATGCATTATCTACCATTACATGATAATGGATTCTCAATGAATGAATTATTACATAGAATGAATGGGGTATTTTGAGGCCACTATCTCCAAAGTCTAGGTGTATCATAATAATTCAGGCCCATTAGAGTGAGATACGATCTAATGTATAGTAACAAGCCATCACACTAGGCAACCTCTTTTATTCTTGCAGGAGTCAAGGACACCATCTGGCTGCACTCCGCATGACACATGAGATGTCAGATGTCAGACTGGTGTGGTAAACCACATTATCATCCAACATCTGCCTCCCCAGTGAACATACCTACGTGCCTAGGCGGCTATTCTTTCAGTGTGGAAGATGGGAAGATTTTCTCCGTTTGCACTTGCTATCGAGCTGTCAGCTAAATACCTCAAGTGTCTGTTGTCAACCTGTAAATGGTACGGATTATGAGAAGGGGACTGTTATATATTATGGAATGTAAATCAATGAAAAGCAAACTGAGGTGCATTCACTACATTCAGGCCTCGCTAACTGTCTAGAAGCATGAAATATATGTGTATATTTTACATTTTATTCACAGGGTTATACTATGGAGTATCCAGGAAAAATACGGGATACTCAGATAAATGGGAACCCACCCCCACCCCGAGCTACAACTGTGAGATCCTCGCAAATATCAACTAAATGCTCCAAGGATAGATGATGGAACGGCCTTGCATGTTAAATTTTATGCCGCGTTGAGCGGTGATCTTTCAAACATTATTGACCACTGTCCATATTCATGAGATGGACAAGAGGATACAGCTCAGCATATAAAATGCAATGACAAACACAACCACACACACTAACACGTGCTCACGTATCATATTCACCTATATACACATAAGTGGTGACTTGTGATGACGCATGATGTAAAATACTACTTTTAAATGTAAGAACGTTTGATTCTTTGCCGTTACATCCCTGACCTCATGTGAACACAACCAGGATGCAGTAATGAGATGCAGCCTTTCACTCACTGTGGAGGTCAGAAGACACGAGTTGAAAATTTACGAGAAACTGACATTTAACGTTCCATTTATGGCCGAACAGGCAGACGAGGTTAATGTACTTCCTGAATCGACAACATACACCGCTTTAGGCACATCTGAACACAACCAAAGACATATCATAACCAGAATGCATTTGTGCTACTGGTTAAATTCAAATCTCTCTGTCAATACTGGCATCTGTGGTAATTAATAACAAAATTTCTTACAACTAGTAATAGTTCTTCTTACCTGAGAAATTGACTCTACAGTTACTCCTCACCATTCAAACGGTGGAATTACCTTCTGAAATGGATGGCAAGTGAAGTCGACCTGCCTGTAATCCAATAACTCACAATTGTGCAGGACTGTTCCAACTTTTTCTTCACCCGTGTCCCTCTTTCAGCACAAAAATGTCTGCCTCGCCAGAAAGGAAGGCAGCACTTTCCTCTTGTAAAGGAAACTCCAGAGAAGTTCCTTCCTCTGCTCTACAACAACAATTGCATTCAAGCAACCAGGAACACTGGGATCACATCCTGTCACTGAGGCAAAACACCGCTTTCACAAAGCCTTACCCTGCAAACACTTGTGTTGATTCGTTTTTAGGTGAACAAGATCGCTCACTGCTGCTTGATGAAAACCATTATTACTGACATGAGTCCATATCTGTTTTTTTACAAGTACAAATAAGTATTTATAATGTCAAATAAAGAGAAGTCAATAATAAACAAACGTTTTGATACTGCATGTGATGATGCAACATTATATGAATCTCAGGCCTAATGAAATATATAGCGCAGAGTTAAATAATCACAGAAGTGTTTTGAAGACTATTTATCAAGTTCTTGAAACAGTGGTGGTTTATTATAATTTAACCACTGGGTGGCGTATTTAACATTCCTTATAAGGTGACCTATTTCAATCTTCTGTGTAGTTGTCACAGAGGTTTAGTTGCTTAGGTCAGGCATTTCAGCGTGCCATAAAATATTTTTATTTTGCCAACCTATATACACTCCCAAATTTTGTCAACAGACTGCTGATATTTTGCGAGACATGTCAATTAATCCACCTTTAACAATGCTAATGAACAGAACGTGATCGATTTATATCAATGAGGTGTTTTGTCTCTTCTGTGCAATAATTTTATATCCTATTTGTAAAATAAAACTGTACAATAAACTGTAATTGTCTGACCACATCACAACTATTGTCTGTGTTTTCCTGACAAGCGACCACTTGCGATTCTGTGAAGAATAATGACCCGCCTCTTTACAAAAGTAGAAGAAATTTGCCGTTACACCACAGTTAGGGAGGATGTGGGAGGGGGAGGATGGCATCGTGTGGTTTCATATCCAGTCTACAACCTACACTCAGTGTTGGTTACTTGTAACCATTAGATGATCTTTCCCTAATTGTAGGGCTGCACGACCTGGTCAAAAAAGCATATTACATTTATTTTACAAATATTGCGATTGGAATGTGATTCATGATTAGTGGGGATGGTCATTCAAATCATGATGACGGGACATTTGTTTTGATCTGCACCAAACAAACATGTTTGAACAGAATTTGTAGCACAGGGCATCTCTGGAGCTCCACAGTAATTGATTATAATGCTGTTTTGTCACACATTTTACCTTGATCAAAATATTACAGCTTCTTATGATTGGATAATGCACCATATTGCCGTTTTGATTATTTTAACTGTGCAGCCCTACCTAACTGTTATGTAAAACGTCTCGAATCGATAATTTTGTACTAACAGTGTGTCAAGTTACAATGTAAAAACAATGCGAGAATGAAAAACTACAGAGACTATCACCGGAATCTGCAGCTTTACAGATTCATAATGAGTTTTACCTCATGTGTAATCTGTCGGGCTGCAACTTCACTGTTTTGGTTCACGCTCACTACTCTCATCGTGTTGTTTTTAGCCACAGCAGGCAACTGTTTTCTGTGAAAAAGGTCTAAAACCCGCTGTATGTGCTCAGCACTGAACAGCAGACACAGTTAGTGACTGGTGAACACAGTGAAGCATTTAGCAGCTAACAAGCTGGATATTTCTGGGTTGTTAAGGACAAAAAAACAGAGTTCACAGCAGAATAAGTACTGGATTTACATTCACCAGTTGCTAGAAAATGCAACTGAATGCCTTTGTTGCCCCATAACAGCTGTGTAAATATGGAACACACCCGTTTGGAAACAGGATCACCATATGAACTTAAAAGGTGATGATTAATCATGTTGTATTCACACCTTGTTTTCTCCTTGCCCTGAGTGGCTAAAAAAAATCAGTTATTGCAAGTTGGGTTTTAGCTGCCTAAAATCAGCTATAGCTTAATAGCAGCTCAGTCAACTCACATGAAATACACTCCTCAAAACTATTTAGGGATATTGGGATATGGGTGCATATATGCATGTTCATGGATATGCAATAAAAGTCAAATGAAACATGCTGCATTATTTTTGAGGACCAAAAAAAAACATATCCAAATATCTAAGTAATTTTGAGTAGTGTAGATAATCCATGTACGAGAAAATCATAATGAGTTGATATTTGTCATCTAGGCTTTGACCTTTGGCACGAAGTTTAGATAGATTTAGTATTTTCTTGTGAAGGTTTTCTTTATTATTAATATTGTGCGTGGATGACCATCAGTTCATATATGAGCTTCACCTGGCAGTGACAATGGCTCATGAAATAGATACATAAACTGAAGAACATGAAGTGGTGGTACAGTAAAAGTAAAGTAGATTTACTCATGTACTGTATACATAAGTACAATTTTGAGGCACTTTTACTTTACTTGAGCATTTTCATTTTGAACTACTTTATCTACTTTATCACATTTCAGAAGCAAATATTGTACTGTTTACTCCTTTACAGTTATTAGAAAAATGTAGTTAGCCTTCTTGTTTCTTTGCATATTCACACTGATGATACAAAACATAATCAACCAAAAAAAAAAAAGACGTAAAATTCTACAACAAGATAAAACTTTAACTTTAGTATGAGAAGCTGGGGCATTCTGAATTAGGGATAAGACAATAAAATATTTTATAAAACTATAAAAAAACTATCACAATTTTCATTATCAGGCTAATCTTGAATTGAGATAATCATGAATATCCTCACATAAATGACTTGAAAAAGCTGTCCAGCTCACTGACGTACAGTCCTTTATTGTTTTCCTGTTTTAATGTGAATTGCCTGTCGCCATTGCTGAAGGCTCAGCTTGCACATTACGACATACAAAACGACGGGGACATTTATTTATCCTCCATTGGTGCAAGAAGACCTTATGATTTATGTTTACTTATTTAAGATTCTTCAATTGTTTGTTTTTTCACTAAAAATAGACGTGTGTCCTATCTGTGATGTATAAAAGTATTCATTGCCTAAAAATGTTTTTAAAAAGTAAGTTTCATGTGATTTCAGTATGTTTTAGTGCAATTTTATATCAAAATTAAAAAAATTTATTCTACAATGGCATTCATGAGGGACAGGATGAAATTTATTGTCCCATGACTATTCTGAATAATCATTACTTTTACTTTTACTTTTGGGTATTTTGGTATTTTGCATGACTTTCACTTGTAAGTATTTCCACAATGTGATAGGCCTTAATGTAATACACGATCCGAGTAGTTCTTCCACCTCTGAGGGCATGACCTCAGCTGATTAGATGTTGAGTAGTGTGAAGAACAATAAGAATATAAGGCAAACTTACTACAAACGCTACTTAAGCGCCCTGTGTCAGTACAGCTGCAAATTCCCTGGATGCTACAACTAAATACTTAGCTAGTTGGTGAAGTGAAGCATTCCCCATCTCTGAGAAGTTCCAGGTCCTCATGAGCAACTGGACAGGAGAGCTCCGCCATCCACCTTGCAGCTTTGGGCCATAGCTGGTAGGAAGACTAGCCGGCTAGAGTATTTTTAAACTGGGCAGCAAAGCCCTGGTCTTTGTTTGCAAATGAAGCTAATTTAATGTGGCTTGAATTTGACATACTTACTATTCTTGTGGTTGCCATATTTCTTAACCACGGTGGATCAATAACAAAGCAGAAGATACTCTTTTACTGGGCAGAAATATGACCAGCCACCAGAGAAGAGCCTACTGATTCACGTTCCCATCGTGTTGTGCTCTTCTTAGCCAGCAGAGGGGGCTGCTCGCTTTAGCAGCTGTGTATCACTTCTTCTACGTAACTCGCGGTAGTTTCAGAGAAGACTGCTGTGGAAAACTGGGCCAGAAGCTAGCATGTGTCAAGTCAACCCACAGCACACAAACGTCTTTCAAGCCAGGTAGAGTGGAGAGGAGGAAGACTGAATAGGAAGAAGAGTGAAGGAGGTGAAGTTTCTTTCTTTCTTTCTTTCTCTCTCTCTCTTTTTTTTCTTTACCTTTTTGAATCTATGATTTGCAATATGTAAGAATTGGCCACCTGTCAAATTCATACTCTAAACAAACAGGGGGAAGCATATCACCAGAGTAACCGCTAACTACTGCCAACTGTAGCAGCAGTTAGCTAATTTGTTTAATTGGCCATCTAGATAGTGGTCCTATTACCTGACTTCACCTGTTTGGTAAGGAATTTACCATTTCTCTTTCACATAGTTGCAACCCCACCGAATGCCATGCTGTATGAATGCATTGTATATGTACATTGTGAAAGAATATAGCTCTCTTTATATATTATTTTGTGGAGAGATACAGTCCACTGTTTGTTGTGTGTTTGGTGCAATGAACTGTTCGATGCAATGGATGTATCCCTGTATCCAATGTTAGCAGAGTTATATCTCTGGAGAACAGTGTACAGTGTTAAAGTATATTTTACATAAAAATACAAATGATAATTCAAGTTGGATTAATTGGAGAATAATTCCTCATGAGTATTATAATACAAATAAGTCATAATAGAATTACTGTAATGTGGAACACAATATAGACAACCCCAATTAATTGTTGCTCATATCATGGCATATCATATCACAAGATTAAGGGACTGATAAATAATGATTTAAGAAGCCTCATAAATTCTATAAATCTTTTTATTTACTTTTATTTGGCAGAATTCACACAAAAGAATAGACCCAAATAATCATGCTGTGTCTCCATTAACTCTTTATCAACACAGATTTTTTTTGCAAACAAATTAAATCAAAAAAGTGACTGCTTATTTGTGACATTGTTATGTAGTGAAATAAAATACAGAGGATCATAAAAACAGATGAAAATGACACAGGATTAGGAAGCAAAACATTTTTACAACAAATAAAGCAAATACATATTTTTTTGTAAATGACAGAATTTAAGGGTGAACAATTTTCTGAAAAATGAATAAAAAATACTGACAGCACTTTAGAGAGTTGATGTTTCCAAACAGTGATTGTCTTTGCAATTATGGTATATACAACACCATCACTCTTTAGAATGTGTTATAAAGGGCCAGCTCTATGGTGTGTAAATATGCTTCTGCATTTAATATATAATTTCAAAGCTTGAAAGTAAAATAATTTCATACATAAAAAAATGGTAACTGTGATTTTGCCTGGGTGTATAAACAACATTTTCCTTCAAAACAACTATTGTAACTATCTGTTCTGTGCAATAGACCCCTGGATACAAATATACCACACCCGTTCATTAACAACATTCACTTAATAGGATGAAATAGGACAAAATGACAAACCCTGTAATAAACTATTGGTGAAAATTTTGTGAGGTGGCCTATGTTCAATAAATCTGGACTATGTACATAAAACAATATTTATTATTACAATACAAATGAATCTTATTTACAGTGTGAAGGGATTTTAAACAATCTCATGCACTCCTGTCTGATTACTGAAAAAAAAAGAATTACTAGTAGTTAACAACATTGAGATGACTGTCGTTTTAGGTTTCAAAGAACGTTTGAGGAATTTGCCTTATTAAGTGAGGGAATTTGGTTGTACATGAGAGAGTTTAATTTGCCCCATAGTTAATCATTTCTTTGGTGAAACGGATAGTTCAAGTCTTGGGAACCTAAAACCACCTCTTGAACCACTGTCACTGCTGGACGATGAAGACAACCTTGATTTTTTAGAGAGGGAAACACCTGCACTTCCCTCCACTCCTGCTCCACTGTCCTCACCAAGTGTCACTTCATATGAGCCCTTTGACTTTGAACCAAAACCTCCAAAGGTTCCAAACTTCAACTTGCCTTTCTTTCCTTTGACCTTGCTTCCTCCTAGGTCTAGTGAAATGTCACCACCCTCGGCTTCTAAGTGAGTTGAAGGAGAACTAACTGCAAGCTCCCCCTCATCACTCGGAGAAGAAGACCGATGTCTTGATTTCTTAAATAGATCCAGTGAGGCTGACTTGCCCTTAGCTGACACACTGAGTCCACCATCACCCTCTAATCCTAATTTACCACTATGTACACTTTGGTCTTTAGAGACCTTACCACCTTTTCCACTAGCACTCATTTCTACCTCTGGTCCCCGAAGGTCACCTGCACTACCGCCCTTTCCTTTTGATTTGCCAAACAATTTTGGCATCTTCACCCTTACTTTGCCTTCACTGTGCCTAAGTTCTGGACTCGGAACCTCAACATTTTGTGAACTGACTTGGCAACTTACAGATGGAGACTGTATGTTTATACCTCCACTAGCTGCAAGTTCTGAATCAACATTCCCTCCACCTTGCTGCCCTTCCAATTGAGGCAGAGCAATGCCAAATTTTGGTATCTTCATTTTGGGAAATGTTACAGTACCCTCTGGGTAATGAAGACCACCACTTGCACTGCCCCCTGAAACACCAGTGTCAAACTCTGCACCACCTTTCACATTTATTTTGGGGGCTTTAAAACCTGCAGACATGGTTGCTTCTCCTTGCCTGTTTAGATTTGCATCAATATCAGGAGCAGATACGTTCACATTTGGAGTCTTTAATTTGACATCTGGCCCTTCCAAATTAACATTTGGACTGTCAATAGAGGTGTTCAAGCCAGCAGATGGCAAATCTACATCAAATCCATCACCTTTGACTTTTGGTGATTTGATATCTAATTCCACATCAGGGAAATGAAGCTTACCAAAAAGAGGCTTTTTTACCTTTGTTCCTTTGACATGGATATTGGGTGTGTCTACATCCATGTTCATAGCTGGTGTTTCAATGTCAATTTCAGGTTTCTTTGCCTTTCCTTTTACTTTCGGAAGTTTAAATTTCCCCTTTTTCCCCTTTACATGTATATCAATATCAGGGGCATCAAGACTTGCTTCAGTTTCTGGGAGACTAATGTCTGTTTTCAAACCTTTTGATCCCACACTGAACGTGGGTGTCTTAACTGTTGATTCAGGACCCTCCACTTCAGGGGCTTTCATTCCAAACTTAGGCCCTTTGAACTTGGGAAATGTAACACCTGTCTTTACAGGATCAATAGACGCACCTTCCATAGTGACAGTGGGTACTGCAATGTTAACATCTGTACCTTTAATATCTCCTTTGACTTTGGGCCCTTTTACGTTGATGCCGAGATCAGGTGCTTTGAAGTCAGTATTAGATTTGGGAAGGTTTATGCCAATTTTAGGCATTTCAAAACCACCCTTAGACCCTTTGATGTCAACTCCTGGACCTTTGATGTCAACATTAGGTGTTGTTATGTCTCCCTTTATGTTTGGAGCTGATACATCCATGTCACCTTTGAGTTCAGGACTTTTAAGGTTGAAGTCCACATTTGGCATGGATATTTTCGGTCCTGAGATGGTTGGCATCTTGATTTTTGGGCCCTTGACGTTGCCACTAGGACTCTTAATGTCAACATCCAATTCTGGGACTTTGATGTCAATGTCAGCTTTAGGAAGGCTTGCATCAACTCCTGGCCCTTCTATATTTGGGCCTCTGAAGCCAAGTGATGGCATTTTCATTTTAGGCATTTCAAATCCACCCTTAGGCCCTTTGATATCAAACTCTGGACCTTCGATGTCAACTGCAGGTGCTTTTATGTCACCTCCAATCTTTGGAACTGACACATCCACATCTCCTTCCAGTTTGGGACCTTTCAAATTGAAATCAATGTCTGGCATGGAAATGTTTGGCCCTGTGATAGTTGGCATCTTGAATTTTGGTCCTTTGATTTTACCACTTGGACTCTCAATGTCTATCCCTGGTCCTTTGATGTCAACGTCAGGTACTTTCACATCAATGTCAGCTTTGGGAAGGTTTACATCAACATCTGGACCTTCCATTTTTGGGCCTCTGAAGCCAAATGTTGGCATTTTCATTTTAGGCATTTCAAATCCACCCTTAGGCCCTTTGATATCAAACTCGGGACCTTCGATGTCAACTTTAGGTGCTTTTACTTCTCCTTTAATCTTTGGAACTGACACATCCACATCTCCTTCCAGTTTGGGACCTTTCAGGTTGAAATCAACGTCTGGCATGGAGATTTTTGGTCCTGTGATAGAGGGCATCTTGAATTTGGGTCCTTTGATTTTACCACTTGGACTCTCAATGTCTATCCCTGGTCCTTTGATGTCAACGTCAGGTACTTTCACATCAATGTCAGCTTTGGGAAGGTTTACATCAACATCTGGACCTTCGACTTTTGGACCTTTGAAGCCAAATGTTGGCATTTTCATTTTAGGCATTTCAAAGCCACCCTTTGACCCCTCAATATCAATCTCTGGACCTTTAATGTCAACATCAGGTACTTTCACATCAATGTCAGCTTTGGGAAGGCTTACATCAACATCTGGACCTTCCACTTTAGGGCCTCTGAAGCCAAATGATGGCATTTTCATTTTAGGCATTTCAAATCCACCCTTAGGCCCTTTGATATCAAACTCTGGACCTTCGATGTCAACTGCAGGCGCTTTTATGTCACCTTCAATCTTTGGAACTGACATATCCACATCTCCTTTCAGTTTGGGACCTTTCAAATTGAAATCAATATCTGGCATGGAAACGTTTGGCCCTGTGATAGTTGGCATCTTGAATTTTGGTCCTTTGATTTTACCACTTGGACTCTCAATGTCTATCTCTGGTCCTTTCATATCAACGTCAGGTGCTTTCACATCAATGTCAGCTTTGGGAAGGTTTACATCAACGTCTGGACCTTCCACTTTAGGGCCTCTGAAGCCAAATGATGGCATTTTCATTTTAGGCATTTCGAATCCACCCTTAGGCCCTTTGATATCAAACTCTGGACCTTTGATGTCAACTTCAGGTCCTTTCATATCCCCTTCAATCTTTGGAACTGACACATCCACATCTCCTTCCAGTTTAGGACCTTTCAGATTGAAGTCAATGTCTGGCATGGACATTTTTGGCCCTGTGATAGAGGGCATCTTGAATTTGGGTCCTTTGATTTTACCACTTGGACTCTCAATGTCTATCCCTGGTCCTTTGATGTCAACGTCAGGTACTTTCACATCAATGTCAGCCTTAGGAAGGTTTACATCAACATCTGGACCTTCCACTTTTGGACCTTTGAAGCCAAATGATGGCATTTTGATTTTAGGCATTTCAAATCCACCCTTAGGCCCTTTGATATCAAACTCTGGACCTTCAATGTCAACTTCAGGTGCTTTTATGTCTCCTTCAATCTTTGGAACTGACACATCCACGTCTCCTTCCAATTTGGGACCTTTCAGATTGAAATCAATGTCTGGCATGGAGATTTTTGGTCCTGTGATAGTTGGCATGTTGAATTTGGGTCCTTTGATTTTACCACTTGGACTCTCAAAGTCTACTTGCGGTCCTTTGATATCCATTTTCGGTTCTCTGATATCAATGTCGGCTTTAGGAAGGCTGACATCAAGTTCTGGCCCTTCAATTTTTGGACCTTTCATCCCAAAGGATGGCATTTTAAACTTAGGCATCTTAAATCCGCCTCTGTGGCCCTCGATATCAACATCTGGTCCTTTAATATCAACCTTTGGAGCTTTTATGTCACCCTCAATCTTTGGAGCTGACACATCAATATCTCCCTTTAATTTGGGCCCTTTCAAACTCACATCCCAATCTGGCATCTTTAATTTGGGACCCTTCAGTTTTGCATCCGGTCCTTCAATGTCAATCTCGGGTCTTTGAAGTTCAACGTCAGGTGCTTTCACATCAATGTTTGTTTTGGGAAGGTTTATGTCAACATCTGGACCTTCTACTTTTCTACCTTTGAAGCCAAAGGATGGCATTTTCATTTTTGGCATTTTGGGAAGTTCAAAGCCACCTCTTGGACCTTCAATATCAACCTTTGGACCCTTAATGTCAAACTCAGGTGTTTTTATATCTCCTTCAATCCTCGGCGTTGACACATCCACATCCCCTTTAAGCTGAGGACCTCTGAGATTGAAATCCACATCAGGCATGGAAAGATTTGGTCCTGATATAGTTGGCATCTTGAATTTCGGTCCTTTGATTTTACCACTTGGACTCTCAATGTCAATGCCTGCTCCTTTCATTTCAACTTCAGGGGCATTAATATCAATTTCAGCTTTTGGGAGGCTTACATCAACTTCTGGCCCTTCAACATTTGGACCTTTCACTCCAAAGGATGGCATTTTGAATTTAGGCATTTTAATTCCTCCTCTAAGCCCATCAATGTCAACATCTGGTCCTTCAATATCGACCGTGGGAGCCTTTATGCCACCCTGAATCTTTGGAACTGACACATCCACATCTCCTTCAAGTTTGGGACCTTTAAGCTTGAAATCAAGGTCTGGCATGGACATTTTTGGTCCTGAGATGGTTGGCATCTTGAATTTTGGTCCTTTGATTTTACCACCTGGTCCCTCAATGTCAACCTCTGGTCCTTTGATGTCAACATCAGGTGCTTTCACATCAATGTCAGCTTTGGGGAGGTTTACATCAACATCTGGACCTTCCACTTTAGGGCCTCTGAAACCAAATGATGGCATTTTCATTTTAGGCATTTCAAATCCACCCTTAGGCCCTTTGATATCAAACTCTGGACCTTCAAAGTCAACTTCAGGTGCCTTTATGTCTCCTTCGATCTTTGGAACTGACACATCCACATCTCCTTCCAGTTTGGGACCTTTAAGCTTGAAATCAACGTCTGGCATGGAAATTTTTGGTCCCGAGATAGTTGGCATCTTGAATTTTGGTCCTTTGATTTTACCACTTGGACTCTCAATGTCAACCTCTGGTCCTTTGATGTCAACATCTGGTGCTTTAACATCAGTGTTTGCTTTGGGAAGGTTTACATCAACATCTGGACCTTCCAGTTTTGGACCTTTGAAGCCAAATGATGGCATTTTGATTTTAGGCATTTCAAATCCACCCTTAGGCCCCTTGATATCAAACTCTGGACCTTCGATGTCAACTTCAGGTCCTTTCATATCCCCTTCAATCTTTGGAAGTGAAGCATCCACATCACCTTTTAGTTTGGGGCCTTTCAGTTTGAAATCCATGTCTGGCATGGAAATGTTTGGCCCTGTGATAGTTGGCATCTTGAATTTTGGTCCTTTGATTTTACCACTTGGACTCTCAATGTCTATCTCGCGTCCTTTGATGTCAACGTCAGGTACTTTCACATCAATGTCAGCCTTGGGAAGGCTTACATCAACATCTGGACCGTCCACTTTTGGGCCTCTGAAGCCAAATGATGGCATTTTCATTTTAGGCATCTCGAATCCACCCTTAGGCCCTTTGATGTCAAACTCTGGACCTTCAATGTCAACTGCAGGTGCTTTTATGTCTCCTTCAATATTTGGAACTGACACATCCACATCTCCTTCGAGTTTGGGACCCTTCAGATTGAAATCAACATCTGGCATGGAAATTTTTGGCCCTGTGATAGAGGGCATCTTGAATTTTGGTCCTTTGATTTTACCACTTGGACTCTCAATGTCTATCCCTGGTCCTTTGATGTCAACATCAGGTACTTTCACATCAATGTCAGCTTTGGGAAGACTTACATCAACATCTGGACCTTCCACTTTAGGGCCTTTGAAGCCAAATGATGGCATTTTGAATTTAGGCATTTCAAATCCACCCTTAGGCCCTTTGATGTCAAAATCTGGACCTTCGATGTCAACTTCAGGTCCTGTCATTTCCCCCTCAATCTTTGGAACTGACACATCCACATCACCTTTTAGTTTGGGACCTTTCAGTTTGAAATCCATGTCTGGCATGGAAATGTTTGGTCCTGTGATAGTTGGCATCTTGAATTTTGGTCCTTTGATTTTACCACTTGGACTCTCAATGTCTATCTCGGGTCCTTTGATGTCAATGTCAGGTACTTTCACATCAATGTCAGCTTTGGGAAGGTTTACATCAACATCCGGGCCTTCCACTTTTGGACCTTTGAAGCCAAATGATGGCATTTTGATTTTAGGCATTTCAAATCCACCCTTTGGCCCTTTGATGTCAAAATCTGGACCTTCGATGTCAACTTCAGGTCCTTTTATATCCCCTTCAATCTTTGGAAGTGAAGCATCCACATCACCTTTTAGTTTGGGGCCTTTCAGTTTGAAATCCATGTCTGGCATGGAAATGTTAGGTCCTGTGATAGTTGGCATCTTGAATTTTGGGCCTTTGATTTTACCACTTGGACTCTCAATGTCTATCCCCGGTCCTTTGATGTCAACGTCAGGTACTTTCACGTCAATGTCAGCTTTGGGTAGGCTTACATCAACATCGGGACCTTCCAGTTTTGGGCCTCTGAAGCCAAATGATGGCATCTTCATTTTAGGCATTTCAAATCCACCCTTTGGCCCTTTGATATCAAACTCTGGACCTTCGATGTCAACATCAGGTACTTTCACATCAATGTCAGCTTTGGGAAGATTTACATCAACATCTGGACCTTCAAGTTTTGGACCTTTGAAGCCAAATGTCGGCATTTTGAATTTAGGCATTTCAAATCCACCCTTAGGCCCTTTGATATCAAATTCTGGACCTTCAATGTCAACTTCAGGTGCATTTATGTCTCCTTTAATCTTTGGAATTGACAAATCCACATCTCCTTCCAGTTTAGGACCTTTCAGATTGAAATCAACGTCTGGCATGGAGATTTTTGGTCCTGTGATAGATGGCATCTTGAATTTTGGTCCTTTGATTTTACCACTTGGACTCTCAATGTCTATCCCTGGTCCTTCGATGTCAACTTCAGGTACTTTCACATCAATGTCAGCTTTGGGAAGGTTGACATCAACATCTGGACCTTCCAGTTTTGGACCTTTGAAGCCAAATGTCGGCATTTTGATTTTAGGCATGTCAAATCCACCCTTAGGACCTTTGATATCAAACTCTGGACCTTCAATGTCAACTTCAGGTGCTTTTATGTCTCCTTCAATCTTTGGAACTGACACATCCACATCACCTTTCAGTTTGGGGCCTTTCAGTTTGAAGTCCATGTCTGGCATGGAAATGTTTGGTCCTGTGATAGTTGGCATCTTGAATTTTGGTCCTTTGATTTTACCACTTGGACTCTCAATGTCTATCCCTGGTCCTTTGATGTCAACGTCAGGTACTTTCACATCAATGTCAGCTTTGGGAAGGCTTACATCAACATCTGGACCTTCCATTTTTGGGCCTCTGAAGCCAAATGTTGGCATTTTCATTTTAGGCATTTCAAATCCACCCTTAGGCCCTTTGATATCAAACTCTGGACCTTCGATGTCAACATCAGGTACTTTCACATCAATGTCAGCTTTGGGAAGGCTTACATCAACATCTGGACCTTCCACTTTTGGACCTTTGAAGCCAAATGTAGGCATTTTGAATTTAGGCATTTCAAATCCACCTTTAGGCCCTTTGATATCAAACTCTGGACCTTCGATGTCAACTTCAGGTGCATTTATGTCTCCTTTAATCTTTGGAACTGACAAATCCATATCTCCTTCCAGTTTAGGACCTTTCAGATTGAAATCAACGTCTGGCATGGAGATTTTTGGTCCTGTGATAGTTGGCATCTTGAATTTTGGTCCTTTGATTTTACCACTTGGACTCTCAATGTCTATTCCTGGTCCTTCAATGTCAACGTCAGGCACTTTTACATCAATGTCAGCTTTGGGAAGGTTGACATCAACATCTGGACCTTCCACTTTTGGACCTTTGAAGCCAAATGTCGGCATTTTGATTTTAGGCATGTCAAATCCACCCTTAGGCCCTTTGATATCAAACTCTGGACCTTCGATGTCAACTTCAGGTGCTTTTATGTCTCCTTCAATCTTTGGAACTGACACATCCACATCACCCTTGAGTTTGGGGCCTTTCAGTTTGAAATCCATGTCTGGCATGGAAATGTTTGGTCCTGTGATAGTTGGCATCTTGAATTTTGGTCCTTTGATTTTACCACTTGGACCCTCAATGTCAATCTCTGGTCCTTTGATGTCAACATCAGGTACTTTCACATCAATGTCAGCCTTGGGAAGGCTTACATCAACATCTGGACCATCCACTTTTGGACCTTTGAAGCCAAATGTTGGCATTTTAATTTTAGGCATTTCAAATCCACCCTTAGGCCCTTTGATATCAAACTCTGGACCTTCAAAGTCAACTTCAGGTGCCTTTATGTCTCCTTCGATCTTTGGAACTGACACATCCACATCTCCTTCCAGTTTGGGACCTTTAAGCTTGAAATCAACGTCTGGCATGGAAATCTTTGGTCCAGAGATAGTTGGCATTTTGAGTTTTGGTCCTTTGATTTTACCACTTGGACTCTCAATATCAACCTCTGGTCCCTTGATGTCAATATCAGGTGCTTTTATATCCATGTTTGCTTTGGGAAGGTTTATATCAACGTCTGGCATTTCAACCTTTGGGCCTTTGAAACCAAATTTTGGCATCTTGAATTTGGATCCCTTGACTTTTGGACCAGTCAATCCCAGGTCAAGATCAAGACCTTCAGTGCTACCGGTCATCCCTTTGATGTTGACATCCCCTTTTCCTGTTTTCACATCAACTTCTGGAGCCTTTACCTTTGGACCCTTAAATCCAAACTTTGGCATTTTAAATTTCGTTTTCTTTGTGCCAATTTCTGGAGCATCAATTGTAACATCTGGGCCCTCTAGGTCAGCTTTTGGTAATTGAACATCCCCTTTCAAATCACCCTTCACTCTTGGCCCCTTCAGATTGATGTCAACATCTGGCAATGATATTTTTGGTCCTGATATTGATGGCATCTTGATTTTTGGTCCTTTGATTTTTGCATCTGGCCCTTCAACATCAATATCAGGCACTTTAATGTCAACATCGGGTGCTTTTACATCAAGATTTGCTTTGGGAAGGTTTACATCAACATCTGGGCCTTCCACTTTTGGACCTTTGAAGCCAAATGTCGGCATTTTGATTTTAGGCATGTCAAATCCACCCTTAGGCCCTTTGATATCAAACTCTGGACCTTCGATGTCAACTTCAGGTGCTTTGATGTCTCCTTCAATCTTTGGAACTGACACATCCACATCACCTTTTAGTTTGGGGCCTTTCAGTTTGAAATCCATGTCTGGCATGGAAATGTTTGGTCCTGTGATAGTTGGCATCTTGAATTTTGGTCCTTTGATTTTACCACTTGGACTCTCAATGTCTATCTCGGGTCCTTTGATGTCAACGTCAGGTACTTTCACATCAATGTCAGCTTTGGGAAGGTTTACATCAACATCCGGGCCTTCCACTTTTGGACCTTTGAAGCCAAATGATGGCATTTTGATTTTAGGCATTTCAAATCCACCCTTTGGCCCTTTGATGTCAAAATCTGGACCTTCGATGTCAACTTCAGGTCCTTTTATATCCCCTTCAATCTTTGGAAGTGAAGCATCCACATCACCTTTTAGTTTGGGGCCTTTCAGTTTGAAATCCATGTCTGGCATGGAAATGTTTGGTCCTGTGATAGTTGGCATCTTGAATTTTGGTCCTTTGATTTTACCACTTGGACTCTCAATGTCTATCTCGGGTCCTTTGATGTCAACGTCAGGTACTTTCACATCAATGTCAGCTTTGGGAAGGTTTACATCAACATCTGGACCTTCCACTTTTGGGCCTCTGAAGCCAAATGTTGGCATTTTCATTTTTGGCATTTCAAATCCACCCTTAGGCCCCTTGATATCAAACTCTGGACCTTCAATGTCAACTTTAGGGGCTTTTATGTCTCCTTTAATCTTTGGGACTGAGACATCCACATCGCCATCCAGTTTGGGACCTTTCAGATTGAAATCAACATCTGGCATGGAAATTTTTGGCCCTGTGATAGATGGCATCTTGAATTTTGGTCCTTTGATTTTACCACTTGGACTCTCGATGTCTATCCCCGGTCCTTTGATGTCAACGTCAGGTACTTTCACATCAATGTCAGCTTTGGGAAGGTTTACATCAACATCTGGGCCTTCCACTTTTGGACCTTTGAAGCCAAATGTCGGCATTTTGATTTTAGGCATGTCAAATCCACCCTTAGGCCCTTTGATGTCAAAATCTGGACCTTCGATGTCAACTTCAGGTCCTTTTATATCCCCTTCAATCTTTGGAAGTGAAGCATCCACATCACCTTTTAGTTTGGGGCCTTTCAGTTTGAAATCCATGTCTGGCATGGAAATGTTTGGTCCTGTGATAGTTGGCATCTTGAATTTTGGTCCTTTGATTTTACCACTTGGACTCTCAAAGTCTATCTCCGGTCCTTTGACATCAAGGTCAGGTACTTTCACATCAATGTCAGCTTTGGGAAGGCTTACATCAACATCTGGACCTTCCACTTTTGGGCCTTTGAAGCCAAATGTTGGCATTTTCATTTTTGGCATTTCAAATCCACCCTTAGGCCCTTTGATATCAAACTCTGGACCTTCAATGTCAACTTTAGGTGCTTTTATGTCTCCTTTAATCTTTGGAACTGACACATCCACATCTCCTTCCAGTTTGGGACCTTTCAGGTTGAAATCAACGTCTGGCATTGAAATTTTTGGCCCTGTGATAGTTGGCATCTTGAATTTTGGTCCTTTGATTTTACCACTTGGACTCTCAATGTCTATTCCCGGTCCTTTGATGTCAACATCAGGTACTTTCATATCAATGTCAGCTTTGGGAAGACTTACATCAACATCTGGACCTTCCACTTTAGGGCCTTTGAAGCCAAATGATGGCATTTTGATTTTAGGCATTTCAAATCCACCCTTTGGCCCTTTGATGTCAAAATCTGGACCTTCAATGTCAACTTCAGGTCCTTTTATATCCCCTTCAATCTTTGGCAGTGAAGCATCCACATCACCTTTTAGTTTGGGGCCTTTCAGTTTGAAATCCATGTCTGGCATGGAAATGTTTGGTCCTGTGATAGTTGGCATCTTGAATTTTGGTCCTTTGATTTTACCACTTGGACTCTCAATGTCTATCTCGGGTCCTTTGATGTCAACGTCAGGTACTTTCACATCAATGTCAGCTTTGGGAAGGCTTACATCAACATCTGGACCTTCCACTTTTGGGCCTCTGAAGCCAAATGTTGGCATTTTCATTTTTGGCATTTCAAATCCACCCTTAGGCCCTTTGATATCAAAGTCTGGACCTTCAATGTCAACTTTAGGCGCTTTTATGTCTCCTTTAATCTTTGGAACTGACACATCCACATCTCCATCCAGTTTGGGACCTTTCAGATTGAAATCAACGTCCGGCATGGAAATTTTTGGTCCTGTGATAGTTGGCATCTTGAATTTTGGTCCTTTGATTTTACCACTTGGACTTTCGATGTCTATCCCTGGTCCTTTGATGTCAACGTCAGGTACTTTCACATCAATGTCAGCTTTGGGAAGGGTTACATCAACATCTGGACCATCCACTTTTGGACCTTTGAAGCCAAATGTTGGCATTTTAATTTTAGGCATTTCAAATCCACCCTTTGGCCCTTCGATATCAATCTCTGGACCTTTAATGTCAACATCAGGTGCTTTCACATCAATGTCAGCTTTGGGAACGTTTATGTCAACATCTGGACCTTCCACTTTTGGGCCTCTGAAGCCAAATGATGGCAATTTGAATTTAGGCATTTCAAATCCACCCTTAGGCCCTTTGATATCAAACTCTGGACCTTCGATGTCAACTTCTGGTGCTTTTATATCCCCTTCAATCTTTGGAAGTGAAGCATCCACATCACCTTTTAGTTTGGGGCCTTTCAGCTTGAAATCCATGTCTGGCATGGAAATGTTTGGTCCTGTGATAGTTGGCATCTTGAATTTTGGTCCTTTGATTTTACCACTTGGACTCTCAATGTCTATCTCCGGTCCTTTGACGTCAACATCAGGTACTTTCACATCAATGTCAGCTTTGGGAAGGCTTACATCAACATCTGGACCTTCCACTTTTGGACCTTTGAAGCCAAATGTTGGCATTTTAATTTTAGGCATTTCAAATCCACCCTTTGGACCTTCAATATCAATCTCTGGACCTTTAATGTCAACATCAGGTGCTTTCACATCAATGTCAGCTTTGGGAACGTTTATGTCAACATCTGGACCTTCCACTTTTGGGCCTCTGAAGCCAAATGATGGCAATTTGAATTTAGGCATTTCAAATCCACCCTTTGGCCCTTTGATATCAAACTCTGGACCTTCGATATCAACTTTAGGTGCTTTTATGTCTCCTTCAATCTTTGGAACTGACACATCCACATCTCCTTCCACTTTGGGACCTTTCAGATTGAAATCAACGTCTGGCATGGAAATTTTTGGCCCTGTGATAGATGGCATCTTGAATTTTGGTCCTTTGATTTTACCACTTGGACTCTCGATGTCTATCCCCGGTCCTTTGATGTCAACGTCAGGTACTTTCACATCAATGTCAGCTTTGGGAAGGTTTACATCAACATCTGGGCCTTCCACTTTTGGACCTTTGAAGCCAAATGTCGGCATTTTGATTTTTGGCATGTCAAATCCACCCTTAGGCCCTTTGATATCAAACTCTGGACCTTCGATGTTAACTTCAGGTGCTTTGATGTCTCCTTCAATCTTTGGAACTGACACATCCACATCTCCTTCAAGCTTGGGACCCTTCAGATTGAAATCAACGTCTGGCATGGAGATTTTTGGCCCTGTGATAGATGGCATCTTGAATTTTGGTCCTTTGATTTTACCACTTGGACTCTCAATGTCTATCCCTGGTCCTTTGATGTCAACGTCAGGTACTTTCACATCAATGTCAGCTTTGGGAAGGTTTACATCAACATCTGGACCTTCCATTTTTGGGCCTCTGAAGCCAAATGATGGCATTTTCATTTTAGGCATTTTAAATCCTCCTTTGTGGCCCTCAATGTCAACATCTGGTCCTTCAATATCCACATCAAGACCTTTCACATCTCCTTCAATCTTTGGAAGTGAAGCATCCACATCACCTTTTACTTTGGGACCTTTCAGCTTGAAATCCATGTCTGGCATGGAAATGTTTGGTGCCGTGATAGTTGGCATCTTGAATTTTGGTCCTTTGATTTTACCACTTGGACCCTCAACGTCAATCTCTGGTCCTTTGATGTCAACATCAGGTGCTTTAATATCAATGTTTGCTTTGGGAAGGCTCACATCAACATCTGGACCTTCCACTTTTGGACCTTTGAATCCAAGTGATGGCATTTTCATTTTTGGCATTTCAAATCCACCCTTTGGCCCTTCAAAATCAATCTCTGGACCTTTAATGTCAACATCAGGTACTTTCACATCAATGTCAGCTTTGGGAAGGTTTACATCAACATCTGGACCTTCCAGTTTTGGGCCTTTGAAGCCAAATGTTGGCATTTTCATTTTTGGCATTTTAAATCCTCCTTTGTGGCCCTCAATGTCAACATCTGGTCCTTCAATATCCACATCAAGACCTTTCACATCTCCTTCAATTTTTGGAAGTGAAGCATCCACATCACCTTTTACTTTGGGACCTTTCAGCTTGAAATCCATGTCTGGCATGGAAATGTTTGGTGCTGTGATAGTTGGCATCTTGAATTTTGGTCCTTTGATTTTACCACTTGGACCCTCAATGTCAATCTCTGGTCCTTTGATGTCAACATCAGGTGCTTTAATATCAATGTTTGCTTTGGGAAGGTTTACATCAACATCTGGACCTTCCACTTTTGGACTTTTGAATCCAAGCGATGGCATTTTCATTTTTGGCATTTCAAATCCACCCTTTGGCCCTTCAATATCAATCTCTGGACCTTTAATGTCAACATCAGGTACTTTCACATCAATGTCAGCTTTGGGAAGGTTTACATCAACATCTGGACCTTCCAGTTTTGGGCCTTTGAAGCCAAATGTTGGCATTTTCATTTTTGGCATTTTAAATCCTCCTTTGTGGCCCTCAATGTCAACATCTGGTCCTTCAATATCCACATCAAGACCTTTCACATCTCCTTCAATCTTTGGAAGTGAAGCATCCACATCACCTTTTACTTTGGGACCTTTCAGCTTGAAATCCATGTCTGGCATGGAAATGTTTGGTGCCGTGATAGTTGGCATCTTGAATTTTGGTCCTTTGATTTTACCACTTGGACCCTCAACGTCAATCTCTGGTCCTTTGATGTCAACATCAGGTGCTTTAATATCAATGTTTGCTTTGGGAAGGTTTACATCAACATCTGGACCTTCCACTTTTGGACCTTTGAATCCAAGTGATGGCATTTTCATTTTTGGCATTTCAAATCCACCCTTTGGCCCTTCAAAATCAATCTCTGGACCTTTAATGTCAACATCAGGTACTTTCACATCAATGTCAGCTTTGGGAAGGTTTACGTCAACATCTGGACCTTCCAGTTTTGGGCCTTTGAAGCCAAATGTTGGCATTTTCATTTTTGGCATTTTAAATCCTCCTTTGTGGCCATCAATGTCAACATCTGGTCCTTCAATATCCACATCAAGACCTTTCACATCTCCTTCAATCTTTGGAAGTGAAGCATCCACATCACCTTTTACTTTGGGACCTTTCAGCTTGAAATCCATGTCTGGCATGGAAATGTTTGGTGCTGTGATAGTTGGCATCTTGAATTTTGGTCCTTTGATTTTACCACTTGGACCCTCAACGTCAATCTCTGGTCCTTTGATGTCAACATCAGGTGCTTTAATATCAATGTTTGCTTTGGGAAGGTTTACATCAACATCTGGACCTTCCACTTTTGGACCTTTGAATCCAAGTGATGGCATTTTCATTTTTGGCATTTCAAATCCACCCTTTGGCCCTTCAATATCAATCTCTGGACCTTTAATGTCAACATCAGGTACTTTCACATCAATGTCAGCTTTGGGAAGGTTTACATCAACATCTGGACCTTCCAGTTTTGGGCCTTTGAAGCCAAATGTTGGCATTTTCATTTTTGGCATTTTAAATCCTCCTTTGTGGCCCTCAATATCAACATCTGGTCCTTCAATATTCACATCAAGACCTTTCACATCTCCTTCAATCTTTGGAAGTGAAGCATCCACATCACCTTTTACTTTGGGGCCTTTCAGCTTGAAATCCATGTCTGGCATGGAAATGTTTGGTGCTGTGATAGTTGGCATCTTGAATTTTGGTCCTTTGATTTTACCACTTGGACCCTCAATGTCAATCTCTGGTCCTTTGATGTCAACATCAGGTGCTTTAATATCAATGTTTGCTTTGGGAAGGTTTACATCAACATCTGGACCTTCCACTTTTGGACCTTTGAATCCAAGTGATGGCATTTTCATTTTTGGCATTTCAAATCCACCCTTTGGCCCTTCAATATCAATCTCTGGACCCTTAATGTCAACATCAGGTACTTTCACATCAATGTCAGCTTTGGGAAGGTTTACATCAACATCTGGACCTTCCAGTTTTGGGCCTTTGAATCCAAATGTTGGCATTTTCATTTTTGGCATTTTAAATCCTCCTTTGTGGCCCTCAATGTCAACATCTGGTCCTTCAATATCCACATCAAGACCTTTCACATCTCCTTCAATCTTTGGAAGTGAAGCATCCACATCACCTTTAACTTTGGGACCTTTCAGATTGAAATCCATGTCTGGCATGGAAATGTTTGGTGCTGTGATAGTTGGCATCTTGAATTTTGATCCTTTGATTTTACCACTTGGACCCTCAATGTCAATCTCTGGTCCTTTGATGTCAACATCAGGTGCTTTAATATCAATGTTTGCTTTGGGAAGGTTTACATCAACATCTGGACCTTCCACTTTTGGACCTTTGAATCCAAGTGATGGCATTTTCATTTTTGGCATTTCAAATCCACCTTTTGGCCCTTCAATATCAATCTCTGGACCCTTAATGTCAACATCAGGTACTTTCACATCAATGTCAGCTTTGGGAAGGTTTACATCAACATCTGGACCTTCCAGTTTTGGGCCTTTGAATCCAAATGTTGGCATTTTCATTTTGGGCATTTTAAATCCTCCTTTGTGGCCCTCAATGTCAACATCTGGTCCTTCAATATCCACATCAAGACCTTTCACATCTCCTTCAATCTTTGGAAGTGAAGCATCCACATCACCTTTAACTTTGGGACCTTTCAGCTTGAAATCCATGTCTGGCATGGAAATGTTTGGTGCTGTGATAGTTGGCATCTTGAATTTTGGTCCTTTGATTTTACCACTTGGACCCTCAATGTCAATCTCTGGTCCTTTGAAGTCAACATCAGGTGCTTTAATATCAATGTTTGCTTTGGGAAGGTTTACATCAACATCTGGACCTTCCACTTTTGGACCTTTGAATCCAAGTGATGGCATTTTCATTTTTGGCATTTCAAATACACCCTTTGGCCCTTCAATATCAATCTCTGGACCCTTAATGTCAACATCAGGTACTTTCACATCAATGTCAGCTTTGGTAAGGTTTACATCAACATCTGGACCTTCCAGTTTTGGGCCTTTGAATCCAAATGTTGGCATTTTCATTTTTGGCATTTTAAATCCTCCTTTGTGGCCCTCAATGTCAACATCTGGTCCTTCAATATCCACATCAAGACCTTTCACATCTCCTTCAATCTTTGGAAGTGAAGCATCCACATCACCTTTAACTTTGGGACCTTTCAGATTGAAATCCATGTCTGGCATGGAAATGTTTGGTGCTGTGATAGTTGGCATCTTGAATTTTGGTCCTTTGATTTTACCACTTGGACCCTCAATGTCAATCTCTGGACCTTTGATGTCAACATCAGGTGCTTTAATGTCTGTTTCGATCTTTGGAACTGACGCATCCACATCGCCTTCCAGTTTAGGACCCTTGAAGCCAAATGTTGGCATTTTCATTTTTGGCATTTTAAATCCTTTGTGGCCCTCAATGTCAACATCTGGTCCTTCAATATCCATACCAGGAGCTTTAATATCTCCTTCAATCTTCTGAAGTGAAACATTCACATCTCCCTCCACTTTAGGACCTTTGAGTTTGATGTCTAAATCTGGCATCTTTGGTCCTTTAATGGTTGGCATCTTCAATTCGGGTCCTTTGATTTTTGCATCTGGGCCTTCAATGTTGATATCTGGAGATTTAATGTCAGTCTTAGGTGCTTTCACATCAATGTTTGCTTTGGGAAGGTTTACATCAATATCAGCACCCTCCAACTTTGGACTTTTAATGTTCAGTGACGGCATTTGAATTTTAGGCATTGCAAATCCACCCTTATGCCCTTTAATGTCAAGTTCAGGTGGTGTGATGTCTCCTTCAATCGTTGGTGCTGATACATCCACATCTCCTTTGAGTTTGGGACCTCTCAGATTTAAGTCCACAGTCGGAATGGAGACCTTTGGTCCAGAAATTGTTGGCATGCTCATTTTGGTTCCTTTGAGCTTTGCATCTGGTCCTTCAATGCCAATCTCTGGACCTTTAATGTCAACGTCAGGTGCTTTGACATCAATGGTAGCTTCTGGAAGGTTTACGTCAACATCTGGACCTTCCAGTTTTGGGCCTTTGAAGCCAAATGTTGGCATTTTCATTTTTGGCATTTTAAATCCTCCTTTGTGGCCCTCAATGTCAACATCTGGTCCTTCAATATTCACATCAAGAGCTTTCACATCTCCTGCAATCTTTGGAAGTGAAGCATCCACATCTCCCTCCACTTTAGGACCTTTAAGTTTAAAGTCTACATTTGGTATCTTTTGTCCTTTTATGGTTGGTATCTTGACTTTGGGTCCCTGATTGTTTGTATCAGGGCCTTCAATGTCAATCTCTGGAGTTATTTTAACACCAGGTGCTTTCACGTCAATATTACCTTTTTGAAGGCGAACATTACCATCAGGACCTTCCAGTTTTGGACCTTTGATGTCAAATGATGGCACTGTGATTTTAGGCATTTTAAATCCACCTTCAGTGTCAACTTCTGGTCCTTTGATTTCAACTCCTGATTTTGTTGTGTGCCCCTCAATCTTTGGAACTGACACATCCACGTCTCCCTTTACTGCTTTTCCTTTCAGACTGATATTCCCTTTCAGTCCTTCAATTTTTAGATCAGACCCCCCTCTATCAGCTTCTGGTGCTTCAATGTCAACCCCAGGACCTTTTACGTCAACTTTTGCTCCTTTGGCCCCAAATGGTGTTGTCTTTATCAAGGGCATTTTGAAATCCCCTTCTTTCCCCGCAATGTTTATAGCTGGGCCTTTAATGTCTATTTTGGGTGCTTTCATTTTTCCCTCAATCTTTGGCACTGTTACATCAAGATCTCCCTCTACCTTAGAACTCTCCAGGCTTACATCTGTGTCTGGCCCCATTTTAACATGAGACACCTCCATTTTGTATTTGCTTTCACTCTTAGGTGCTTTGATTTTAATGCTAGAGTTGATTGCAGGTGCTGTGAAGTCACTGGCAGCTTCTGGAAGTATAACATTGGGCACAGGCCCTTCAGTGTTAGCATTAGGACCTCTGATCTGTATAGCTGTCCCTTTGATGTCTAGCTCTGGTTTTTGCACCTCCTTATGTGTTACAGGTACTGACATATCTGCATCACCAATGAGTTTAACTTCAACACTAGTTCCCTCTTTCTTGATTCCTTTCATTCCACTCACAGGCATCTTGATTGTTGACATTTTTATGCCACTCACAGTGCCCTCAGTTTCATAGCCTGGAACTTCACTGTGTGTTCCAGATGCTTTTATTCCTCCCTTTGTGCTTCGCAGGTTGACATCAACCTCACCCTTCAACTTTGAACCTGTAAGATTGACATCCGCATCTGCCATTGAAATCTTCCCTGCTGCTGAGGAATATCCTGAGGTAACATTGCCTATTGTTATTGCGGATCCTTCTATCCTGCTGCCTCTCAATTCTGTATCAATATCTCTGGAACCTCCACTAAATCTGACATTCTGAATATCAATACTGCCTGATCCCTTTCCCTGCGGGAGACTGATGTCACTTTCAGATACCTTCACCTTTGTCCTCTCACCTAAACTGGTGTCAACACCTCCCTCCACAGATGGAGTGGAAATCTGCATGCTTTTTCCTGGTAAAGACAGACTAATTGACCCTCCGTTCTCATCAGCTGAAGTTACTTCTGCAGCGCGCAACCCTCCTATTGTAATATGTCTACTACCAGTGTTTGTGCTGTCACTTAGTGTCATGGTTTTTCCTGACACCTGAATGCTTCTGTCTCCTTGCTCTCCACTCCCTCCTGAGATCTGAAAGCCACCCTGGTCTGTACCCCCAAAGTTAGGCCCTTTGAATTTGAGACCTGTAACTCTTTCTCTATCCCCCTCTCTTGTAAATGTTGTAGTCTGAACTCCCCCACTGGCCCAGCGTGTCTCTGTTGAGCTAACTTGGGGCCCAGTGTAAGAGACATTGCTTGACTCAAATACTCCCTCTTCTGCTCCCACTTTACCTGATGGGCTGCCATGTGAGATTCTGATATGAGAAGAGCCATCTCCAGATTCGTGCCTTAGCCCCTTGAATTCTGGGCTCGAAAGTTCAAGTTGCTCACTTATGCCACCTGGCATATCCACAGTGTAAGTAGTGATGCGGCGGGTGATGGTAGTAATCGTGCTGCCATCGCTGCTTGTGCTGCTATGCCGCTCTGTGCGAACATCTACTCCCTCTGCAAGGTCTTCAGACTTCAGCCTTGGTTTAATCTTTTTCGTGTATATTCTCTTGTAGTCCTCATCATCTCCACTCTGTTGATAGAAAAACACAGGAGGGCATAGAACATGGAAATTATATTATGCCATGTGTTTTTTTCAGTAGCTTACCCACAAACAAATCAGTGATTGTATAATTTTAAAAACTTACAAGGATAATGTCTGGACTGGAACCTCCAAACCGGGTCTTCCCTTCCCACGTCAGGGTCCCTATTGGTGAACGACATGGTGTGCTCAAGGGTGAGCAGCAAGGGGATTTGTTTTGTAGTTTCAGTCCAACCTTGTGGCGGTTCAATGTCTTCAGTAGCTCAGCTGTCTCTTCTGAGGTCATGTTGTCAAAGTAGACAGTGGCGCCTACTATCTGGTCACCTAAGAATTAAGTAGAGACAGCAGCACAAAAAAAGTATGTTAAGAATACATGAGATTAGTCAACATGTAGGTGAAACCAATCATATTTCATACTGGATGATTTGTGGAAAAAATCCAACTTGATACCTTCATATACTTTTCCAGACCGTGCTGCAGGTGACTCTCCTTTCACCTCCTTAACAAAGATCTCTCCTCCAGTTGTCTGCTCAATGGTCAGGCCAGTTTTGTCTGGACCCTCCCAGTCTGGAAAGAGCACCTCCCTAGTTTCTTCCTCTTCAGCCATCTGTAAACATAACCATACAAATAATGGGTATAAGATAAAGAAAAAAGGCACTCCGCAAGAACTTATATGCGAGAATGTGCAAGGGATTTATTGTGACTTTAACTTTAAAATACCTTGTTTTTCGCTGTCCTCTATTAAAGCCCTGGTGTGATGGAAACTCTGTCTTGGTTTTCCTGCATAAAGAAAAGTTAATTATCACTATTGAGACATAATCATTATCAACGATGCATCCCTTTATTCTAGACAAAATGTTTTTTCATTTAGTAAACATGTACCGACCCCTCTCAGTAAGTGGGTCTGGCTTGTAGACCCAATGGTGAACACTAGGTGGTGTTAAACCCTTTCAGACAACACAGCCTCTAACCCCCCAAAACAACTCCCTCCTGGGTGATCCGTGTTTTGGAAATTTGGTTGCAGTCAGACCACACCCTGCCTTGAGGCAAGAAGCCCAATCCTGTGTGTACACCCGAGCTCCAAAGTCAATAGAGAGAACAATGATGGTTAAAGCTTTGTAAGGCCTTGCCTTATGAAAACACACACAGAGCTGCAGAAAATGCACAGTAACACATAAATCAAAACGTTAGCACAGGCCCTCTCTTTATAACACAAATTCATACCCACAAACAGTAGTACTGAAACAAGTACACATTTGTAGATGCTCATACACACAATGCACATCAAACTTCTTATTTGGTTTATTCATGGTAGCTATATATCAGTTTCGATCTAGGTTTACCATACACAGTATTTGTTGTAATCGTATCCATGACCATCGTTGCCTCACAAAACTGATCACCTATAAGGTGCACTCAGCAATACAAAAGCACATATCATGTAATTTATTGGCTGTGACCATTAGACTTTACTAGATATTGCTGGCCATAATGCACGATCGCTTTCAGTAAGAAAACAATGATGCAACAATTCACTATATTTTTCTATCAGTGCATATCGGGCCAATTTACAGGCAGGCATAGCTTTTTTCTATTCATTTGCAACTTTCGCAAAGATAATAAGGTTTGTTTACATCATTCTCAGACCTGCCTCTTCAAATATGCTGACTTGTCCTACCCACTCTCCTCTTTGAAACAGACAACCCATTGTTGCATTAATCCCAAACTCTCTACAACCCACACACGCAATTACACAACACAGTCTGAGCCATGTGTCAAAGTGACATGTTTCCCTTAAATACACACACGTAAGGAGCAATGTTGTGTTCAAAGTCTTGCTCAAAGATACTTTGCATGTACTTGACGACACATGGACCAAAACATCAGCCTTAACATTAACAGACGATTTCTACCACCTAAACTACAGCCATCCAGCCATTTAATAGTTAATTTCATTAATCAACAATTCAGTTTCCAGAGGTCCCACTGACTATAGAGAATCTAGACATTCAGTATGCTATCCAAAACAGCACAAATTGCTTTTGTAAATCGTTTCCTTTAAAAAGGCAGGGTCATTCTGTGTGCTGCATTTTCATCCACTGCTTGAGCATTTGACTTGATCAAAGACCAAGTGCAACCAGTCAATATTTGATAGTACAGCATTTATTTTTCTTTCTTTTTTGATAGATATTGCACCGTGACAAAGCTGTATGAGCACAGTCATTTCAATGAAAACCATTCTGCTGTTGCCTGGTTCAGCTTACCACATCAAACTGTGCAGTCATTCGGTAGGTTTCAGCAAATTGTCTATTTGTCTGTAATCAGCCAGTATAAATGGCAAAAGCTTATCTACGGGATGGCACAAAGAAACAGGATATGAGTCATAGTGGTGACTGGTTGCCTGTGTTTTTATGGGGTGGACCAGAGACCAGCTTGGAAAGGAAGCTTGGAGGATTTTCACTGGTAGCATCACTGCTGTATACCTGTTCAGAGCATTACAAGATACAACTACATGTTTGTCAGCTAAGACGTTGGAGGTGAGGTGGGGGGTCTCTCTTGACACTGAGATAGGTAGACCAGGACCATTATTTGAGGTAATGTCATGTAATCAGATTGCTGGGATGATGCAAAACAAGCTGTGCGTGACCATTTAATGCACATATACTTGAAAATATAATAAGATATGACAGCTCATAAGAATTTGACCCAGCTAGCCGCTAACAAATTTTTTGGGAGGAAGAATGCATTGTTAGGATTGTAATTGTAAAGCTGGATCAGAAAACATTAGTCTAAGGACTGAATAAAGAGTTTCTCTTGTAAGAAAAACTATGAGAAAAAAAACATCTTATGATTAATTATCCTGGCTGTACATTCTCACATTTTTTTTAATTATCAGACAGAATATGGTCAATCTGAGAAATAATCACTAAAAATCACACTTACACATTTTTCCATACTATTTTGCACCACTGTAAATAACATAATTACACCAGTATATAACAGACCCATTCCCCATTCACTGAAGCTGCCCCACTGTTCTCCAAGATAACAAGCTGCTGGGGCAAAGATAAAGAAACAGCTGTTTCAACGGGGTCTGTTAACAAGCATCACTCGGTCAACGGCCATCTGCCACTCTTGCCACACTGCCAAAATACAGTATTTTGAACAAATGAGAAGTTTAGAAGAAGACGCAATAAACAGAGAGTTTGGAATGCAAGAGTGTTTTTGCAAACTGGTCTTCCTAGTTTGCTGGACCCGGTCCAAGGGCACACTGGAGGCCATATACCAATTAACGCAAGTCAATAAATAGACTGGTCCTGCTTGATTGGGAATACAGGAAAATGCTTGCAATGCTTTGAGGTAATATAAAGCTCTCTCTCTAAAATAGCCTTTCGCAGACTCTCAGAACTAAATAACAAGGGCCAGGGCCACTGAGAGTGATAATACCAGAGCTACAGATGGTGTTTATGCCAAAGATGACGCCAACCACTCGCAGGAATCTACAACCTGATACCCCGCTCTCTCTCTTTCCTCCCTGCCTTTCTATCTTATTGTCTCTGTCAGTGTGACTTTACTGAAGCAAGTAACATGAATCTATCAAGACCTCAAGCCTCACAGTATCAGCAACATTATATGTATCAAACACAGTTGAAATGTGTGAGTATGGAGGGGTCAAACAAGGCAGTTTACCCAATTAACTCATGTAGATCAAATACCACAAAGGTCAACTGACACCACCAGTTACAATTTCTCAAACGGATCCCTCTGATCCCAGCCTGAGAGAACAACATAAGAATTTCTAATTTTTCCCCACGGCCAGAATGCGGCTCATTTTACAAATCCATCTCCCCTTTTCATTTAGTTTATGAATACAGACAAAAATAGCTGACAAACTTGCGCGTAGAAACAATGTTTGAGAGAGGGACAGGGAATAAAAAGCATTTTAAATCTCAAGCAAAGCACATATTATTGTTGGCTGGATTCAGATTCAGAAAAATTAAATTATTTTCTTATTCATTTCTCTATCTCTCAATCAAACAGACAACCTCAGAACTCTACTGTCTTTCTTTCTTTCCTTCCCTATGCATCTATCTATTTTCATACATAATTACCTTTCATATTCAAACTTATTTCCTCCTCCCACATTTTACACTCGCTCTGGGGCTCTCCATGATGGAGAGTGAACTATTGGAGCTGTCCTTGTTCTCACAGCTTTGACATATTTCGGGCAGCAAGCTGCAGGGAGGAGCTGAGGCTCACAGCAATATAGGAGGGAAGGAAGGAACTGAGAGAGAGAGGGAGGGAGATGGAGAGAAGAGGAAATGGTAAAAAAAAAGAAAACTAAAGTGAGCGAGATAGTCAGTGAGAAAGGGAGAGGAATGGTTGTGAAACTGCTCTGTGGAATGTTAGCCTATGAGGTAACAGAAAGAGGGGGAAGAAAACAGACCAGTAGAAATGAAAATACGGAGCTATCAAAGAATACTCTCCTCAGCAGCAGCTCTGACTCTGTCCTCATAGTTGATGAAATTCAGTCTTGAATATAACTCCCCCTACTTTAGAATGTGCCCTAACAGTATAACCTTCTTTGGAAATAGAGCACAGAAGTACAATTAACTTGATCAGATCATATGATTGGATATGGACTTTTGTTGTAAACAGATGCTAAATAAGTGAGCCTCTGTTCTTGGGATCATAAGACAGGAAGGCACTCTGTGACTCAAAGCGATCAGGCAACCTGACAATCAACCACTTCTCTATTCTTTCCCTTTCATTTTTCCGAAATGTCCGAGAGTGACATCCCTGATGTCACGTTAGATTTGCTTTGTGACATCATCAAAAGTATATTCGAAGAACACGCAAAATTTGTTTATTTAGAGGAGGAGTTAAAGGGAGCGGATGAGGCAAAAGGAGACAGATGAGCTTGTTTATCTATCATGTTTTATTACGGTCTGGTATGTGAAAGGGGGAATGTGAGGACAGCCAGCCAGACAAAAGTGTCTGTTAACTAGAGTGCAACCACAGATCATTTCTGGATACGCCTCTCTGGTGGCCTGCCATTGGCCTGCATACGCTTTGGGTTTGGTGTTGTTTCTTTTGCAAGCTTTCCCTCCAACTCCTCAGGAATACAACCGACCACAGCTGCCGACTGCAAACAGTTAAAACGGCGCGAGCTTGGCAGGCTTTTGACAGGGTTGCTTCATAAGAAGGGGAAAGGGGTTCGAGCGGAACAGGTGGTGCCTGGGGGGAGGAAGGAGGGGTGCAAAGAGGAGGCACAGGGAGCAGAAGTAGCCGAGTGTCTGGTTTCCACAAGGCAGGCCTTTCACAGCTGAATGGCAGTGGCATGACCTTCCAGGTTCAAAGGAGGCTTTGCAACAAACATTCCAACAGAGGTTTGGCGTCTAGCCACATAATAAAACGCTGTTCTAAGGTGACACTGACTAGATGGCCTTGGAGTGGAGTGATGGGTCATAAGAAATATAGTTTTCTTTCCTTTACATAACCAATAACAGATGTGGATATCTTGGATTATGTCTCAGGACACTTACCTCAGATTGCTCAAGCAAGGCCAAGGGCTTCAGATGCTGTGGTTCTTGACTTCTGTTGACAGAAAAAGATAAAGTATTACCTAAATGACAAGGAGAAGAAGTAATTTAAGGATCCTGTCAAGAAGTTCTACTGTTATCACGGGTGGTGCCAAAGACACCTATACCACATGTATCATGCTGCTCTCTTATGCAACATCACACCATGTTTCAGTTGGTGATTGACAGGTAACACATCATATTCCTTACATGCAGAGTCACCGTTGCATTAAGAGGTGTGTCCCAACATGACTCACAAAGCCGCACATTCTGTGTTGACAGTCAGGATTTACTCATGGCATTTTAGTGCACATGCTCAATGGACCTTCCATGACCAATCAGAGCCTTCAGTGTATTTAATAATTAACCAACCTATGGTAGCAGTATTGACCCTGGGAAGTAGTCATGCAAAGACTCCCTTTGGGTAAATAAATCCAGCTACTTGTTTAGCGAGCGCTCACTTCTGCAAATGAGAAGATAAGACAGATACACTAACACATTATCCACCAAGATTTGAAAGATCTGAATTGACAAGGCTGCACTGCCAAGCTTTAAACTATAAAACATTTGTAGTATCACAGCAGATATGTGCAATCACATCAGTAAATTTAGCAATACGTTATCGTTGTTGCAACTGTCTTCGTCATTAGAGTGTCATTCCACATTCCAAGTCAATCTTACTTTTACCCGCTGTGACTAGCCCAAAACACTGCAGGACTTACTAGGATCATTGCTTCAACCCACGGGCATATTGTGAAACAAAGCCTTCTCTTTGTCAGTCCGAGCACAAACAGAACCAGATCTGATGTGTGTACAGACAGGCATCTACCGGTGGGAACATGTCCCCTGAAAAATTCTTCTGAGACAGGCTCTCCTACCCCATCATTAACCTCCCCCTCCCCAGTCCCCTACGTTCAATAAACTAAATTGCTCGTTACTTCGGTGAAAGGTCTGCCAAATGACTGTGTTTGTGAGACCCTGAAAGCTTTTCTTAACTCTGTGATTTTAAATACCTATGTTTAACACTAAATACAACAGAAGGTGAGTAAACTTAAAACCAGCGACCTTGGTGCAAAGCTTGTGAAACGCTTTAAGGTTTTGCCTGAGAATGCGCTATTGTTGAGTGCTGTTTTGAACGAGTCTTATACTAAAATAGATGGGACATAGTTGAGATAAATATCTGCCAGCACGTGGTTGTCATTGTATTTGTGTAGGGAGACTTGCACCGCAGCAGCTGTGTACACTCTCTAGCGCATACTCTTGTTACAGAGACGTATTAATCAGACTCTGCCGCGTCAGGATTCATTCAGGTTAAGGGCTGGCTGAGTGACAGTGGTACATTTTTAGTATAAATCTTAAGGGAATGTAAAGTAGAATTTGTCTGGATCACTAATGCAAAAATAAATAAATATAGATAAAGTGTACGTGTGACCTCTGACTGAAAGAGATGATGTGATTTTGTAAAAAACAAAAATTATCTCATGCAAGCAAAACTTTTCACAATGCCCTTATCTGAGTACACAAACGCAAAAGATAAGCGACAGGTTGCCTAATCTTCTGTCACTGGTACCTTGGTGAGACTACACCCATAAACACTGGGTGGTGAAATGTGGTTACCAACAGCACAGAAAGTAAACAAAAACACATGCCGGTGTGGAAGGAAGAAATACCGCGCCACAGTCCACGAGGCGGATCACGTCGCTTCGCCTCTGTGCAGTGCTTGCAGAGGGAGTAACTCAGTGCACAGCCCCACCCAGGCCTCCAGTCACACACATTCCTTGATAGAGCCGTCAGGCCAGCTGGAAGGCAGCCCGGCCTCTCCCCGCAGTGACTAACTCCAAAGAAATGTCCTCTTTCTCTCTGAGTTCAGCTCCATTCTATGCTGCCCACCCTGCACCCTGCCTGAGCACCCACCCCCCTGCAGTCAGCCCACCACCCACCCCAGCCTCCAGGTTCTGCTCAAATAAACAAGAACACCACATTCAGTCAGGTATTCACACTCTGAGACACACACTCCCAAATGAACACTAAGAAGCAGCACAGGATCAGCAGAACAGATCCTGTTTACATCCTCGATATCACCGTTGTCATCACCACCTGTACACCAGGTAGATGCACAAACAGCACTCTACACCTCACCGCTATACATTTCTACCACACCCTTCCATGCCTGAGGGCACATATCTGTTTGTCATAGATTGTACTTAACTAGGTCACAACAGATGCTGGAAACTGATCAAAGTGACTTTGGTCAATCCATCAGGTTGATTGCCAAATCCAATCAATTTAGTCAACAGTAAACAGGAGCAGTGTGACAAAGATTAAAGCTCAATTGTAAGTGAATCAGGCACAGCAGTGCCGGTGAGTGATAAGATTTGATTACGAACAAATAAAAAGGCCTCAGTGCAGAGACGGAAAGAAGGAGAGAGGAGCAGTGAACAAATCAGTCATGTTGTCACAACAGAATAGACTCCCTGTTCCTCTCTCTCCATTGTAGTTTGACGCAGCTAGTACAACAAATACAACAAGAGACACAGCAGGCCCCAGCGTAGGCTCACTCTTCCCTCAAAAAACGCAGATAGGACATGCATGTGTGACGCATATAAAAGGAATGCACGTCAAAATAACTGGTTCTTTTCTGCACTTGGGTCCACATAGCCCTAAACCAAACCACAATTCCTGCATAAGACCAAAGCCTGCCCACTGACGCCAACTTGGCCTGCTGTTGATTAAACCATTGTGACTTTGGCAGGAGTCATGCACAAAATGGAAAAACTGAAGAAAAGTCTGTATCACAAACAAGAGCAGGGGTTGTGTTGAGAGCACATTTCAACTTTGTCTTGATTTTCATGTAAATAATATTAAAGCCTCATGGTCACATATAAGGACAAGTAAAAGGATCTATGCTGTGTGAGGTGTTAAGTACCAGATAACTCACGGCTCCTGTCATTACTCATTGTTCTCTATTACACCCCATGACATCCAAGAAGGGAGGATCTCACTTTGAGTTTCCTCTCCTGGGGTTTCTTCCATTTTTTCCTTATGCTCTAAGTTTTTCAGGGGAGTTTTTCATTGTCTTCCTAGGGACTTAGGCTTCATCACAAACTGTTGCAGTTGCGTGCCAGTAAATCCCTCTGACACATTTTACGTAATATTGGGCTATGCCAAAAAAAAGACAGCAGTGCCATTTTTGCAGAAATAAAACAAAACATTTTGGCTGTAGCTGAGGTTCTGAAATGAGAAGTGATCCCGGGGTGGTGCCCATGGGCAGATTCAGTGCCAAGAATATTGAGCAACTAATGAAGTAAGGTAAAGGATAAAGAGAAGCGCAGCTGCAGTAAATCCAAGTTGAGGATGCAAATGTTTTAAACTGGCATAACTAGTTACACCAGAGAGAGTGTGTGAAGTTTAAA
This sequence comes from Pagrus major, assembly GCF_040436345.1. Lineage (NCBI taxonomy): Eukaryota > Metazoa > Chordata > Actinopteri > Spariformes > Sparidae > Pagrus > Pagrus major. The sequence goes on along the minus strand of NC_133232.1, from coordinate 27,192,475 downwards.
CAGCTCTGTCATACAAATAAGAGATCACAAGACTTTTACATATATCCATACCATCATAACATAGTCATGTAACTGCCTTCAACCCAATTTAGTTTGGCTTCATTAGCGTTTGTTTCGGTCTTCTACAGCTGTTGTTTGAACAAGAATAAATGCAAATATTTGTTCAATGAGCAGAAGGGCTGTGTGGCAACCATAGTAAAAGAATGCTCTATGTGGAGACGTGATACTTCTGTAGCTTTAGAACTTGAAGCATAACCCCAGCGTTAGGATATGTATTCACACTTAGTATTTACTTCACACTTCACACAGTATTTAGACCACACCAGAGCAGTGCAGAGTTGTTTAGAGCAAGAGAGAGTGCTGGATTGTGACGAGTGCCATCCTTGAGTATCTTGTGCCAGATAAAGAAAACCTAAACAAAGCTGAATGTATTTCTAAATTTACATTCCAAGCCCTGCTGCCCTGACATTTTGGCTGCCTGGAGTTTTTGTAACAGATGCTGCGTGTCATTCCTTTTTCGCGGGGCAACGTGACAGCATTTGTGGGGGTTGGGGTGCAGGTCAGACAGTTAGTGGGGCAGGTATGGCAACACTTGTGTAAGATTTACTGTTTTTGGACTGTGTCGTGCTGCAGATGTCTGGCAGGGCAGCAGTAGTTATTGGCTTATCAGAAGTATGATTCACACCCTTTTTAAAAAAAATCCATTGCTTGCCAAAGTCCCACCGGGCTTGAAGTTACAATAAACAAGTCTCAATTGCATGCATGAGCATGGGCGGGACTGAAGGAGGTGATGACTGCCTCATCATACTTCTCAAATCACTATTTCGCGACAACAAGGCAAGAAATGCTAATGATAGGTGCTTCCCGGAGCATGCTGAGGACAGACTGAAACATTCCAAACCAGCACTGCATGGGTGAGAAGGGAGTGGCTGTTGGGTGGATTGCCTCGAAAGACTCTCGAAAATCACACACTCCAGTTAGAGGTTTATTTGAAGTAAAAGGAATACTAAACTTCCCCCGCGGGAACAGTTGTGTATCTACAAATTTGCTATTGTTTTATCGAACCAATCTGTGCGGTGGGAGTTCACTGAATCTGCTGGAACTTCAGGAGGGCTTTGAAGAATGCCAAGTGTGAAAGAAAATAAACTGCAGTATGATTGCAATCACCCTCCCTTCTTTCATTCAGCTTATTCAATACATCCACCTCCCTCTTTTCGCCTCTCCACGCTGTCCGTCCTTCCAACCACCCACTCAACAAGCCCATGAGGAAATGGCAGAGGAAGTGTGCTAGAGACCAGTTTCTTTCCGTTTCACAGTGGCACGACTGAGTAACACCACTCCTCTCATGTGTGCTGCCAGTCAACAGGGTGAGAATATATGGCGGCTCTGGTAGAGCGCTGTGATAAATAACTTAACACGGTCAAGCTAAGACAAGTAACAGTCATGAGGCATGTCCTGTTCTTCAGGCGAGTAAAGATGCTGTTTGTCACATGGGTGGCAAGTGCAACAAAATCTGCGTGACGGGCACTGTGCACTGTCAACGTCAGCAGCTGTGATGGCCGTTAAAAGCTTCTTCTTAGGAATTCCAACCGCCTTACATTACTTCAGGATTTAATATAACGAAGCCCCTGTGCTGTCACACTTGAGGAGAGGTATTTAGACTAATAGAATCTGCCCCAGGCCGAGATGAGGCCCTGTTAACCGACATGCGCTTTAGCTGAAGGCAGTCAAGAACCAGTTCTGTTTTGGCGGTTGAAGTATTTGTTCCATATATTAATGTTTGTGTTAACTTGTCCCCTTGCTTGCAGCTAAACTCTGCTCCTGTAGGAACACAACTCAATGCTCCGTGCCACATCATCGCCAAGTAAAACATGAATTTCTGAAACGCTAAGAACTCTAAACATGGTCTAGCTTAAATGACAACCTACTACCCAAAGACCTCTTCACCTTCTTTAAGCAGCCTGTGTCACAATCAATCACCTTGACAAGAGCAATTTGAGAGATGCCGGGCATCTACAGCTGTAAGGCGTTAAACATGCGCGTTGTAGAGAAGATTGTGCAGAGTAGAGCAAAAAGCAGCTCTCCCTCACACGGCACTGGAGTGATTTTGGGTGTGGCAGGAGGGAGCAGCGGAGGACAGGCAACTTACACACAGAGACTTTCAAACCGAGATTCAACAAAGGATCACGTCTGCTTTGGATCTTGTATCCGCTTTTTTTTTTTCTCAGCTTCAACAAACACGTGTCAAACGCAGACCAAACTAGATGTGACAACACCTGGAAAGATGCCATGTACGCTTTGGTGTAAGTCGGGCAGGAAAATAAACATCTCAACTTTTGGGGCGGATGAAATACGTTTCTCTCGTTCTCTAAAATGTGCGAAGTCTGAGCTCCCTCCTCTTTGCCTCAAACCTGGTTTCAATTAGCTTGTCTTTCCAAACCACTACATTCCATTACTCCCCTCCTCGCCCCCCGCCCATCCCCCCTCACTAACTCACTCCCTGACTCTCTCTCTCTCTCCGTCTTCCCCTCCTCCTCGTCCTCCTCCTCCTCTTCCTCCTTCTCCTCTCCCTCTCCCTCCTCTGCACACCCTGGCCGGGAGCCCAGGTTAAGAAACCCAAGGTAAAAGAAAGAAACAGAAATCTCTCTCTATCTGCTCACAACTTTAAAAATAAAAATAAAAAAGTCAGTCATAAGAAAACATACATCCCTTAATACAAAGCAGCAGTGACAATTTCCAACTTTTTCGAGGTGTCCAGAAGCTGATTCATATCATATCAAGAAACGTCAGACGGATTCACCGCATTCCACAAAAGCAGACCGCATTTAAAAGGCCCTTATAAGATGTGTTCATTGTTCCACATGACTGATAATTACACAGTATGCTAACACAGAAAAAAAAGTTCTTATCAGTACTTTTTATGTTGCTGGAGCTCCCTAGGTACCCGATGAAGGACTTTTGGATGCCTTAGTAGGGACCGTCCGCAGCATGTATGGGTTTTTTTTCTCTTTTTTTTTGGCAGTAAAGGGTGTGCCTCTGCGAGGAGACAGCAAAGCAAGAAGGAAGGGAGGGGAAAAAAAGGGACGGGGTGGAGGGACGTGAAAGAGAGGAATCCACACCCAAGCCTGTTGCTGCAGGCTCTCATAGGGAAGTACCTTTACTTTTTAAGGCTCGGCAAAGGGCGTTGGACAGCTAAGAAAAAACACCTGAACGATAACATCAAGGCGAACATGACTTTTATCTTTCCCTGCGCTTCCACCATTGTGAGATAGTCTAGTGCTGTAAAAAAAGTTTGCCATCCCAAAGACTAGGGATTATGTGTATGCAAAGAAGATCCACGTTGCACAATAGTCAGCTCAATATACAAATAGAGTGACTCTGGGTGTTACCTCTTATTTCTAAAAGCCCTAAAATCACCAAAACATACCCTATGTTCTGGGTTTAGCACTTAAATGCACCTCAGATAACAACCTTTGTGTGCAGTTAAAGGAAAAGTGAAGTGCGCAGTCAAGTCCTCTGCATTCATGTGGTGGCTGTGGGTACACACCCACTTCTCATGCTCTGCGCTATATTAAATCAGTTATAAAACTTATGACAATACTCACACAGAATCATCACAGAATCATTGCCATAGCTTCACAGGAAAACTCTGAGGTAATTATACACATTTTTTCTTCATACAAAGCTTCTCTACAGTAAAACGTCCAGGAAAAAAACGTAGGATACCACAGGAGACATGCAATAAAATTAAAACAAAGAGCCACTGTAATCTCCCCACTGATACACACACTCTCTACTCAAGCCGTTTGGAATATTACAGGAATGCTGGACAGACACTTTTTCAACTTAGTTCTTTCAACTTTGGCACAGTTTTTATAAGTGACTTTTCAGCACAGTTAAAGTTTTAAGCAAAGCACAACTGGCAACAAAGTTCAAAACGCAGTTTACAAAAAGAGCATTCACTTCAGTCTGAGAAAAAAAAAAGTGCATCTTTACCTGTGCGCAGTCTGTGCGCCCACGAAGCCTCACTCCAGCCTGAGCATCCTTGAAAACTTGCCCTCGCCCCGTCTCCCCAGCCCAAGAAAAGCACTTCTTCCACTCACAACTTTGCAAGTCTGGTAGGACTCTGTCACTCTTTTTCCTTTTTCTCGTTCAACCAAGTTTCCAGGGCGTTTTCTCCCCCTCTCTCTCTCCCTCCCTCCTCGTCTCTGAGTTGATTTAAACTTCTTTTTTTCTGTGTGGCTGCTCCTCTGGGCTGAGCAGAGTGGTTGGATAGAGAGCTGGGTAGGGCTCCTGGTTTGCAGAGGGAGGAGAATGCTGGGGAGGGGACCGGTGCGAGGGAGTGGTTCTCAGCAGCCGTGGGACCACCCACTGCTTCACACAGAGGGCTCCAATGATATGAAACATGAGAACTAACTGCTGCTTCAAAAAATACAAATAAATGTTAATTGACATATGAAATAGCTATATCATCTATCTATCTATCTACCTACCTACATTTATCATAAAGATTTATGCAGCAGTCAGCGCTTTTGACACCGCTTTAATCCGAAGTACTTGTACTGTCAATGTGAGCGGAGAGCAGTGACTGAGAAGATCTCTTTTGAGCCATATAGTATGTCACTCAAGCAGAAAAACAGATACTAACGAGACAGTTTTGACGCTTTGGAGATTTTTTTGCTTCGTATGTGCTGCCAATAATCATTTTTAAACTGGGAGAAAACATTTTGACCGTTTAAAGCTTATTCAAAGCAAGTGACACGCCTCACTATACTCAGCTGACAGCCATGCACAAGAGGCAGCCTTTAACTTCCTTGCATAAAAGTTTACACAATGATAAGAGCAGCAATCAAAATGTATTCTTGGCCTTAGCGTGCAGGATTTTCCTTAAAAAATATTTATAGACTTAAGTAAACCCTCTCAGTCATCTTGTATGATCCACTAGGCAGTGTCTGTATCCTGTCCTCGGCCTGTAATTTATTGTTTTCTTATATTTTTTCGGAGCGTTTGTAAGTGTCAGTGATTCTGGAGAAAGTTTTATTCCCAGGTTATATCAAGAATGATAGCTGATTGTTGAGCTTTGTTCCCAAGATATTTATAACTACAGACGCAATCGGTTGGCAGGCCACCAACCCGAAGCGTTAGTATTTGATAACCTAAGAAGGAGAGTATGCCTTTAACTTGTTGGGATTCTAATTTTAGTAAAATAAAACTGCTTTTCATCAGCTCTCGTTTCAAATTTCAGAATAGGACTGAAGTACACAGAGCAACACACCACGAAATGAGTATCATATGATGGACAATGACATAAACATGTTATTACAGCATTTAAACTTCTGCACACAAAGTGACACAAAGTGATCATTAACAAAATGACTCAGGAGTGAGTCCTTTACTTACACACAAAAGGCAAAGTGTATTTACGAGACTTTTTTTTTTTTAACAATGACCACCCTGAACCAAGTCCTACTAAATTGTAACAGCTGTATGTTTTATGTTGCATAATTCTGTTTCTGTTTCCAGTTTTAAAATGTGTTTTAAGATGTTTTAGATTTTGAAAGCATACTTCACATATTTATTGTTTTGTTGTGTTTTTTTTATCTCGAGGCACCATTTCAGAAAATAGCAGTTGCAACAGTAATGTCAGTAATTATCAGCAGGAAGACCAACTCTCCTCCCCGCATGATTCTGTGATTTACCTTTGTCACATTTTCAGTGAAACTCTTATTGTCACAGGTACTGTTTCTCTTTCAGCCCACTGTTATTTTCAAGTATTTCAAGTATACATTAAAGCCCCGATCTTCTGAATGATGTGTCGGGGTTTCCTCTTTCGCAGCACTGTTGCTGCACACGTTTCAGTCAGCGCTGAGACACAGGCTTTGTCGCTACAAGCTCTATGGCAGAGTCAGCCAAATCAAACAGGGCTGTGCCTAAAAAAAACAATATTTTTTCCACTCTGACTTTTGTTTTGGAAAACTCAAAACAACAAGAGTTATACATGCATGGTAAAGTTGAATTTGTGCATTTGTTTCAGTGAAGAGGAGAAAGAATAGAAGAAATTACATGAGCTGTTGAGGCACAGTCATAGGGTGGTGCCTCAGACTAATTCAGCCTGGGATTATGGATTATTTTGGAGAGACATTACAGGCTTATAGATGAAAACGTTGCATGACTGGAAAGAATAGTTCAGAAAAGTGATTCCCAGACTTGTTTGGTATTTGTACCCCAACACCCCTGTCGGATAAGCACAAGTACCCCCTCATCAACACTGCCTGCCATGTTCCAAATGTGCCCATATTAACTGATTTTAAATGTTGTTTAACAAGATATCATGTATAGTTTTTTATAATTGAAGTATAAAATGTTTAGGTTGGTTTGTTTAAGGTGGCATTCATAGTACTACTACATGGAATAGCAGAAGCTAAACATTTCAGCCATTTATCTGTTACATTAGCATTTTTTTACTTTAGCCAGATGTTCCAGTCATTTGTCCATTAGCCTACGTTAAGCTATGTCGACCATTCATCCCTTATGTTAGCTATCTATTTCACCCTTTTTTTCAAATTTTATCTTAGCTAGATTTTCCAGTCATTTATCCATTAGCCTACTTGTAGCTATTTCGACCATTTATCCATTATGTGTGCTCGGCCTCTATAGTCTTAATGGCAGAAGAAACCCTTGGAGAACAAGTCCCCCTGGCTGGGAATGACCTATTTAGGTTATGTGTGTGCAACAGGACAGATGTATGTGCAGGCATGTGTTAATGTGTGTTCTTCACCTCTCACAGCAATGTCGAACGTCCTTGAAACACCCCACTACCAGCATGTCACACCCATGGCCGGTGAGGTGAAACAGCAAACATACAAGAAGCAGAACAAACACAGAGGAAGTTACTGCGTGGCTTTGTCAGGATCGAACAGGGCGTGGCACACAGACGTATATGTGCACATTACTACTTTAATATTGCCACATTACACCACCCTGAGTCAAGAGAGCTCTGATTTTATTTTCTCTTAAAAACAGGGTGCAGCTCTCCAACAAAAAGAAGACCCACTTAGTGCTTGTGTGTGTGTGTATGTGCGCGTGTGTGCATGTATTTATCTGTAATTGTGTGCATGCTGAGATAAAAGTGAAGGAGTAATCCCAAACATGTGCAAGATAAGCAGAAAACCCTAAAAAACTCTGCATGAAGTGTGGTATTGCTTTACTCTTTGGACTGCAGCAGTGTTTTAAATAAACAGCACTGAAGGACAGTCAAACAATTCCTGACAATAAAAAAAACACGTTACTGTAGGGCTCAGAAACTTCTGAAGACATTCTGTGAATGAGTCGGTTGATTGTATTACGTCATTTTATTGAAGGCAGAGATCATTTATATTGCCCACATGTTGTATTTTTAAAGTAACCCTTGCATGCGTGTCTACAGAATTATATGTTTTAGCCACAGAACTGTGTTGCTTAATCAGTAGAAAGGATCATTATCTTCTTCACAAAAGTGTCCTGCTGCTGCACCTGTATGCTCAGCTCCCTACATGTTTGCCTTCTTGCCTCTGAGGTGTGGCCTTGTTGCCTTTGAAGAACACTTTCTGCTTAGAGCAATTGCTGCTTCCAGACGTACGACTCCTATGATGTTTGAGCATGTACGTAGCAAGATGTCTGTCCAGACATTGTGCTGCTCAACATCTTTGCTGCAGGTTTTAAATGTTTTTGGCCACCTGACAAACCCCACAATTAAGACTAGCACTACTGCTTGTTCTGTACTACGTGTTTATGCCCTTTCACTGTTATTCAACAGCTCATTCTTCCACTGATGGGGTCAACCCAGATAAAAGGCTTTATTACTCATTGATTCGCCCGTATTGAATCTAAATCAATCGACAGCAGGAGTTGTAGTTCAATATAAGTAGATAGCCTAAGTAAGCAAAGATAAGTAGAAGAGACAGCTAAAATGCCGATTGCGCAACAAAGATAAAACTAAACATGAGAGAGATGTCTCAAATCATTTTGAAACATCCAGTGCATGTTTTTACAAAATGAATCCCGTCTGACTGTCACCACTTTGTGGCAGGTCACTCTTGATGAATACAAGGATATGTGGGAATGGGTGTGTTTCCTGGTCCTAGGTGTGTCAGCCAGTGTGAACCAGCGCAAATAGCTTGGCTCAGGCGCACAGTGACTCACAGTCCATGACTACAATGAAAACAGGGAAGCTCAGACTGTAAAGGAGAGGAAAATCAGAGGATTAGATGGGGTTGGACGGTTGAATGTGTGTGTGTGTGTTTGTGTGTATTTGCCCGCATATTATGCTTGTGTGCGTACGTGTGAGTGTGCATGCGTGATTAGTGTCTCCTGCATAAGGGAAGTCACACGGCACTGTTCTGAGCAAAACTGTAACTTGTGATACAACTTAATAAAAGTGACGCCACACCTGGACCTAATGATTTCTGAAAATCAGATTTCCTTGTGCAACCGCTTGGCTCTGCGCATTACAGGCATGAGAGCCAGATGAGCAGAGGTTGCACATTTGATTGCGTAACGAAAGTTTAATTAGACACAAAGGAGTATGACAAAAGAGTTCAGTGGAGTTTTTTAACCCAAAGGAATTCACATTAGTTTTGAAATTAGCTGATAAAGGTTAGGATCTGGTCAAAAGAGTGAAAATTCTTGTATTGTGCAGAATGTCATGATTATTAACTGAAATTCTTTCCTAAATTCAGACAATGCAGGCAGTGTGCTTGGTAAGAGGCTTGTTTCTATGAGTCATCAGGATAATTTATGAGAACATGGGATACAATAGAGGAGTTTTATTCCAAAACATATTTGAGAACATAACTCAGTGATTTCTTATCTTTTGTTTTTTTCTTTTTTTGCATGTTTACTACAGAAGCCTTCTGTTGTTGTTTTTCCCCTGGGAGTTCAGAGAAAAAAAGTTATTTTTATTTTTTGGTGACAGTCAAGACAAGATTGATTGTGTAAAAAACATGATGCACTGGATGTTATAAATTATTTGGGACATCTCCCTTATGTTTGTTATATTTATATAGATAGATAGATAGATAGATAGATAGATAGATAGATAGATAGATAGATAGATAGATAGATAGATAGATAGATAGATATTTTTCAGAATTCTAAGTTTAAAGGTCCTATTTGTAAGAAAAGTTGATTTTTGAGTCTCATTTCCAACTCGTCAAAAAATGACACTTTGTGATTGCAGGACAGGTCGGCCGCCATCCCAAAATATCAGTTTTTGACGAGTTGGGAGTGAGGCTCCAGTGGCCCTAATCCTCTTCCGTAGTTTACAATAGGCAACCACTACTAAATTTAACTATTGTAAGTTGTAACCAATAACTTAAACAATTCTGTAATTGCACATGACACATATTCAAAATGCTGTTGACTGTGGGATTTATTTATCACCTTGTTCTGAAATGACAGCAGTGTCAAGACTTTCATTGTCAGTAATCCGAAACAAATGGTTATTTACAAAAACAGCGAGCCTATTCAAAGTGTCGTCTTTCACTCAAAGTGATCTTGTTTGCTGCGTTTGTGGTCGCTTGAAAATGTCAATACACTTAAAATTCTTTTAGCAGTCCAGTTTGCATCTGGGGAGATCATTGTTAAAAGCAGACGCTCACTACACATACCACGTTGTGTGCAAATAGAAGAGATCTTTGTGTACCGACTTCATTAGATTTTTTACACAATGTAACATTGTCAATACTGTGACAAGTGTCTCACCAGCTGATGCTGAAGACACAGTTAGATAAACATTGTCAAAGAGGCATTGTCAGTGTCGGAGAATGTGAAAGGAAATGTGTTACAGATTCAGTTTGTGTTCTTCAGAGGTGAATGAATGCACTACTGTTGATGATGAGTCCAAAACACTGCAAAATTAAGCAGTGAAATCAGAGACCTATGATATGTTCCTGCTGTTTCTGGTTTATTAATACAGAATGCCATGTCTTCTATTTAATTTCATTGATATCTCTTGGTCTTGTTACTGTTCATGAATTAGATTTCGTTATCCTTAGTCACATTGAGATCAAGATCTCCTTTTCATTGTGCAGGAAAACATAACAAAACTAAGAAAAACAAGGCAACCAAATAGTGGATCTGCAATACGGAGGTTGTAAAGACAAAATAAAAATAGAAGCACACTTCCTCCTCTATAATGACAGTGATGACTGTAAGTTTTGTGTGATCACACGCAGCATCTGATCTGTCAGCCGCCCATTCCTTAATCAGGACGATGACAGAGAGTTCAGTAGTTACAGCAAAACAAACAGTCATCTTTTACTTCTGGGTTGTGTAATAATAAAGCTGCTGTCAGTGATATATTTTTATTGAAATGAGTGTTAAATAGCTCTGTATTTCTACAGTAATGACTATTATAGCGTGATGGTCAGTAACCCATGTCTCTCCTCCTCCTGCTCATGCAGTAAAAGAGAAAATACATCGTCTGGTATCCCTGCCCACTTTATCCAATCTGGACAGAGACGTCCATAAAAAGGCGATCCTGTCTGAAGCGAGCAGGATCCTCCAGTTTGCTGCTATGTCTGGTGATTACCGCTGTGCATTCATGTGGTGACTTAGAGAGAAGGGAGGAGATTGCTGACGGCAACAACACTTACAGTAGCTTTAATGCAAACACGGTGAGTTGGACAGTAGTTCAATTTTTGAAACAACTGTTTCTCATCTGCATTGTGGAGATAAAAATATTAATGAAATGAAATAATTGATCCCACAGGTTGCTGTTAAGTCCCCTCAAATTGACATAGTATTTTTTTATTTTAATGTAATCAAATGCAATAATATATGAATAAGAAAATAAAAGATTACAATTACAATAGGCATACAGTTACTGAATTTGAATGTTTAGTATGTTTTCAGCAAACTGTGTCATCTAAACTACTACTGCTATTCTTTACTTCTATCCTCCACTAGATTTAGGAGGAACATATTGCATGTTTTACTCCACTGCAGTCATTTTGCAAATAGTTACTAGTTACTTTCTATTATCACAAGGCAGAGCAGCTTCTTTCCCCAGGCTGTGAGAGAGTCCTCGATTGAACCTCAGCATTCCGCCATGAAAAATTGTTTCAATTTTGAGAAGTCAACCCGCTGGCAAACATTAAGAATATCTAGAAATATCTCCTTGCTGATGGTCTCATTTGGTTATTGAAGTCATACATTGGCAATATTATTAAATTAAGATAGTTTCATAACAAGTTAAAGTTCATTGTGGTACATTTAAAAATGATCTTAATACTTCTTCAATCACTGTCATAATCCAATAAAATAATCTATAATGCAAGAGAAGCAATCTCTAAAGGAATTGCGGTGTGAATGAGTTAGCATGTTGAATGTTTAAAAGCGAACCCTAAACTGAATTGCTGGCTTTAATTTGTGTGGAGAAGTAGTTGAAGGGTTGTGAAGAGTTGCAAAAGTGGGAACTCGTCCAATTATTATAAACGGGATTTAAAAATGGGATTATTATTTGAAATGTGACTGAATAATAATCAGGAATTTTGGTGGTAGGAGAACATATGTTGTGACTATAATACAGAAAGGGGCAGTCTTCTGATTACTTTTAGTTACTTTGATTAAATTTTTTAAACAGTTTTCAGACATATTTGAATTATAATCCAAAATGTTAACCTCAAAAAATCTTTAATATTCTTCAACTGAGTGAAAATCAACGGTTTGTCTTCCCGTTCCTCATTTTGCTCAAACTGAGGCGGGCGAAGCATCGGCTTTAATTGGAAAATTCCTGACTTGTAAAATTGCTGCAAAAGTTAAGGCAAGGGCCTCATATCCAGTATGTGAATCCAATTTAACTTGATTTAATCATCACTTATAATTGGATTTTCCTCATCTTCTTGGCAAATGAGTTGGACCATGGAACTAAAACAAAACAAGAGATCATGTCCCTGTTCACCAAGCCATCCAGAGGTTTATCCCGAACTTAATTACCACGTGCATCATTTGTTACGTTGTGTGCAACGTGTTACCATACATGTGATTTTGTGCTCTCCTGCCCCTCGAGCCCTGTGAGTAGGCGCACCGCAAGCTGGGACTTCTCAAAACAAAGTGGACCTAAAGTAACCACTGAGAGCAGAGTGTGTCCATGGAGAGATTACAACTCCAAAGAAATCACAGTCAGCTAATGACAGTGTGCAGTACTCAAGATACACTATCTGACAACACACAGGTCACCCCGCCTGATATTTGCCATCACCATAGTAACTCATCATTGGTAATCTGTTTGGAATTCCCCCGCAGCGCGTGCTCCCTGACACACACACGCAACACACAACACACAACACACAGTGATGATTCAGAAAGGCGAGCTGTTCCTTTGGTTCAGAGAAGAATGTAAAGGGAAAAAGGGGAATGAGAGACAGACTGAATTGTGGTTTCCACTGCGAGTTGTGAGTCATGAACACGAGGGAGGGACGGAGAGGGAGAAAAAAAGAGACTATTCTGGGATGGCTGCCATAGCAACATAATAAGCAAGGGGGCAGGTACTTGCAGGGATGTTTCCATAGCAGTGCCCTGTGTGTGTATGGATAAATATCACATGCCGCAAAGCAGTTTGTGACGTAGTGAGGAACTCTGCTCTACTTTGTCGCACAAGGTTTAGAATTGTTTCTAAGGGAAGATGATCCTCCACCCTTCCTGTTGCTTCAATACAGCCCCGCGGCCTTTCTCTGTCTGCGCACTAGACACATCTAAACAGACTGATGGCTGCTACACCTTTGGCAGGTTCAGTCACGCCTATGCGGTCACTATGCAGTCATAAAGGTTGGTTACTGAAAACTCACATTAGGTGTTTTACTAATTGTTTCAACATATAAGCCTCCAGGAGTGATTTAACTCCACAGATTTGACGCATTCATGGAGAAGACTCACATGAGGTGTGTAACCGACGCCCAATCGCTTCAAAACGTCAGTCACCAGAGTGTTAAGCAACATCAAAGATGTGACACATTCATGGAGACACAGTAACACCTGTGTTTGCATCTGATTAGCCTACTGTTTCATCAATTTCTCCACGCTCCAACAATCACTCACTGTTAACTGCCCCGAATTATTGATCCAAGGGAGTGATAAGGAGTTTTGCAAGAGATTCTCCTCCCTGTGTCTCACAACCCATCTGTTGTTGCTTCAACACATGCAGATACCTTCCTGAGCTGCACATTCCAGTCATAGCTGGAAACGTTCCAACACTCCAACCCTTTCTTTGGGTGGGATGTAAGCCGTTAACCGCCTGCAACAGCAAGTCAATACATGAAACGGCAATCAATCCTTTCACAATCAAGGGGTTGGGGTACCTGGTTGTTCAGACAGCTCATGCAGGTCTAAACTGCCTCTTTCTCAACTGGACATTGCAAGAAAAAGTCTGTTAAATACCTTTAAAAGAACTGAAACGATAAGTAATGTAAGTTACAATATATTTTTATGTTTTAAGTTACTCTAAATTGTGCTGATTTAAGTTCTCATACCCACAAAGTGCCTATTCGTAACAAGGAACTGTTGCAACTGTGTTTCATTAGAAGATAATGGATAGCCTTGGGCCAACTTGAAGATTGAATGTTCAGTACACACCCAAACCAGACAGTGGTTACGCAGCTGTTATGACTAATAATTCCGATTCTCACTGCTGAATATCACTGGTAAGTAGGGCATCAACTACAAGGATGACGAAGGAAATCAATTAATATTATTATATATTTAATTTTTTAGGTTTGTTTTTCCAGGACAGTGATCAATATTTCTTCACTTGGTAGTCATGGTAGTGCGTATTATAGTTTTCCTTTAGTTTGACAACATCACTCCTCCTGCCCCACCTCCAGATTCTGGTAATATGAGCCAGAGGCAAGTATGGGGTTTCATGTCCAAAAGTGCAGGGGCTGTCTGTTTTCCCTCTGCCGTACCTCTCCTCTCTTCCCTCGTGTCACGCACTTTCCTCTCCACTCTCACTCTGGCAACCTCCGTCAAAGGGCGACACCAGCTCACAGAGAAAGAACTGATTAAGAATCACTTCTGTAAACAATGGCTGTCACACTTCAGCTTTTGGATGGCATTCGCGGGCGTTGTTTGGTTACTATATACGACTGATATGATCATCTAGTCTCTCCCAGCCTTCTTTAGCTATTTCCCCGCAGCGGACTCACCTTTGACCTCCCTCATTCCATTCCAGTACTAAATTACAATACTGCGTTTTAGTGCCGGAGAAAAATGTGCAGCTCACACCCATTTAAGTGCACGAATTGGAACAAACGCCCCTCGCTCCGGAACTGAGGTTAAGATACTAAGGTCACTGTAGAATGAGGATATATGAGGATGTATGCATTTCTGCACACTTTTCATCGTTCCTCCTTTGTTACATGTGTTAGTCCATCCTTGATCCGTGTGAGTCCTTACTCCTTCATTCACATGTCCCTGACTGTAACGCAAATGCAAAGAGGAGACGCTCAAGGTGAAGTAGACCTCAAGTGCTGACTAAGGATCCATTTTCCTGCCCCCCTTCCTTTTGCCCAAGTTTAGCGTGTGTGTGTGTGTAAGTGGGAATTCAACCAAGCCCAACCCCAGTCTAGAGTCTAAGGAAAACTCCATAAAACTTTGAGGGTGGGACTGTATATGCGTGGTGACTTGGTGTTGTTACTGTCCGCCTAGAGACGCCCCTACGAACGACTGACAATGCCTGCACACGCTTGCATTAGCTTTTAAGCCCAGACAGTGAAGCAGGGCTGTAAACATGTCTAACGGGGAAGAAAATATCTATTTAAGGACTTTGCGGCCACTGCTGCATCCGAAAAAAATCTGCACATTCTACCGTCTAATTATAACTGTCTCATTCTAGGCCTCAAAACACTAAAGCCATAGAAGAACTTCTCTAAGCTGTGTTGCACTTCAGCCTCGGACTCCCCCAGCTCTTCAACTCGCTGTTCCGAGCCCCCCACCGACCACCTCGCTCTTTTCCAGATGTGTGTCTCGCACCACCAGATGCTCAGCACATGCATACCATGCCTTAAGCTCCTACAGGGGGGCTGACAGCCACACAGGGACCTTGTGCGGGGAAACAATACAGCCTCTCTCTCTGTGTTCCTCCCTCGACAGCAAGCACTCCTCACTGCTGCGACTACTTTTAAGAATCCCCCACCACCACCACCTCCTCCCCTCACTTCCTCGTGCATGAACATAGAAAAATGTCCAGAAAGCAAGCAAGGACAGGGAGAGAGGAAGGAAAAAAGAAGTAGTGAGTGTGTGGCCAAGAGAGAAATAAAGACCAAGGGGGGAGGAAGGTTGGCAGGGCTGCGAGAGAAAATGTTGCTGTTGGCATAAATCTGCGTATTGTTCTTGTGGCTCGCTTTAGTCCAGCTTTTTAACTCTGAAATTACTCAACACAAATAAGTAGCAGGATATTGTAAGGACGTGATATTACAGCCTCTGCATGGGAAGCTTGCCTCAAAAGCCTTAAAACAGCCTGTTGCCTCATCATATTAATTTCATCTTTGATTGCATGATGAGAAGTCTTTTTAACACCACTCCTTCAGCAGTCGAAGGGTTAGTGCTGTGATGCTGCGGGTGGACTCGGACTTATTTGCTCAAGTTACGGCCCTCTTCCACCACGATCCACAGGATGGGTGAGTCATGCGTTCAAGGACTTGGGCGCTTCACTGTTGTGGGAACATTTCCATTTTCTGATTTCCATGAGACCACAGAACAAACTAAAATGGCCTCCC
Organism: Pagrus major; assembly: GCF_040436345.1. Taxonomy (NCBI): domain Eukaryota; kingdom Metazoa; phylum Chordata; class Actinopteri; order Spariformes; family Sparidae; genus Pagrus; species Pagrus major. The sequence goes on along the minus strand of NC_133232.1, from coordinate 27,176,723 downwards.
TGATTCAATTCAACACTATGGTGGAAGAAGGTTGCGGCAGAATGATCCTGAATCACACTTAGTAAGGTGGAAAATATGACAGATCTGACTCACTCCGGATGAGAATCCTTCCTTGCGCATGTCTTGTGAGTGTGTGTGTGTGTCAGAGAGAAAAAGAGATCCGCCCGAGATCTGCTCAACTTTTATTGAGCAGGTTCAGTCATTAAACTGGGGTTGATTTTGCAAAAAACATTGCTGAAACCTCAAAAGTGACATCCACAGGTGGCATGAATTCATTATATGGGCAGGTCCAGGTGTGCTATTTTACCTACAGCTGCTGTATATAGACACAAAACACACAATGAAGCACCAAACAAAGAAATCAGTTACAGCAGAAGTGAAAGGATAAGTCAGGCTGCAGGTGTGGGAACAGTCAACAATAAAAAGTGTTGCTGGGTGTGTCCGATAAAAAGATAAATTTAAAAAATGCTTTGTCGTTAAAGTCAAACATTAATTCTACCTGGCACTGAAAGAGTCATGTAAATCTTCAGGAAATTGTCCTCAATCATTAGGAAAGAAAGAAAATTTAAGTTTTTAGCTTCACACAATCAGTCTGATGTAATAACGACTGAATCCATAAATGTTATTCCCCTAATTCGAAATCATTTCTTCTTAAATGATACAAACTTGCAGAAGTGCCCCACGAAACATGCCATTTCTGCATTTGAGTGGGGTGTGGTCAAACCATACAACGGGTATTTATATCAGTGTGACACATAGATGAGTCATTCAGAAGAAATACACTCACAATTCACTTTATGTATGAACATGCATTTATAAAATTAAATTGTAACTAAATGAGCATTTCAACAAAGTCTAAATATTTTGCAGTTTGAAGTTTGTCAGGCTTCTCTCATTTCATCAGTTTGGATTTTATGTGCATTTATAAAATGAACATGTAAGTGGATTTAAACTTAAAGGCTTTTGGTTACATACAAGATAAACTACAGTTGTCTGACTTCACTCAGTGGAACGAAATGAAAAGGTTTTTTTTTAATGACTCGTGGCATTATGGATTTTCTTTTACAGGTTTTGTTTCAGGCTTCCTCTTATTGTGGAAGCAAAAGCAGTATCCTCAAAGAAACCCGTAGTTTAAAACAGACATAATTCTCATCTAAGTTTGAGAAAACCACAGAGTCATTTTCTCTCTGTTGGATGCTCTCCATTCAAAAAGCCCAACAGCTGTTAAATGTCAGGTCTTTGCCTGCCCTCTGCAGGGATAAAGGAACACTGCACCCTATGTTAAACACAGAGCTATTTGTAAGTAATAAACAGCTGCTCCTTTGGGAACTAATTTAAGTGTTGTATACTCAAGTGTTCCCAGTGGGGACACATGCTAAATTTATTAACCCAGTCACACAAAATAAAAATGGAACACCAAGCCTAGGATACCTTACAGTAACTTGATACCAAGCTGAGAAGCAGTTTCTCTGACCTCTTCTGGTTGAAAATGTGAACTTAAGACATCTAACCACACCCAGCATCACTATTGGGTGTGGTCAAAAGTGTGCATTGTTGTACTCCGAGTGTCACGTAAACATGTCCATATCTTTGTGGCAAAGTTTTCACTTCTACTTTTGACTAGAGGTAAAAAAAAAAAGCAAGAATTTCAACTGCCATTACATTTCTCTGCAAATATGTTTATTGATCACAGAGCTGCCCAACTTAAAGTCTTCATTTTGTCTCTGTTCTGGGTGACACTCCAGGAAAAGATGTTGGAAATAAAATACCATTATAGATGGTGTTAAAACATTTGTTTTGAGTGGTAACCAAACAAATTAAAGTCAGACCAAACACATCAAATCCCATAGATGGCATTGTGGAAAATGCTTTATTTCGCAGGTCAAAACAACAAAACCCAGTTTGGGGCCACTGAGAAAATTCACTCGTCTTCAAACACTGTCATTTTTGAGTCATTCTTGCAGTAAAGTAAGCACGTGGTGGCTGAAAGTCCATAGGTTTTAAGTGCTGGAAAGCAGAAGCGCAGAGTGCTTTGTTCACTGCCCCAGTGTCCTCTCACTTGAAGACCTTGCCCTGGTTCACAGCTTTACCCACATGCTTGAATTCTCCTTCCCAGGCGAAGTACTCCTTTACCATGGTCTTGCACTCCTCGCTGTCTGGATCCAGTTTGCGCCAGTCGTATGATTCGTAGTCGATCTGCCAGTCGGGACACAGCTAGGACCGGAGTAAACACAATACGTTATTTAGATGCGAGTGATTTACCTTCAAGGTTTGATGAACTGATAACTACCGCAACTGATTATCAGATGAAAGATTATCCTATAGAGAATACTTGGACCATCACAGTGTGCACTGAAATGCAGACAATTAAAGTTGTGCTGTGTATGACGAATGTTTTAAGAAACATTTACTCAAACACCATCCAAGTACAGCAGCACTGACACCCATCAACCTACAACATCCAATTCTTAAATTCTAGACCTTGCATATCGTTTGTGCCCACAGCATGAACCAGCCTTTTCCTCACTGACACCGAGATGACTGGGATGAATATGGTCTCAGGTTTCTCTACCCCTGTGAGATTAAGACTTTGTGCCATGATTGGACACTGCCTTGCCAAATGACAGGGGACTGTCCACTAAATCGAGATGAAAACTAAAACTTTGGTTCCCTTTGTTTCATAAAGACATGAATGACTGCCCTGACCACTTTGTCAAAAAATAGGCAGTAAATGCTTGAGTGTGGGGGTGTTGTCAATTCTGAACATTTAAGGAAAATGTGTTAACCCCTTGAATACTTACAGTGAAGGCCAGATCCTGTCCTCTGAAGACCCAGATGCCAGAGATGCTGCCGTCGTTGTTGCCGCCAAACAAGAGGACACTGGCAAAGGCATTCTTTCTGAGTTTGTCCAGGCGCTGGAACATACCTGTGAAGAGCAGACATCATTTTATCAATCAATAGAAACAAGAAGTCCCAACAGAATGTAACATCAATTGTTTCAGACACACTAACCAGTGCTGTCATACGTTTATCACTATTGTTTAAAAAAAAACCAAAAAACTTCATGATTCGATTTTTTTTTTCTTTTTTTTTATGTGCCCACAGCATGAACCAGCCTTTTTCTCACTGACACCGAGATGACTGGGATGAATATGGTCTCAAGTTTCTCTTCCCCTGTCAGATTAAGACTTGGTGCCATAATTGGACACTGCCTTGCCCAAAGACAGGGGACTTCTGTTTTCTCTAAAGAGGGGTGATTACCAATTTAAGTACTGTCTAGTTTCTGCTTAACAACTTTGGAGAAGCAGCTGCTGAGGTGTTTAAAATAAACACCTCAGACAAGCACTGGCTTGAGGGGAACCAAATCATATTCACTTGCACGCTAGTCACACAACGTGACTTTCAAAAGTCGCTAGATTGCTGTATAGTTCACAAAAGCTTCTGTCTTGTAAATTGGTTCAGTCATTATGAGTCATTATGATTGCACACTAAATAGCGTCAGGGGGTCAAATTACAAGGTCTTTCACCAGGAGGAATTCCAGGCGAGTCCGTCAGGCCTCCGAACTATGTTTAGTCACAAAAACTCATGTGATGAGATAAGAGAAATGGGTATTCAAAGTTTTTTGCTTATTTCGCTGCAAATCGGCACACAAAGAAAAGTGAGTGAGTGAAAGGATAGGGATATGCCTCATCAGTAACCATTGTTCTGCAGCAAGAGTTTGAAGTAAATTTATTAGCAATGAAACATAGCTGTCCGCTCGTTATTGTGGTTCAGCAAGGAGGACATGGTTAAGAATACTGAAAAGCTTGTGCGTATGGCAATATATTCTGATAGAAACTACAGTATACTGCCCCCTCCACACAAATAGATGCATAAAGAATGGGTTCAGAAAACTACTGCACATGGCAGCAGAGAAGTGGCTGCTCGTTGAACAGCTCTCCCTCATGCATCCAGATATTTAGTCTGCTTGATATCTTTCAGACGTCTGCGATACGTCGCTGAGCTCTTAGATCACGTCTTTGAACAGTTCACACTTAGTGAATTGAGTGCCGATGACACCGCTTTGTCTCTGATCTGGGGGCTTTTTTTTCCTGCTATTCAAAAACTTTTGGTGAGAAGAAAATCAGGGCTACAATCCTGTAGTGATCTTTTTCGACTGCTCTACACTGAAATATGGGCCAGAGCCACTTCAGCTGATTAAAAGAGAAAAGTTTGACACGAAACAATCACACACTAGACCTATGGGAGAGGTCTACCAAGTCTAACACATAATGCATTATTTAAAATGGAGGTACATGATGTACACGACTATTAAAAAAAAATAGAAGGGCTTTTCAGTGTACTCAATCACTTGGCTCCTCTAATCTACTTTCAAGGCCACGTGATTGTTTTTCCTAAAGGCCTACAAACTCTTGTGATCACAGCTTTCAAATATAGGGACAAACTAGCATCGTCAGACCATGTGAACCAACCTGTACAAAACTTGTGCCATCAAATTAACCAGAAAATTGCCATACGTGAAGGACCAAGGCCAGAATCACAATCACTTTCTTTCCAACCACAGAGTCCCCATATTGTTGTAGATAACAAATTGGTAGGACTGACAAAAAAATGACATGTGCCTACACGATTTATTTAAATATACGTTACAACCCCTCAAGTTATTCTTTCACAGATCAAGGTGCTGGGTAAAGTGGCAGTTGCTGAGTCTCACCTGTGATCAGGTTGCAGCTCTTGAAGGTCTGTTCGAGCTCCTCTGGGTATTTGTACTGGCAGTACCAGATTGAGTACCCCTCACGGTCAAAGTGCTCCCAGAAGTGGGGAATGGCTACTGTCAAGGTGTCCTCGTTGGAATACTTTCTCTTGAACTCGTCCATGACAAATGTACTAAAGAGAAAAAGGGAGAAATATTAAGTCATATAGATCTGTCAGTACAGACAAAGACGAGGTATGGAAAAATAGGCAAGTGACCGTGAACAATTGCAGTCTGCCACCTTAAAGCCCACATTATAGGAGTGACAAAGTAAAAAAAAAACACTCTACATGCTACAGAAAACATACAGAACCTAGCCCAGCTTACAGAGATGGGTTTTCATACCCATAATATTTAGTTTCATAGTTATTTTCAATGTGCCCACAGCATGAACCAGCCTTGTACTCACTAAAACAGAGATGACTGGGATGAATATGGTCTCAAGTTTTTCTTCCCCCGTCAGATTAAGACTTAGTGCCATAATTGGACACTGCCTTGCCCAAAGACAGGGGACTGCCTGTGTCTTCCCAAACAGGGGAGCTTCATGATTTTGTAAAGGCCCAATGCCAAATGCACGATACATGTTCAATCTGAGGACTACATGCACTGTGTCTCTACGTCTCCTCACAAGGATGTGGAACGGGCTCATTAGGTGGGTGTGTCAGGTGTTAACACCACAGATATTACATATATAAACCTCACTGTATTATAAGGGAGGTGCACATAATGGACAACAGGGTGTTCAACGCACCACCATTTCCATTTAAACAAATATTTTGTTTTGTTAGGGGCTTAGCGTGCCCATGGTCTGCAGACGACACAGCCTTTACTGTGAGTGATTAAATGGTCAATACACCATTGAATTCTTCAAGTGCTCCATGGAAATTCAATCGTCTCCACCCACTAATTAGCACCCCTTTCAAGTAGAGGGCATGTACTCAGGGAAATAATCAGCTGAAGTAATTGGCTCCAATAAAAACTTGCAACTACTTAATGGCCATCCTTGGTCAATGTGGATTTAAAAACCTAAAAATTGTCAGCTAAAATTTGTGGAAAAAAAAAAAAAGTACACCATCTTTCTACCTCTTTGGCAGATGTGCAAAGGGGTCCTTGGCTTTGGGCTCAGCAGCCAAAGCAGCATCACAGTCGTCCATCTCTTCTTCTGGGGCGGGCTTCTTCTCTTCCTTCTTCTTTTCTTTCTTCTCCTGGGGCTTGGCTGCCTCCTTTCCTCCCTTCTCCTTCTTAGGAGGGGCCTCTTTCTTGGGCTGCATCTCGGCAAACTTCTTGGCTGGAGGAACAGAACAAAACAAAAACATGTTTTCTGTTAAATGTTCAATGATCCAACTTTGGTTTTCCACTCTGGAACCAATCTCTGGCAAGGATTTTGGAGACAATTGTGAAATATTGCAAGAAATTTGACATTCGTACCCATAATAAATAGTTTGAATTTTAATGTGCCCACAGCATGAACCAGCCTTTTACTCACTAAAACAGAGATGACTGGGATGAATATGGTCTCAAGTTTCTCTTCCCCTGTCAGATTAAGACTTAGTGCCATAATTGGACACTGCCTTGCCCAAAGACAGGGGACTGCCTGTGTCTTCCCAAACAGGGGCGTTTCATGATTGTTGTACAGGCCCAATGCCAATGGGGAATTGGCAATAACTTAGCATAGCTATTCAATTGCATGTTGTTTTAGACACTTAAAAAGAACAAATTCAAAATAATAAAGAAGTGTCTAATTTCATCCTTAAAAATGATATCCTCCAGCAACCAGCGGTGCGCTCAGTATGCATGTCTTCTGGTCTCTTTGCTGGGGACTCACCATCAAACTGGGCCATCTTTTCACACAGCTTAACCTCCCCAAGGACAGTCTTGAACTGGGGCTGGTTGACACAGGTAACAAACCAGCGAGTCACGTTGGGGTAAGGCTGACGGAAAGAAGGCTCAAGGACCTACAGAGGACAGAAAGTTGTTAAGGGCTTTGTGGAGAGCAACTTGACTCAAATATCATGACAGAGATCAAGTGTTGTTCCAAGAAAAACAGAGCTTTATGCATGTATGATTTATTTAAGCTGTGTGAGACAGTCGATCGAACCTGTTTGTAGAGCCAGATCATGGAGCAGGCTACGCTGATGTCAGCAAGGCTGAGCCTCTCCCCCACCAGGAAGGTACGGGTGGTCAGGTGTTGGTTTAGTACTGTAAGGGCCCTCTTCACGTCCTCCTTGGCCTGCTCTGTGGCCTGGACAGACACAAACAGAAGAATGACTATGCAGTATTACACAATATATACTTCAATGCATGGTCAAGTGCCAGGTCTCATGTACAGGGTGCTGCACTCTGGCTAACTGAAACTGGCAGCAACCTTCCACCACAGCTACCAAATAATACTTTTAAGTCTTTAGCTTGACGGGAAAATGCCGAGATGCAAACCTGCTTGTTGAACTGCATGATTCCCAGAGTGGGGAAGACCCATGCGCTGGCAGGAGGGATGATCTCTGAGTCAGCGAAGCTCACCCACTGCAGCACCTGGGCTGCAGCCTGGGGAGTGGCTCCACGCAGGGCATCATTGCTCACTGTAGTGGAAAGATGGAAAGTATTTCTTTTAAGCAATCAATAAGATCTCCAGTCATAAATGCTAAAAAATTATATCACCAATACGCCTCACAATATGATTTGACAATATTGTATAGCCAATAAAGTAGTTTTTTTGTGGCATTAACAACTGTATTTCAGTATTACTGTACGCCCTTTTCAAAAAGCATGCTGACAGTTACAAGTGCAGACTTGTAACTGTCTGATGCAATACTGCCTTCAGTGCAACAGACACTTCAAACATTTAACTTGTCAATCAGGTAGAACCAATAATGCGCATACCATTTAGGTGTGCAGGGACCCATGTGCTGCACATGCTCACGTTTGGCCAACCAGCACACCCAAATGAAATATAGCCTTATAGCCCCTCTCCACTGTGAAGAATCAAAATTTCTGCTTTGAAAATTGACAAAGACAGACATTAGATAGTGACCTGCAAGTGTACCAATTTGATAATGATTTACCAGTGACAAGAAAAAAATCCCAAACTAACAGCTGTACTGTAGTTCTTATTAACATCAGTACAGTAAAGTCAGCATTTTTTTAATACTGTGCCCACAGCATGAACCAGCCTTTTACTCACTAAAACAGAGACGACTGGGATGAATATGGTCTCAAATTCCTCTTCCCCTGTCAGATTAAGACTTGGTGCCATGATTGGACACTGCCTTGCCCAATGACAGGGGACCACTCATTTTCCACAGAGGGAGGGAGGGAAGGATTCCTGATTGACACCACCACAAGTGTTCATGGAAAACTGTTAAACCTAGTGAGATTTACTCTACTTCCTTTAAGACTTAAGGTAAAACTATAAATATTGACCTTTTCAATGACTAACCAAATTGACCGTGCATAAAAACTTAAGTAATCATTTAGTTAGTAAATATTAAACTTACGGTAGTAAGCAATGGCATTACTCTCAAACAGACAGAGGCCGTCATCTCCCTGATAGGCGGGTACCTGAAGAAGATGGCAGATTTTAAGATTTCATCACATTTAGCATGCTTTTATTATGCAGTGCATGATGAAATATGTTGCCGTGGTCAAAGAGCTCTTCTACTCTACATTTTACTTGCAGTAACCGATTACCTACATTGATGACACAGAAACAAGACCTACAGTCCGAACCATTTGCACTCACCTTGCCCAGAGGGAAGTTGTTGAGGAAGGCAGGAGTACGGTTTGTCTGCCCGAAGGTGAAGGCAGGGGGGTTGCTGGCGACTTTCAGGCGAGCACCACTGTACTGGGCTGCAATCTGGGCCTTGAAGGCCCGCCAGTTCTCTGGATACGTGTACAGAGTCTGGAAAGAGGGGAAACGAAAAAGACCAAATTATTCAACCATCAAACAGGAAACATCTCATTTTAACACATGTGAGACATTTTTAGCAAGCACGTGAGCAAAAACTCAACATCTAAATGGGATGAGCTTGTGGCAATAGCTCACCACTGTTAAACAAAATCATACAACTGACTCTGTAAAACAGTTGTCTTCCTATAAATACAGCAACCCATCTAGGGAAAGACAGTTTCAGCAATTAAAGCCACAAATCCAGCTAGCACGAGTTAAACTCAGTTTTGCAGTATCATAAAAATGATGCTTTCCAATTCAGGATGCTCTACCATTTACATGGATTGTACACGAATGAGACTACAACGAAGCTGGAGGGTTGTTCGATAAACCATATGCCAAAAATCAAGTCTAGCTGTGCTTTGTACGCCAAGTAAAGGCAAATTCAGTTATATTCACGTGGCTTTTTACTTGCTTTAAATGCTAACGCTAGCTAACACTACCGGCACTACAACCACATAGTCTTCATGGACATCGTTTTAGACTGTTATGCCAAACACTGGTTACACTTAGCACTACGTAAACAGGATACAGGTACCACCGCTTAACGAAAACTTTCATAATTGAGACAATAAGTTTCCACAGCTTGAAATAGCAAAGGTAACGTGGCACAAGCCTGGGCCAGCAGAGGGGCGTCATTCAGCGAATGCTACGTCAGGATAGCAAGAGCTAACATCAGCTACAATGAACACTGAATTAAACTGTTTGTAAATAAACCCCGCAGCAGCTACAGAACAGGTCGAGGGACGGGTTTGCGAGCAAAGCTGGTCAGCACGAGGGCAGATGGGCCTGATTTTCGGCGGATTGTGCCGGGAATGTACAGGAAAACGCATTTTGAGCCATCTCTCCATCTTACTCACCCCTGCCGCCATCTTCAGGACGAGAGAAAGAAAGAACGAGGGCGCGCTGACGTATTTACGCCCACAAGACGTGCGCGCCCTTTGCATTTCCGCGTTCACGTTCGGCCTCATCTTTTGTAAGGACGGGGTGAGGCTTTACCACACCTCAAAACATCTGATTGGATTTAAAAATGACTATTTCAGATAAAAACAAGATATTAACATATTGAGATATTATAATATAGTAAAAGATACAAATATATAAGACCAAATAAAAATACTTTATTACAGTCCGGTACAAAAACAAACAGAAAACAACAACAATATATAGATGAAATGGAAATTATGAATTATACATGAAAGAAACTGCAAATTAATAATATGGGCATCATATGCAATGTTGCTGTCAATTTAGCAAGCATTTTGTTTGCTACATTTTGTTTTACTCTTACACCAGCTCCAATAACAACCAAGAAATGTAGGCTTTACAGCATTAAAATGATGAAGCTATGAGGGCGTCACCACTTTTTCACCACAGTTATCAATCAGTGTACAAAAATATTCATTTTAACAAAAGATTAACTAGACTATTACATAAAATGTCCTATGTGAAATGTGTTCCCCCTGCAGCAAATCAGCTCACAAGACCTGGGAATGAAATACAGAGGGAAAGTTTAATGATCAATCCCAAAACAGAAAATAAACAAAACATTTTTATAACTCAGGTCATAGACAGCACAGCTAGAATTGATCCAGTGCAACCACAACAATAAATCGAAGCAATAAACGCTTTTCTTTATTGTGCAGAATAGACAGAAAGACATTAATTAAATCTATGTACGGCATTTTATCAATTCATGCCTGTCTAACGAACATATCTACCACCTAGGGCTGGGAAATATATCAATATTATATTGATGTTGTGATATGAGACTAGGTATCGTCAGAAATTTGGTATATTGTTATGTGTTGTCTTTTCCTAGTTGTAGAGGCTGAATTACAGTAAAGTGATGGGATTTTCTGAAATTTTCTTAAAAGACTGTTGTAGCTGTTCTAAAATGTGTCTTTGCCTACATAGTCATTATATTATTTTTTATGTATCAAAAATCTCATTGTATTAATATTTTGTGAACTCACCAATACCCTACAATTTTGTAGCAATATTGATAGAGGTGTTTGGTCAAAAATATTATTTTTCATTTTGTCACAGAGTCCTACTACCATCTGTATTAGCAATTTTCTATGTAGTACTCACCCAGGTAATCATCCATGAGAGACCCAATGGCGAACTGAAAAGCAAGGGAAAAGTGTGTTACAAAACATCACTTCTATAAGCTACTGTGTACCATCTTAGAAATAGTGGCACACATTCTCTTGTTATTTTTGCCTGTATCTGGGTGAAATAAAGGGCCTATCTTTAAAAAACAACGAAGAAAACACTTACAATGTCATTCTTGTCCACTCTTGTCCCCACAATCTTCAGCCTGATCTCATCATCTTGCTGGATTACAATGTCCTTGAAAAGAAGAGAAGAAACACAACCTTAAATTCAAGACTCCACAAGAGTAAAACGACAGGAGAAGAGCAGTCAGCAGCACCCCAACTACTTTGTATACTGAATGTATAACATCATACTTTATGTTCCACCATTGCTTTTCTTACATTTCCTGAAAAGTACCTTCTTTTACACCAGTGTAACTATAATTACCTGGATTTGTACATATAATCATTATTTTTAAAAGTTATCAAAGGCACAGCAAAGACATTATTTGGTGAACGTATATTTCATTAAACACTATTCGGTAATATTGTGATTATTTTTCTAAACCTTTGGCTGGTAATAAGAAATAACATCACATTTTCTCACCTCATCAACTGTCTTATAACAGGGAGGATTAGAGTTGGGGTCAAACTCCATTTCTGAGGGGATGGACTGCAGAAAGAAAGATTACACTCATAAGATAAAGATAATATAATTTCAAAAGCATATGAAAGCCAACCAATTCATGCACCAACTATACATGGTAAAGTGACTCACATGGCGAGAGATGAAGCAAGACATGGGCCCAATTTCTGTGAACAATCCAACCTGCAAGAAACAAGAAATGTTCCATCATCAGTCATCACTTCATAGTCAACACATCAACCACTACAGAGGCACAAACACTTCTCAGAAAGCACAATTACTGTAAAAAGTTTACAAGATGTTCACTTCAACAGTTTACATTTTAATTATACTTGAGACAATACAAAATACAGGTATGTTTTGTATGAATATCTTGGCCACATTTTATCTTTACAATTAATAAAATCTATATCTTGTTTTGGCCATTAAAATAACCAGTTTTTAATATTTGTTATAATAAAAATTGTTCTTAAATAGATGTAAATGTACAGTGCAATGTCAATAAGATGATGTATCATAGTATCATCCAGAGGACTGAAGGAAAGGCTGCTGGTGGCATCAATAAATATCAGATTTCATGCATCCTCATCATACAACCCTCACCTTGTTGACCTGAGTGACCACGGCGTCCACCACTTCCCCTTTGAATGGGCGGAACACAATGGCCTTGTACTTGACTGGGTAGAGGACAAACCCTCTCCCCGGCTGGATTACACCTGCCCCGATGTTGTCAATGGTGGTGACTGCGATGACAAAACCATACCTGAAGGGGAAACATAAATATATGAACAACATGCAGGAATATGAATGCAAAACTAGTCATTTTAGTATGCATGTTGATACTGTCATGATGGCTTTAAGTAGTGCCTTTGGTTTTTTTTATATTGCCAAGCTAAAACTCACACTTTTGAGCATCATTTTCCAAAGTCAAAGATTTAAAAATCACTAAACATAGCATAGCACCTTTTACAAATAAAACCAGAATGTTTCTGCCACATGTGTCAAACTAGATGACAGAAAGGGAAGTGTCCATTTGTTTATTTTGGACTTAAGCAACAACTGATCCGACCTAAAATGTATCACTGCCACAGCCTCTGTACCATTTAACTAATAAGCTCAAAAGAAAAAACAAGTTATTGAACGTAAGTACACATAGCTGAGTCTTGCAGCCACTCACTTGCCAGTGCAGGTACCCTCCACTTCTGTGAAAAGCTTTTGCTTCACAGTGTTGAGGAGGTTAGGACCAAAATACCTCGGGTGTAGCAAGATTTCATGCTCCAAAGAAATCTGTGAACAGAGAAAAAATCCGTGCATTGTACGACCAGGGTAAAACAGGTAATTTATCATTTTAAATGATTCAGAAGGTGATGCTGCGGGTGTTTCCTGGGTATGGAACAACGCTGAATAAACAATGCGGAGGGGTTTTGAAAAGTTTTCTCCAGCTACATTAGCTAGCTATGCTAACATAACCCACTCATGCTAAGCACTCTTTGACTGAGAAAACATTCATACACTACTATCAGCCGGCTCACACACGGAGACTAATACACATACTTACATGGTAAAACATTGCTGTTATAATGTTCTACCAGTACTTGATTATTTTTCTTTGTTTTGATGAAATATCCAAAATGTTCATCCACCTAATGGATGGAAGCCAGTCGCTCGTTCGCCGCGATTTCCCTTCCGGGTCACAGGGTGGTTGAGTGTTTTTGTTGCCCTGGGTGACGTCTTTCAGGGAGATAAGACGCAGGCACAAACTTCAAAAAACACAGGTGTAACCCTTTTACACTGAATTAAATCATATTTTAATTTAAAATATTCTAATCGGACAATTTATCTGGGCTTGATGGATGTAAACTGCATAAAATACAGGCAAATACACTGCCCCCCCTCCACACGCAGCCTGACCCCTGGCGGCGAGGAGGACCGGTGCAGGGGGGCGGGGACAGACAGCAGGCGGGACTGAATACTGCGCTGTGATTGGTCCGTTGTGATATATCAACAACACGACAACAGACACAACAACTTAACGATAGTCTGAAGAAGATTGTAGTTTAATTACACGACAATGACGGGCGAATGATAGCTGGGACAACCGATAACATAATTCAACTACATTAGCAGCAGCAGAAGCAAGCGTCGCTATTGTTATTGACTTCCTTGTTCGTTCTGTGTGACTGGAAACTCTCCCGAGCTCTGACATGGCGTGCAACCTCGTCTCCAAGTTGTTTCGTCCGCCTGTGTTCACACAGCTCGTAAGTTGTCGAGTGCTTTTCTACTTTTTCTCCTGTTTTTGTGTGCGTGTGTGACAGAAACAGCGTGTGACTCTCCTGTCCTCCGTCCAGGCGTCTCTCCGGCCGGGCTGCCTGTTTCAGGGGAAGGCAGCAGCAGCGGTGGTGGCGGGGAGCAGGCTCCTCTCTAGCGACCAGCCGCCGGAGAAAATCAGTCGCTATCCGGTCCCTTACAAGAAAGATCTTCCTTATGATATAGTGGAGCTCATGGAGGAAGTTGAGTCAAAGGTAAAAGACACTGAGGCAGGGCCGTAGCCAGGATTTTAGAAATACTGAGGTCACGCCCGCCACCCTCCACAGATAACATCTTGAATTGTGTAGCTTCTTTTTACACTTTATGAAAAACATCAGTAATAAATGGTAAATGTATAGTTAATTAGATTAACTTGAGTTCTTTCACTGTTAAGAAACAATTAAATGGTTCATAAAAACTTTATTAAAGGTTAAAAACATCAGTTCAACTCTCTGATGGCCGTCTAAATAATGTTTATACATGAACTACACAGTATTTATGAACCATGTACAGTATTATCCACATCAACTGCAACGTTATAATGAACAAGTGCTAATAAATAGTTTGTAAAGCATTTAATCGCTTGTTAAAATAACTAAACCAACTATTAACTTAATTAACTATAAATTTGCCATTTTTAACATGTACAACACATAAATGTTTATTTTAAAAATATGTTAGATATAATAAAGTGTTACCAAATGTGTACATATATATTAAGATATTAAAGACCCAGAAAACATACAGAGGACATGACCTCAGTGTCCTCACTGGTAGCTACAGCCCTGCTATGAGGTATTTAACTCTACTGCACCTTAATATATTTACGAGTCTGATTTAACCACCTGTTTCCTACAGGGAGGCTTTTTACCCAATGTCTTCAAAGTCCTCTCTCACAGACCAGCAGAGTTCAGAGCCTTCTTCGCTTACTACAATGAACTCATGAACAAAGAGACAGGTGTGTGTTTGTTCTTTTCCTCTTTATTGGCAGTAAGTGCAAGTGGCTTTTCTCAGGGGCTGTGCCAGAAATTCTTGGCATGCATACTTGCTAACCTTGAGGATTTTGTATCCAACGTGGAGTTCTTGGGGTCCAGTCCTTGAAGAATTTGAGATTCAAGGAATGTACAAATAACAAGTAAAGTGCAACTGCATCAGAAAACAATGCAGACTTGTGTGAATCTGTGGCATAAAGTTAATTTATCACTCTTCATTCATTCATTAATTTTTTTGCCCATGCCCTTTAGAGAGCCCGTGCACACCACTGCCCTGTTTGTCCACCCTTCGATGGGGATCGTTGGGTGCGACCCTTGTGCTTGACAGAAAAAATCGACATGGTAGATCTTACAGCCCCTTTCCATTAAAAACTATACGTAAGAAGTGGACGTTTTTTTCTCCCAGGCATCTAGAATTTGTTTAAATATTCTTTCTCCTCTCCATTCCTCTATGCACCGCTCACTCACTGAGGAGGATGAGGCGTAACAGTACAGCAGATTACACACTGCACACGTTATGATAACTAAAGTGTGAAAATGTGTCATAAATCGAGAGCAATATGGGAGAATTGTGACCCCGGGAGAGGACAATGAAAAATGTGAGTCTCCCGGGAAAATTGAGAGTCTTGGCAAGTAACAACGCAGTGAATCATTCACACCCGTCATTCAGCACCCCTGGTCGCTGGCTACAAGCTCAGACGACACATCATCCACCACTTGAAGTAGCCGAGACTCTTTTTCAGGGCTGTGATAGGCTGGTGTGTTGCATTTCAGTGGCAGCAGGCCCCTTTTGGAGTGCAGGTGGTACATGAGGAGGCACGTGTGATGTTGAATCTGTTTCAGCTGATGATCAAACAGTTGCTGGTAGTGTGGTAGACGCTGTGATAAATAGGGTCTGGTTGGAACAGGTAAATATCAGGTAGGCATGAGCAGCATGTGCTGTTTTCTGATCTCGTCATCATAGTGAGAGGGCCGTGGTTAAACGGATTAGGCATTGCAAAAAAAGATCTGTGGAACACATTAGGTATTAGGATTTTGTGTTGTTGAGTCTTTTATTTCATTAGGTTACCTCAATTGCACTTTGTTTTCAATGGTGAAATAAAACGGCACGGGTGCTCAGTTAGCCTCGATGTGAACCGTGACATATTGAGTGAGGAGAAATGTGGCCCCTGAGGCTAGACCACTTAAGATCCAGTGGTTTGGAATATGGACAGAGCAGCCCATTATCAAGCTCTTTAGAAATGACTGATAAAGGCATCTTAATGAGAAGACATTACCATGCGATGTGGAACAGAAGCTAGCCTCGAGGTGGCCCACTCCTTTTTAGCTAATATTTGACTTCACTAAACCAAATGGCGTTAAACTCAACTGTTCAGTCTGGGTGTTGTTACTGAATAACCACAAGCTGGCTTTTGATTACATGTGTTTAGTAGGTGTTAGTCATTCCACCTCTGAACATTCAGTTCAACTTCTTCTCATAGAATTAAATTAAACCCTTTCATACTGTAGCAGTCCCATTGTTTGAGACTTGCTGTCTTTCTTTGTTTTGGGCTGATTTTCCAAAATCCCTCAAGCATAATTGCAGGTGATTCAGATCACCTGTGCACAGGGTGGGGAGACTGACTCCTGATTGAGGAGTGGAAGCAGCTTGGGGCATTTCCCTCCCAGCCAATTATGGTGTGATGACACCCTGTTTGTGAAGGCTTAAAAGAGGTGGGGAATGGCACACAGGAATCTGTCCCTGACCCTTTGAGAACCTCTTTCCCCTTAGATTGCCAGCCAGAAACTCTGGTCTGTTTAGGCCCTTTTCTGTTTTCTTGGCTGCCCACATCATTCTAGTGAGGAAACTGGGTTTATTTGGGAACCCCTTTACACCTTCAGTTAGACATTTTATTTCCCTGGGGCTTGTAGGAGCACATTTGTTTATTAGACCAGGAAGAGTCATTTATTGTCCAAGTAGCAGAAATTGGGCTTTCTCCCTTAGATTTTCATGTTTTTTGTTTATATTTTTATGTAGGTCGGGCTGGCCTATAAGCATTTTACTGCCACAATACATCATCTATAGGACACTCAACATTATCAGCTTCTTTTGACATGAGATTAAATATCAGGGGCCTGTTTTTAAGAAGCAGCTTTACTCGTTTATCTGTATAATGTTGTTAAATAAAAACTTTGACCAGAACCAACTAAAATCTGGAACGTGGATTGAAACTCACATGATTTCTTTCAGTGTGTGTTTTGGCCGCACCCACCTCTGATGCAATGTAATTTTTATTTTATTATTGATGTTGTTGTGAATGTGTTTTTTTTTTTTAACCGATTTTTAAATGAGTATCTAATGTCTTCCAGGTGGATTAACCAAGGCAGATCGCGAGCTGATCGTAGTGGCTACCAGTATCCACAACAAGTGTCTCTACTGTGTGGTATCCCACAGCGCACTGCACCGCATTTACTCCAAGAAACCCACTCTTTCCGATCAGGTACCGGCATTAATTGATTTTCACTACTTTGCTGATTATAATACACAATAACTGTAGTCACAACATAAATGTGGTTAAGTTATCAGAAATCATGTAAATAACAGTATGCGATGAGAGTGGACAGGAAGTTGCTTCTTGCCAAAAGCACTCTTTAAACATGCTTTTAATGTTGAATTTACTTCCTTTCTGAAGTACTAAAAAACAATCAGAGCAAAACAAATTTTGTTTGATAAAATGATATATTAAATCACAGAAATTCCCCTCCCTTCTTTCACCCAGGTCGTTGTTAACTATGAGAATGCAGAGCTGTTGCCTCGGGAGCGTGCCATGCTGGACTTTGCGATGGCTGTGTGTCGCAGCGACACCATCACAGAACAGCATTTCCAGTCTTTGGAGGAAGTGGGCTTTGACCGTGAGGATGCCTGGGACATCGCTGCTATTGCTGCTTTCTTTGCCATGTCCAACCGGCTCGCCCACCTCACAGACATGAGGCCAAACTTAGAATTTTATAATATGGGACGTGTACCACGGGACAAGAGCAAGGATGGGGGGAAAGGGAAAAAGGAGTAAGGTTACAGACAAGATAATCAGAGGTCAAAGGCCATGTGTAACACTGCAGCTGAGAGTGTGTTGGTTTTGTTTGTTTTTTTTCTCTTTATCATGTGAACAATCAGATGTTTTCTAATTTAATATTGAAATGAGGTGCAATATCAGATCTACAGGTTTACAAACTGACAGCAATTAAATGTAAACATAAACACTGCAATTAGTTCAAGTGTCCTGAGATTATAACTGAGGTTGTGTACTGGAGATGACAGGCATTTAAAAATGAGATGTTCTTTGAAATTGAAACTCTACAGTTTGAACATTGACCATAAAATTGAGGATTTTGATGTTTCCTTTGTAATCCTTGTCTGTATATGTACAGTACAGTGTATGTGTTCATTTAAATGCAGAATAAGTGTGTGAGAGAAGATCTGAGCCTGCGAGGCCTTCCTGTGTGTTTGTTGTTGGCCCAGATATGGTTTTAACTGATGAGCTAATCTAATTAATTTACAACTGTGTCTAACTGCAGTCACTCTGTCTGCCTGTCTTACCTTCACATTTTGAATATTCAGGTGGTAGTCACAATTTCACAGCTGTCTTCAAACTTCTGTAAATAAGGTTTGTTATTTCTTTGCTCACCATTGCGTTATGGTTTAATGTGTTTCTTAAATATGTCTCTCTAAACCTTCCATTCGTCTTCTAAATAAATAAATATTTTACTTATATTTTACTTATTCAATTTTACAGATTAAAGTGCCAGGTAAAATTGGTGGAGTTACCCTTTAGGAAACCACATAATTATTGTGAAATACTGTGTATCACCACCAGATGGCACCACATACATACACATATTGGAATGGCTTAGACGTAATTAATGTTAGACTGCAGGTAAAAAATTAATGTGATAAGAGCTGCACTTGTGATAGAAATTAGCACAGCTCCACCAACATGACTAGAGTCATACATGGAAAAAAAAAAATCATAGTCATAATTTTCTAGTTTCTTTGACTGGAGATGTGATGAATCACTGTTCCTGATCTGAATTCTCTGTGTGCTGCACAACATTTTCTCCCAAAGTTTATTTTTCTGGCAACCTACTTTTTTTTTCTCCTGCTGACGTCCCCGTACTGTCTTTTATCTAAAGTGATACAAGTCAAACATGACTGCAGGCGTCACCAGAATATTTACTTTGCTCTGCATGTGTGATTGATGTTAGAGTTGCAACGAGAGCGCGTATGCAAATTGTCTTTCTCGTGTGCATCGAAAAACTACCTGGCTCGCATGAATATTTAGCAGAATTTCACACTTGAGAAAACTTGTTTGACTGTGAACAGAGATCCATGTGAATGACTGAATTCATTCCAAAGAATCACAAATTAAACACGATGTGTGACAATGTGAAAGTCAGCCAGAGTCTGAAAGTCATCCGGACTGGATATTTACTTCAGTGGACTCCTCAGACAGACACACACACACACACACACACACATGAAATTCCTCTGACAGAGCTCGAGATGCAATATTTAATCATTTGAAAGTGAATCTATTGACATCAGTAAAGGTCATTTCCTCCCAGGGCTTGTCCTGTTCAGTCCTGTCCTCATCGCCCTGATGAAGGGTCATATGTCTCAGCGCCCTGCACATGTAGTATTACAGCTCCTCATTAAGCACCAGACCTTCTGACCCCCATGTCTCCTATTAGTATTAACAGGTAACCACAGGCTCCAGACAGGGCTAATTTATGGTCTGTGGCTGCCCCTGTCACTCATCTTGTAACTCTTCAGGCAAAGGATAGAACAGAACAGAATAAAATAAACTTGAATATTTCTCGACATCTTCTGCTTGTGGTTGTAGATCACATGAAATAAGGTTAACAGCATTCAGGTGGACGCTCTCACCCGTTTCTTATTGTAGTCTGTCGGTACGATGATGGACAAATCAATCAGATTTTATCCCTGTTGACAACTGGAAGAGGACTCTGGGGAGGTTCGGTGCTCACGTCTTCATTCTCCTGAGGCAGATAAACAAGTCATGACGCACACATGAGAAAGGTAAGGTGACAGGTCAAGTGGAAAAAACATTGGACTGACAGCGGCCATTTTCCTCCAACATCATGTTCAGGGTGGGAAGCTCAAATGTGGTACTGCTTTGTTCCTGGTGCAAGTCCTGTAAACAAAGGGAATCTGACTAATTGCTATCATTTCGCTGCTTCCTGATTTATCAACAAATGAAAAGACAATAGATAGAGCAAATCTGGAGGGACATCGTGTCGTATTTAAAGTAAAATAACATACTTGTTGAAGCCCATTAGCTTACGTTGACATCTAACGTTAGCATTCAGCCACTATCCTAGCTAACGGTAATGTCTATTGTGTAACAAGATACGATGGGAAAGCCTAAATTCATTCGGAAATATCAGTACACATCGATACACTAAATGTAAGCAACCTGGAACACAGCGGCGTTACATTATCCCAACATTCAAGCTGGGAAAATGGCCGCCGTGTGAATCTGGGCTCTCAGCAACAGGTTTCAGACTTGAGCAGCCGTCACATAAATTGACCAGTTTGACAGAAATTTGACATTATTCCTGGAATTGGCTAAGCACTCACTTGATTTTATCTTTATGTCTGTGCACAGTCACCAGACTTCCCGCAGTTAGAACTAGTGCAAGCCACATAGAGATATAAGAAGCGTGGAGAGATGCATCTTTTATGCCTCCGCCGGGTGTTCAGGCAAACTTGTCCACTTTAATTCAACACAACCTTGAAAGTTGTCAGACAAATCTCCCATTCTTGCACACTCGCAGAGGAGGGGAGCTAAATGGGAAAAATGTGCGAAACTGATGGTGTGGTGTAAGCAGAGATGCGATATCGAGGAATCAAGATAAGACGCGACAACTTTGACAGTTTGAATTCCAGGTGTGTTGGCGAGGAAGGCACCTGAATGGCAAGCAGAGGGAACAGATTATAGGAGTATTTGACTAGATTAGAAGCAGTGATGTTGATTTTATACAAGGTGCTACTGTTCTTTCAGAATCTGGGAAAATTTTGATATCATGAAGATGAATTCAGACACTGTGTCACGATCCCTTTTTGTTACACTTGTATTTTCAGTACAGGCACAACTGATGCAACAATGAACAGTAAACATGAAGCCCTAAAAAAGGAAGATTTAGGGCTTCTTTCTTAAATCACAAAAAGGTCACGAAACTACCATGATCATCGAGCCGAAGCTGAAAATGTATTCTGGGAAATAAAATCACTGACTTAAGAAATAAAGTCAAGTGTAGTGGCTGTTACAAACTGATTATATGAGGAATTCTATTCTAGGATGGCTTTTTCCTTCAACTGAGACGCTCTATTTACACACAAGGGATGCTCTCGCACTTTGTGGCTCATTGAAGAGAATGCAGACAGACACGAGGGCTGAATTCAAAGCAAGCAAGCGCATATGGGACATTAGCAAATGGACAGACACAAGGAAGGGACCATTATCTTCTCCTGTTCAGAATGTGAGTGAGCATGCGCGTGTGCAAGTCTGCATATGCACATACTGTTATGATAATGTGTGTAGTCGGTCACAGTCTGCGTGTGTGTGTGTCTACTGAATATGCTCTGTGAGCATTTGCAGCTGAGGTCATTTGCGTTCATTTAGTTTGATGAAATTTCACATGTAACAGAGCGGCTACTTGTCCTGGGAGTCTAATCCCAACAGACTCAGCATCGGAGACAGAACATGCAGTCAGTCACACAGCTGTGACACAGAGAGCACAAGGGGCAAAAATCAACACAGCTCTGAAAATAGGTCGTCATTAGAAAACAGTTCACCGATTTTTGATGAAAATGCATGAAGAAGAAACGTTGCAGATGCCACATGACATCAAGTATATAACATCAGAGTGTTTTGAGTTAATGCTGACATTGGCATGCTCGGTGTTCACAATGGCAATGCTAACAAGCCAATGCTAAGCAGGTATAATGTCTAACTAATTAGGACTGAACACAAAGTGCAGCCAAGGTAAGAATGGCAGTAGCTCTGGCTATAATCTAAAGATCATATGTCGACCTGATGTAAGATGAAAATTTAATGGATCACCAAATTTATCACAATCCACTCTGAGGGTACCATGACTGTTAGTTCCAAAGTTCATAGCAATCTTTCTCATGCTTATTGAAGCATTTAACTCAAAAACACAAATATCAGCCTCATGGTGGCACTAGAGAAAAGGTCAGGGGATCAAATATGAGGTAATTAGGATTCATTGCCTTGGAGCCATTTATGTCTGTACAAAATTGTGTGCCAATCCATTTGGTACGATGAGACTAGATGTTTGTAGATGTACTGACCGACTACATTTCATGGCAATCTTTTCAGTACTTACTGTATCTTGAATATTTTCAGTCTTAACTACAGACAGACCAATATTGCCACCCCTAAACAGATGTCATCACCTAGATAACCATGATAATTTCACTGATATATACTAATATATGTTTTAGTGCAGTTGATGATGCAACACGAGGAAACATACTGTACAAGGGTACAACAGAAAAGTCAATTTGCACATCCTAAATCTGATCAGGGTGCTGGTAGACCCGCCATAGCAGCTGTCACACAGTGCATCATGGTGATAACAGCGACGCTGACTCGCAGAGGAAGCTCAAAGGATCTCTAAATAGCAGCCAATGAGAAGAGGAACAAGTTTCATGGCTGATATCTGCCAAAAGTAGAGGTTAACTCAGGTTGAGAACCCACCAAGTTAACTTAAAAGCTACAGCGAAAAATATCTTTCTGAATCTGTGCAACTAGTCGCCCGCACCTGCCAGCTGGCCCTCACAGCTCAGTGACATCTTCTGCTGCTCACCATCCCGACAACACTGAGGCTACATGGCTGAAGCTCTCTCATGAGCCCCCAATCAACCAGTTTGAGAAGTGTTTCAGATTAGACTGTTCCAGACTGATAATCCAAATGCACATTCACTCAGATTACTTCATGCCTGCGGATTATGGGTCATGCATCATCTCATTTTTGCTGCTGAAAGAGAGATTCATGCTTGTACTGTTTTCATTTGTTTATGTGTCCTTGTGTTCTCGTAGGTATTTGTGCAGTATATGTGTGTCATGTTTGCTTCAGCATTTATGGCTGTCTGTAAGATGAATTATGTTCCCTGCAGTTTTTTCTTTCTTTTTTAAAGAATATTATATTTCACCATCAAAAAGCACTTCAGTTCCTGTCCTGTCAGGCCATTAAACAGCGCGACCCGCAGCCTGTCCCCTGAGCTCCTGAGCACACTGGAACTAATAACTACAATATAGAAGGTTGTTTAATCGCTGTGATCTGATTGGTTTTGGCATCATTCCCTGTCTAAAGTTCAAAGGATTAATTTTGCTCTGTTTTTCCAGGTTTTCACAATGTTTAGGTTTCGGATTATGCTTGAATCTAGGTTGTTATACTCGTAACTATTTCAGGAGTCTGCTTTCTCTGTGGTTGCCCTTGAAACTTGGCAAGAACAACACTTGGCACTCTATTGTGCGTATTTGCAAATGCTGGGCTCATTTGTTTGTCTGTGCCATGAATATGAATATGATTTGACTCACTTAATTGCCGCCATATCTCTTCGGGGGGGATTTACACGTCTCACATATAAAACTAATGTTTTGGTTCAAGCCTGTAGACGGAGCCAAGTAAACAGTTATCCAGAACTCTGGCGCAAAGAGAGGAGCTCTGCTCTGTCAGGAATTCTATACGGTGTGAGTGAGGACGAGACTGATGGATGACAGGACTCCCTGTCCAGCCATCCCTGCTGCTGCTGCTGCTGCTCTCTCATTCGGCGATGCGTCACATTAGCATTCAGGCTGTCCCTTTTTTCACACCCACAGAAATGAATCACAGCTTATTACAGTAATGAAAGTGTCACGATAAAACTGATTAAATAATGGCCTAATGAATTACTGAAGCGGAATAGCACAGCAAAGACAGGAAAAAAGAACAAGAAAATAGAGACAGATAAGATAATACAGCCAGACAGAAAATTAAGTACTTAGATCAGCTTGCTAGTATATTCACAGTGACAATGCTAACAACCTGTTAGCTTTGTCTTTGTCTTAGTATTGTATTGGATAAGCCCTTTTTTTACTTAGTGGTAGCAGTAGATGAAAACTTATTGGATCACCAAAATAATTACATTTTATCCTCATGACAACAGGTCGTCCAAATGAAACAACAAAGTTGTTTGTGACTACTATTTAGAAAGACACGTAGAAACATTTTCTGATTGGAGCGTTAATTAAAGATCAAAAGTCTTCAGTTGGTTATGCACTGGTGGATGTTCAAAAAAATTGGATGCCCTTATGGTAGATAAAACATAATAAATTGTCCTCTAGGATGCCCTTACAACAAGTGCCCTCTCTTTACTATAAATGTATCATGACTTTCTGCATGCTGGCGCACTTTGCACACCTGCCCCTCAAACATCCTGAGTCCACCACTGTGGTTAGGAAATATCATGGCTTGGGTCGAAACAATAATTAAATTTTAAGATTAGAAGATCTTTGTTGTCAGGGTTACAATGAATATGTACTTATGGTTATACAGTACAATCACCTATCATCAATAACGTCACCTGACTACCTCCTTTGCGCCAGGTGGATGAGTCACAATGGCCACTAGAGGGCTGCATTGCTCTAAAATAAGCATACGTCGTTTTGGGGGCCTCAAACTCAAAGCCAAACTTTTTTGTGGAAGACAGTTTGTGACATGGGTGTACCAAACGTCATGGCAAGATACTTCACCTAAAACAACAAAGTTTAAGTCATGGATGCGCTTGATTAAAAGTCAGGGGATCAAATAATGTAAGTGTGACGTGCTCTTTGTATAGGGCAAGATATAGACGTAAAAATCACAAGACGAACTCTCTTTTAAACTCTTTGAAATGCGTCCCGGCATCAAGCCTTCGTCAATAGACCCTGACAAAGGTATGATGCAGAAACAGGTGCGTCAACATCATGTAGTGCGATAAAGGCTTTTTAATAGTTTCAAAGAGTGTCTTGGAGTTTTTCTTTGGATTTTTAATCTGTACAATTTTCACACCAATTACTCTAATAGTTGAGTATTTCAGTCTGAACCAAAGAGGCAGGCTGATAGTGCCATCCCTAGAGCCACGCCACTAGCATGGCTAAAAAGTAAAGCATGCAAATGAGCAACAGAATAGAAAAGAACAGGAAGTGATCTAACCAAGACACTGTTTGGAGTGGGAGTGTGTGAAGGTGAGAGACTGTTTGGACCTGAGGACCAGACAGGTGGCTGGGCAACTTGGAGGGCAAGGAGCAGGAAGATGATCATCTGGTGTGGCAGCAGCGTCCAGCAGGGTTGTTTCTCAACTCCGACCCCCAGGGGATTGTGGGAGGGGTGAATTAATGGGGACTGGAATGAGAAGACGTGAAGTGAAAGCAAGAGAGGAGGGAAA
The DNA here is from genome assembly GCF_040436345.1 of Pagrus major. NCBI lineage: Eukaryota > Metazoa > Chordata > Actinopteri > Spariformes > Sparidae > Pagrus > Pagrus major. The sequence continues at coordinate 27,151,487 of NC_133232.1, read as the reverse complement.
GGCTCTGGGGTGACATCAAGTTTCTCTGCTGCGGAGCTGACGTGTGTCTGTTTGTGTTAAAGAAGGAATAGCACGTGACTACCGAAACACCCACAATCCTCCCGCCACCCGTATAAACGCACTGCGAGAGCTTCATTTTTCTTTTAACTAATAATGCTGGGCCAGCAGTTCAGCAGGCAGAGGTCAGTGGCATATTGGATGGTAATAAGATTGAGCCTCAACCCATAACTTTTTCATAGATTTCATTACTTTCCCTTTCCTCACTTCACCCTATAGCTCCCTTGACCGGTTTGTGATTTGGATTTCAAAATAATTTACCTTCACAGATTAGATTGTAATCCGTTTTCCCGGAAGAAAAGGAAAGCATCTTTGTTTTGGTTCATAACTTTTTGATTCCCTGTGAAGTATACATCAGCTGCACGCTGAGCTCAGCAGTCCGACCGTTTGACACTCTCTGAACATGCAATCTGCTCTCGCTCAGGCCCCCGCCGTGCACCGTGTGTGTGAGTGTGTTATGTTGGCTATGTACAGGCATATTTGTGTTTATGTGCGGCTGCAATGTTGCATGTGTGTATGTGAGATATTCAGACTCTCAGTCGTGGAGGCTCTAGGGCTAGGGTTAGGTTAGAGGCAGGCTTGCAAAGTGAATGGGATGGATCAATGGTGAAATTTGACAAAGTGTCGGGCCAAAATTGTTCCTCCAGAAAGTGTTTAGGCCATTTGGAGTCAGTTGGTACCTATCTGTATTGACTTTTTTTTGGATCTAGGCCATCAAATCCACACATCAGAGCCTCCTGTTGCTGGCCTGACATAAAACAACAACAACATAACAAACACAACAGCAACCACAACAAAACTTGTTTACATGTTGTCATCTCAGGAGCTTCTTGACTGGGGAGGTCTGGCTGAATATTTCAAGCACAAGTCTGGCAGCTGAGCTGTGCTTCCTCACAGGGGGGTTGGGATGTATACCAGGCGGTGTTGATGAGATTTGGGTACACGCATCTGTTCCGATGGTTTGTTTTCCCCAAGACTGTTATCTAATTTTCATAATGTGAGACATAATATAAGACATGTGGCACGTGGGGGAGGGCAAAAAGTCCCCAAATTCTGAAGACCAGGGGAAAACCCTTTCTGGAGAAAAAGAATCTACTTGTATTTGTTTACAGCAAAGATAGATCATTTTCTGCATTGTTCTGTACTTTGTTTCATTATTTTACCCGTACCTTCCAAGTCCTGCACTGTATAATTAATATAAAAATACCTTTTACCATTTTATAAAACTGCATATGATGTGGAGATTGATGTGATGTTTGTGTCATGTGGTGTGTATTTGACTATGTATGTTACGTTTTAGTGCTGTGGTCACTGAGCCTCTACCTTCTCACCACTGTTGTGCTCTGATCCCTGATGAAATTCACACATATGTCTCAGAGGAAAATAAGGACGAAAAGGTATCTAATTAAACTGTGTATAATGTGGTGAGTGTCTACTGTGTATTCCCCACATTACTCAATAATTACAAGGTTAAATATATTTGACTTTTCCCCCGTGACAAACACTGTTGTGTTCAGGTTTGCTGCAGTCATGCAGAGTCAATGTTATACATGATTTTACATTTAAAAAAAAAAACACAATCTAGCAGTTGCCGCAGCATATTGTTGAGTAATCAGACCTGAAATTCGACATAAACTGAATAAAAACTCACCAAAAGTCTTGGTTTGTCTTTCTGCATCACCTCTGGTTTGGTTTAAATAAATCAATGTGAGTACGATGTGAAAATATCCCCGCCTGCCATGTCTTGTCATCCCCAAAGTCATAGTCATTGTCAGAGCTGCTGTAAATCACCTCTGCACCATATCCTCTGTTGTCAAACTGACCTCTGTCGATCTTGGACGCTGTGTTCAGTCCCAGTTTAGGGTCCAGCCATGTTCACTCTCAGGACAGGCTGCCAAATCCAGTTAAGGCCCATGGTGACCGCCCTGTGATCCAAGGTCCTGGTCCAGACAAACTGTCAATGTCTGTGCAGACATAGCACATTTTTAATGTATCAACTACAGCTTAACATTTCATAATTCTGAGGCCTGTAAAGTATCACTAACCTTTGGGTCAGTCACAAGAACAAGACTGCATGTAGTGTCTTTGGAAAACATCCAGATATGAAACATGATTGTCCGTCCAGTTTGGTCAGACTTTGTGCAGTTATACACAATGATTCAGTCTAAAGAGAGTTAAAGGTTGGAGCAGTTCACAAGGTCAGGATTTTGCCAGTGGGAGTTGAGTTTGACTGTGTTTGGGTGTGCTTCCTGCTCCTTTTAGGTTGTGGCTGCTGGGCATTTTAGGCATCCATGACTCCTCCTGCCTGCAGTGATGGTTATTTTTTTACGTGTACCGAGACAACGCTGACGTCCTTCCACTTTGTTTTGTTCCAACAACAATAATGAAGGCAACTGTCTTAGAAGTAATGAACATTTTGAGCTTAATTTATTGTTATGAACAGGTAATTTCTTTCAGTAAGGATGTTTTAATAAAGTTTCATGGAGTTATTAGTTTTGGGTGCCTGTACTGCCTCAGTAATTTGGAAAATGCTTTATGTTTAGCTGCACTGTACTATTGCCAAATACTTGTGTGTATGCATTATTTGAAACACATTTCCTTAAATCCTGAACACACAGTGCAGTTACAACAAAACAAATTTACATCTGTACTTTGGGTAATCCTGCAAAATTTGATGGCATTCTGCTTGTCCATATCTCACCGTTCAACTTCTTTTAAGTTTCGTACGGTCCATCCTTTTACAAAGCCCTCATTTTTTACTCCAGTATATAATCTTCAGTGCATAGACACTTACACTTACTGTTGTTCTGCACACACACACACACACACATGCTCACACACACTCCAAAACCTCAAGGGTGTAGCTAAGTTAAGCAGAAAAAAAACAGAGGAGGAGCTGTCTTGCAGAAACACAGAGAGAGAGGGATTAACCTTTAACACAGTGTAAAGAGAGAGGCTGTTTGTCTTTTAGCCAAAATGCCTTGAGAGCCTTTGGGCACTAGGTATACCCACACACACACACACACACGCACACACAAATACATGAACATATGGACCAGCAAGGCTCAGTCTTCATCATGAACTTCCCATTTCTGTCATTAACATACAATCTATCCTTGTAGCTGGGATTCTCTGTTTATCCTCAGTTATGTAACATCCTTTACGTATAGCCTACTGACTGGTTGCTACCATTAAATCCAGTCCATCTCTCTCTCTTATGATTTAAACAGACCAGTATGACCATACACAAGTAATGTTTCAAAATGACTGATTTCACAATGTTCATCTGAAATAATATAACAGAATCATCACATCATTGTCATCATTGTATTATGATGTCTGGCTGGTATTTTCAGTCTTTGCATGTTAACCAGAATGTTAATTTAGTATTTGTCGATTATAAATAAATTCCACCATTGCAAAGTAAAGCTGTTGTCCTTGCTCGGTCTAATTGTATCTGAGATATTTGCTTACACATTTCTCGCTCAAACCTGGATACCGGACATTAACTATCATTTAACTGTGCAAATTACTGTAACTATGGGACACAAGATGACGCCAAAGTCATGGTTTAATTCCGCTGGTAGTTTTCAGTAAAATGTTGAGTAATTGAGTTCAGAGGCATACACAATGACAAAGCCGATGCTTGGAGGCTTTTGATTGTCCTCGATTCTTCAGTCTTATTGAAATAAAACTCGAAGTCTCTTAAAAGAATAATTGCAGCAACCACTCAAATGTGGGCCCTCTCTTGTTGGTTGGAGTTCATCCACAAAACATCAAACAATAGGAAGTTGAGAGAAAGCCTTTGTTGGCCACACAAAAAAAAAAAAAAGAAACCAGAGCATATTTCCGAGACCACAGAAGGAAAACATGCCCCACATTCTTCATCGTGCAAGCATTTTTGGCATATTGCGGCTCAGATTTCTATTTGATTTCCTCTCCCCATTCAATATTTTATTGCCCTTCCTTATCTGAGACCAAAGACATTTTTCCACCGCTATCTAAGAAAATTAGAACTTTACTGAAATGAGGGGAATTTCTGCATCATATGTGTCAACCTGACCAGATTCTTGCATTGTTTGACCTGTCCGAAATGAAACTCAGGCAGATGACTTCTACTTGATTTTGACTTTTTTTGTCTTCCTATCAAGGTTAATGCATCCTGTCTCATTAACATGATGGCATTGTGAATATATCACTGTGATCGACGCTGGATATTTCGAGTCCTCTGTGACACAAACACCAGACACTTTATTGTCTCATTAGTCTCCTAATAATTGGCGAGGACACTGATGCTGACATTCATGCTATTATTGCAACTGTTTCGCAACCAGTTAGATGATTTAATCCTATTTTCTTTCATGTGATCCTTATAATTTTTCACTTCAGGACAACTGGCAGATTTTTTTTTTTTTTCAATTTGGCATCTTTGTCATAGAGCAGCATAAACTCTGACTGAACTTGCAACTTGCAGAGTTTAACAGACTTGTTGGTGTTTTGCCCGGTAAGTTACGTAAAAGTCTTGATTTGTTTAAACCCTGCAGCTGCACAGAGAACATTCGAAGAAGAGGTAGCAGCTTTTTTGTATTTGGCATAATACTGTGAATACCACAACAGAGCATACTTTATTTTTAATCTATTCATCAGAGTGCACCCACAAAGCTTAGTCGTTATTGTACTCAAGTAGCTCCCTCCCTCCACATTCTCTCCCCACAGATGTATCAGAGCCTGTTATACAGAGAATAAATAAACTTTTATTGACATAGAGAGCGAAAAACTCACACTTGGAATAACAGATAAAGAGACCAATGACTGTAGCTATAACAGAGAGGTGGCTGGGAGGTGGAAGTGGAACTCAACACTAAACAACTTTGTCGTGTGAATCAGTCACTTGGCTCCTTCTACAAAACACAGACAAAACGTACTGACACTGGGGCCTTTTATTAGTCTACAGTATATTCTCCAGTGATATGGGGGCGGGGTGGGGTTGTGAAGTTTTCCTCTTGCTGTCGAGCCTCGAGCCACCAAAGTCTGTGGTGTCAGAGGTTCAAAAGTCACATCCCTCCTCATCTTTCTTCAGTGACCACATATGTACAGTGAAGTCCAACAAGTACAAATCCCTGCTATTTTTTGGGGGGTACATGAATATTTGGATTTTTACATTTCCAACAGTTAAATCAACACACTGTACACTTCAAAATACAGCGTTTAACTGTACCTTACAACAACATCTGTGCATTTTCTGTAACTGGCCGACGCCAGTACAAACAAGTCAACACGGAGCTTTTTGAAACAATATCCTTGATGTTTCATATTTACACTGTCCCAAACTTATGTTACAGATTCAGCTAAAATGAAACAGTCAAGACAAAGTGAAAAGTGATCCTAAACTTGTGTCAATTGCTCTGTTGATCTAAAACAAAAGCAAAAATGATAGAATTCACAGTGAAACATCTCATTCTAGTCACTAACCAAACATCATTACAGTGATGGTACATCATCAGAAAAAATATTTTACTTCCTTATCAACGGTTCAGAACGTGAACAGTTGGTGTATGAGCCCAGACTGACTTGTTTGTACATACATTACAGGACAACAATAGTTAGGATGATTAAAATGAACTACAGAAGCAGTGAGGTGGACCGTGGTGCTGGTTTTTTAATGAAAAGTGCAGATAATACAATGATATTTACACTGTTTCAGGGTAAAGAGACATTTGCAGCCACATTATTTCCCTGTTATTGATATCTTATTCGATATGTAAAAAGAAAACCTATGCAGTGCTCTCTTTATTGCCCCAGTGAGTCCCAACCTTTCTCTCCCCAGTCTGCAGTCTTACGACAAGACACAGCAGGACATGAATGTATGTTTTATTTTGAATGTTCTAATGTAACATAATGATGCGTCTTTCAAATTACTTTTTTTTTTCCATGAGTACTGTGTTTCATGATTGACTACATGATTCAACAGCTTGGGAGAGCTGCAGGGCTTTATTTACAATGTGTCTCATAAAACACTAAGTGGCTCACCTCCTTTCCAATAGGTTGCCCAAACTGTAGGTTGGGGACCACATACTGCCCTCTTAACTGTTTCCTTCCCCCCATCCACTTTCTCTTCTTTATCCCTAATCTCCCTCCTGCTGCTGTAACCAGCTATGTGAAGTCCTTTGAAACAGCCTCTATGAAATTGGGTGCTGACATGAGGATGGTGAAGGTGCAAATGATGGAGAAGAGAGAGAAGGCCACCAGGCACAGCCGGTCCACGACCGCTGCTGCAAACTTCCACTCGCTGCAGATGGCCTCAGCCTCGTCCTGGTCCCGGAACCGCTGGGCTATGTATGACACCTCCTCCAAGATGCGCTGGATCTCTGGTGGGGGGACGCTGATGCCCATACCCCCTCCAACTCCCATCCCCAGGCCTCCAACACTGCCAACTCCTCCAGGAGGCTCAGCCTCATCACTGAGGGAGCCGCGGGCACGTCCCCCTAGTGCTACCCCGGAGTCGCTAGAAGGTGGACAGTGTGAGCTCTCTATGGGGTGGTAGTTGCCGAAGTAGAGGCTCATGGAACCGTTGGAGGTGCCTGTGGGGCAGGGTGGACAGGAAGTCTGAGAGAGGGGAACACTGAGGCTTGGCAGGTTGCCCATCTCTATGGAGCTGGTGCTTGAGTGGTGCTGGGTGGTGTGACGGTACTTGTAACCGGGCCGCTTGCGGTCATCGCCAGGTTGTTTCATACGGAGAAACCAGGCACACCAGTTCAACAGAACCACACGAACCTGAATGGAGAGAAGTAGTGTCAGTGGAGCAGCACACACAAAAACACATTCATACAAACATAGGCATTTGTGCTAAATGTTATGTATGGCGACACATGGCAGCAGATACTTATATATCTTTTGCCAGATGGCAGCAGGGTGAACAGACTGTGGCTGGGGATGGGTGCTGTATTTTAGTTTCCTTTGGGCTCTGTGCAAACATCTCACTTCACCAGATGCTTTCTATTGCCCTTCTGTAAAAGTTTACCAGAATTTGGCTCTGTAAAAAGTGTCTGAAGAGTGTGGTACTCGAGCCCAGACTGTTAAGTTTTCCAATCAGTTTCATTGGTGAGATTGTGTTGTGTTGCTGAGCTGTAGTCAACAAACAGCATTCTGGTAACGCTGTTCTTATTCTCAAGGTGTGTGAAGACTGAGTGGAGGGCAGTGGATATGGCATCATCTGTAGATCTGTTGGCTCATGGCGAATGCATACTGGTGAGGGTCCAGGCTGGCAGCGCTGTTGTCTTTGATGTGCTGATACTTGATGTACAAGTACTAAAATTGTTATCAGGAAGGAAATGTTATCATAACATATCAACTTAAATCAGTCACTTACCCACTTGGGCATCTTGCCTCCATGAGGGTCATGATGGTGAAACTGCAGGACTATAACTGTCACCACCACAGACATTCCCACAATCATCATGGTGCTGGCGAAGTACTGGGCTGCAGAGAACACAACAAACAATGTTAACATGCTTTTAGTTTTTTGCATTTTATGACTTGTTGGAATGTTTTTACCTTTTGAACCCCTCTTTAACTACCCCATTGTCGCATTTAATAAACATCTACTTACAGGTGAAAAACATTCAGCTTAAATTAATACCCAAAATGGGTTGATTTCACACCCTAACATGAAAGGAAAGCGAGTCTGATCAGTCTGTGCAAGAGGTTAAATTGCCAAGGGGAGAAGATGTACACTTGCACTCTAACAGGAGAAATAAAATCTGTGCAAAAATTGTGATAAAACAGAGAATAGGGGTAAACAAACTAAAAAACAGTGGGGGATAGAGAGAGAGAGATTAGTGCTGGTTCAGGAGGGATGTTTTCACCCACAAGGGGGAACAGTAAAGAGAGGAGGGGAGCATTAACTGAACACTATTCAAACACTCACACACACACACACACACACACACACACACACACACACACACACACACGCATATATAAAGTATAACTGAGGGCCTGCCCTCCTTTCTCTTTCTTCCGAGTGACTTTGAACAAAGAAAAGCTAAACTCAACTACAGCTACTGCAGTGCCAGCAAAGTCAAACTTCTTGTGACCTCATGAATTCAGGTGTTCTAACCTTATTTGTTGGGATCATAAAAGAAAAGATGGAGGGAAATGGGGAGGGAGTGCTTAAGCAAGAGGAGATGGATCAGAAAAGAGGTGAAGCAGAAAATGATAAAAATGTAGAGTTGAGGAGAGAGATGAGGTGAGAAATAAGAACAGAAAATGGTGTTCAAGGATGTGTTTAAGGGAACAGTTCATCCGAAAGTCAGGTGAAGTTTCACAGCACATAAAACATTTTTGGAGCTTCACAACAAAACAGCATTCTCCTGAACAACGTAAGTAGATGGGGACTTTTTTTAAAACATCAAAAAATAACCGAAAAGAAACATGAAATGGCTCCATACTGCCCATCTGGCGTAATCCAAATGTCTGGAAGCCCTGAGATGCCAAACTGATTTGAAAAGACGTTACGCTTTTACATTTAAAACAGGTCCTCGTCTGCTTCAGTTGTCTAGGAGAGTGCTGCTTTGCTGTGAAGAAAAGCAATGAAATATTTTGTGGACTACTGTACAAAACTTCACCTGACTTTCCACTGGCCTGGGGGTGAGAAGATATTAATGATTGAATTTTCATTTTGGGTGAACTTATCCTTTATGCAAGAGGAGATGGATCAGAAGAGAGGTGAAGCAGAAAATAATAAAATGTAGAGTTGAGGAGAGAGATGAGGTAAGAAACAGAAAATGGTGTCAAAGGATGTGTTACTGAGAGAGTCCTGACTGCTTTATGGTTGGTCATTGCTAACTTCTTCACAAGAAAACTGCCTAAAGATTTGATGCGTAGTATGTCAAAACATAATGCTGGGACATTCAGTCATGAACCACATTGATGATCAGGGCTGAACTAATTTAAAAATGAATTAAAATTAAAATGAACCGAGCCAAATGGTCTCGAACCAGATAAGAAAGGCCTAACTAAATTAACTCAAATGAAATGAGCAGTTCTCATTTGGTGATAAAGGGCTGATGATAAAAGACATATGGCCTGATTCTGGCAGGCCTTGTTTTATATATTTACAGTCGAGTTCAAGCAGCTACAATAACTCATATCAGCATTCGGCCACTGTGTTGTAAAGGGACATGAGTCATTTTAACAAGGCTACTAAATGTGTCCCGGTTGGCCTTGTGTTGAGGTCAAGGGAAATAAAAAATAACAGTTTAATCATGCTACTGATGAAGCATTTATCAAGCTTTTCTCCGCGAGGGCAGTTATCATTGCACTGATGTAGTGGCAGCCACGTTCAGGATGACCAAACATTACTTACATCGATACACACAGGTAACGTATGGCTGATATGTACAATATATTTCACTTTGAGCGAGTGAAACTGATATCACACAGTACACACAGGATTGCAGTTATAATTCAGAGCATGTAAACACACAAATACACACTTACAGGACATATATCTTCTTGGCCTGGCGAGCTCTCAGTGATGAATTACAAGTGTTAACCCTGTTAACAAGTCCGCCTCTTCACTTGCTCCAGAAAACCTTTGAAGTCTTTCTCTCTGACAACTTTAGCCCTTGGCCTCTCCCTCCCCTCATCCATTATTTCTTCTTCTATCCTCCTTTCCTTTCTCGCCTCCCCAGCGGAGAATCAGACATTTCACAGCCTATTAATGGTGCTGACAGCTTTAGTTCTGGCCACCAAATTTACTCCAGGAGCACCGTGAATGATGTATAGACGCCCTCAGGCTACTCAAGCCAAAGTCCAGCCACACAGCGATGTGGGTTTTTATTTATTTATTATTTTTTCAGGAGACTGTACAGTAAATAGAGAGGTCAAGCAGTTCCTACACTAAAAACGCTCAATAAGTAATGCCTGTTTTACATTACTGGTGTTTACTGGAAGTGCAAGAAATACTCAGAGGGACAGTTAAGCTGTAACTGTGGAGTGGTCAGTAATGCTGATAGATGGAATCGATCGTCACCTTAGTTTTATAAGGAACCTCTTCTCCTTTGCACAAGAGGAAAGTACAGTATCAGATAAAGCTCCTGGCGTTATGGCTTATCTGATATCACCGTGTTACAATGATCGTCCTGGAGCAACATTTAATTTTGGTGTTGAAGGAACAACACCAAATGGTCGATATCAGATTGTGCGGTGAGATAAGTTGCTTCCGTTAAAAAAAAACGTGTCCGTCCTGGCGCTTCTACACTCGTGCACATTTAAAATAACACGTCAACACAAACACGCATGAGTGTAACCCACCGATGAGAGGAACAGAGTCGGACGTGGCAGGCATGATCTCTGCTACCAGGAGCATGAAGACAGTTAGCGAAAGGAGCACAGTGATGCCTTGAGACAGAGAGAGAGAGAGAGAGAGAGAGAGAACATGAGCTTATACATAATGATGTGATCAGGGTCACTGGTGTATGAAATCAGTCCAGTAATTACTTATGTATGTAATCAGTTATGTTCTCATGACTGCAACCATTTATCAGCTGCTGGCTCCTCTGACGTGTCCAAGGTAGGTTACAGCTCCAGAAATCCCTCAAACTCTCTGACTATGTAACTGGTGACTGCTCATCCACAGACGGCTATTCATCAAAACTCACCGGCACTGATAGAGCTCCAAAATGGAATTCATGGCAAGACTCTTATTTTGAAATTAAATTTTTCCAAGGTGATTTGACATGCATGTATTCATGGCTCACTGTATGATTCATAAGGACATGTTTGTAGACAAATATGCAGGCACACACATGTAAATATGCTTTGACGTGTTTATGTATTAGTGTAAGCTTGAACACCTTCAAACTAATATTTGCCATTCCTGATAGTTTTGATTATTTTACTTATCTTTTCCTTAAAAACTGTGCAGAAATCTACACAATTTTTTAATGTTTTGTAGAGCAATATGTGTGTTGATGTGTGTTTAAGCCCTCCTCACCCAGAGAAATCTTTTCCCCAGAGTCCGCAGGTAACAAGAAGACCAGCAGGGCCAAGCCAGAGATCAGCACACAGGGAATGAGCAAATTGAGGCCATAATATAACGTCCTGCGTCGCATGGTGACTGTGAATGTCACGTCAGGATACGGCTCCTTACAGCAGTCATAATACAGCTCATTGCGCTTGGCTGGCACACCTGAGAAAGACGCAAACACATACAGGTCGGGTGGAATTGTAGACAAAAGAATTATTCAAGTTGATGATTTAAATATAATTAACAATGCATGTAAACTAAGAAAACCACCAGACTAACTAGAGAGGCAATTCCTGAAGAAATTGCGTTGTGAATGCTGGATGTTGAAAAGCTGACGCTAAACTGCATCGCTGGCTATATAAGTCGAAAATTACCCATCACCTATAAAAGATGTGGAATATTTAAAGGTTTGTTGAAGTTTGCTGAAGCTAAACTGAATTGCTGGCTTTAATTTTTTTAAAGTAGCAGCTAAAGGAGTATAAATAGCTGGAAAAGTAGGAAGCGGTTGATGGATCTACATTACAAGCTGGGAGCTAAACCACATTGCTTTTCTAATTGCCTTGAACTGCATTGCTTAACTGATGGCTGGGAAGAAGAAAAAGAAGGAGAAGAAGAAGATTAAATATTTTATCAATCCCTTTTTTTAGGGAAATTTAGGGAGCTTAACTGCATAGCTGGCTTGAATTTGTATGGAGAAGCAGCTGAAAGAGTATGGAGAGTTTTAAGAGTGGGTAAAGGGTTTAATTTGTATGAATGGGATTTAAAAGTTTAAAACACTCATCAGATTTGAATGAATAGAAAAAAGTTAGAATAGTACGAATATTTAGAAAAGTGGGAACCTTGCTCTGCCTTTATTGTTATATTCGCATTACAAGTAAAAATGTTTAGCAAGCTGGCAAAGAAGGAAAACTCAGCAGAATCATTTAGTATTTCTGATAGCTGAACTGTCCCACCTTAAACTCCAACTCTGGGGATGTGGTGTGCTTCTCTCACATATGGCCTGGCTACACACCTGCCAGTGTGTCAGACATTCCTCTTGCATGCCATCTGGTGCTGTCTGACACCCATTTCCAGCTAACTGTCACCTCAGGGGCACAGGCACTGCTACTCTGTCCCAGCTGGAAGCAAGCCGCTTGGGAGGTCTTCCAAAAATTCTTCCCCTTTCCAGTTCATTAAGCTACAACCATCCAAATGATGTTGTGAAATCATTTATATAAAAGTTATGTATATTTGACTCCATTTTGGACACAGGAAGTTGGCAAGGCCTGATCCATTTGGGGGAAGCACAAATGTAGAATCTTCTTCAGTTACATCTGAATATTTCAGCTTTGTCATCTATTTTAAAATCTCAGATAATTGTGACTTTAGGAATCTATTTATTGAGCATCCAGATACAGATATTGTTGGCCGAGTTTGTTTTCATTTAGTCTCAGGACTAAGATAGAGATATTTTAGGGGACAAATAGAGAAACTGGTTTCATGTTAGAATATACTCAGTGAATTATCCAACTACAGTAGATTCTGCACTGAATAAAAGTGCGTCTCGCTTACCGACAAGGTCCCACTCCCCGTTGGGTATGTAGGTGGATGTGTCCACATCCAGCATCTGGAGGTCCAGCAGCCAGCCGTTGTGCGTCCAGGAGCCAAACTTCAGGTCACACTTTTGCACGTCGAAGGGGAACCAGCGCACGTCGATGTAGCAGGTGCTCTTCAAGATGCCAGGGGGGATGTACTGGCAGTAACCTGAAGCATTCACCAGAACGTTGGTGTGGAAGGTGGCGTCGAACCGCTCGTCCGCACTGAGGAGAGAATAACAGAGAGCCATGTTTGTGTGTTCACAACATTTCATCCTCTTGCTGTGAGACAAAGCTCTGGCAAGCTAAAATCTCTTAATTGCCTTTTTAATTGTTTTTGACATCATGCTCTGAAACCACAAGCTGGCAATTACTTCGAAATGGGTTTTGTCAATTTGTACCATCACAGAGAGATGAAGACTCGTAATATAATAAACCTTGTGAATGAATGTAAACTGTGATGAAAGAAGTCACAGGAGGGTAATTTTGTTATCTTTGCTTGTTTGCTCCAATCAACAAGACAAATTAGGGCATAAAAAAAAGTATTTAGTTAGAGGGAGAGGACATTAATTTGAAGAACAGCAACCGATTTGCATGTTGAAACCTGCAGTAAGTGATTTTCTCGGCCACTTGGGAGCAGCGGAAACAATTATCATCACCTTTTAAGGTGGTACAGCAAACTTGTTGGCAATCAGTATGTTGTTTACACATCCAGCAATTATAAGACACTACTATGCACACAAAAGATTGTGTGCACGTTTTTTTAGAGCCTACTGTGGGCCAAAACTCATAATGAGAGCAGTGAAAGTGAACAAAAACAGTAAAGTTGTGGACAGCTAAACAATGAGCTGAAAAGTATAAAAGCTCTGTATAGCTGAAGTGACATTGTTGCTAAAATATTGTATTATAGTCACTTTATGCTCATTTATTTTTGTTTCCAAAATGAAAAAAGTGAATTAATCAGCCTGTTAGATAAGGCCATATCTTCACTGTTTCTAGTGTTTGTGTATATTTATATGCCAGTTTTTTAAGTGTGCCAGTTGCTTTTCTCTCTCAGCCTGCCGCAGCAGTAAGCAGTGAAGTGATATTCATATACCGAGCCATCTGTAGAGCGACATCTTGCTGCTCCAGTCTTTTTTCCCCCCCACACATGCACAGTTAAAAAACGAGGTGAATCCCAGGGTGCGTTGAAATTAAATATTCACCTTCATTGCTATGCCAAATATGCAGTAACAGGAACCAAAATCAGTGACTTGAGAAAACACCACAGATGCCTCCTTCGAGGCTCTGCAACTCACAGGGTGCTGAGACGATATAAGGGCAGCCGTGGAAAGGTTTAGTGTAAGTTAAGTTTCAAATGTTTAAAGTTTTGTGATGGATTTGGCTTCACTCGGAATCTTAAATCCCACAAAAGTCAATGAAACCGTAGAGTTTGTATCCCCTCTTCAAGAAACAAACACTACCTTTGGGAACAGATACTTGCCTCGACCACCGAACCCTAGATCCACTTCAGCTCTAGCCTCCAGTTGAACTCTAATTAAGTATTAACGAGCAGCTCCTCTGGTGTCGTTTAGAGTGTGAACTGTTAAATTAAGCGCTCAGGGCAAAGTGTGAACTTTTAGTGAATTTAAGCACTTCTCTTCTCCTTGTATAGTAAGTGGCCAGAATTCTGTTCTCTTAAAAAACTGAATATGATCTGTAGCAACTGGATGGAAACATCGTCTCTCCTCCTCTTCATTGTTACTTTTTATTATAACATACGACAGCTGAAGGGAATTTAAGTTCTGTATTGAGGCCAGTGTGTATTATGAAACTATGAAAAATTGTAAGTCAACACGATTTGTCATTGTGCTATATTTATTTGGGATTATCCTTTTTCCTTTGACCGAGACACTAATGTTGTTTGAGTGTCTTAGTTAAAATTCACGTAGCTCCATTTACAGTTACATAACAGGTTTCTCTTTATCTGTTTTCATCATCAGCCAGATGGTAAGTTTTTAAAAAAAAATATCTCTCAGTTGTTTCACTCAGATTTGACATTTTTACTCATATTGTATTTTTTTCTCACTTGTTGACAGCCTTCGTGAATGTAACTGAATAAAAACGTCCAGAGGAGAGTCAGAAAAACAATTCTGTAACATTTAGGGAACACAAGCATTTATAAAATCTTCACTTATTTTCAGTTTTCTGAATTAAACAAGAACCTACTTTTTGATTCACCAAAAAGCAATAAAAGCAAAAAGCTTAAAGTTTGCAAAACATCACCTATAGTACGGCTGTCAAAAGTATCGTATACTTCAATACTCTTTTCAATGCCACATGTTTGAAATGATACAATCTCTCTTAGTTACACATTCGATAGTTTCAAAGATACCGAAGCTTTAAAGAAAAGATGTACTGTCAGATTTTCAACCCAACGCTACACAGGTATTAAAGGTGCAATATGTACTAGATCAGATGTTGCACTAGATCAAAATGCCAGCTCCACACAAACAGTAAAGACAAAAAGAAACCACTGATATGCTTGAAAACGCTACAAAAAGAAGAAAAAGTTTTCAGCAGTCACAGAGGATAATAAATATTTAAATATTTATGTAAAGTAGGGCTGAGTTTTTATTCATTACATGAATTGTCACAAACACACACACACACACACAGTCCTGCATTTTAGGCCACATAAAAGCCCACTGTAGAGCTGACAGTCCTTTTCACTTTGCAATCCACACAACCCACACACTGAACTCTACATACATTTACAGTAGACAGGCATTCACAATACATCTATACATACACACACAAATCAACACACACACAATGCAATTCCCAGCAAGAGAGATAACATCAGTGTGTCTGAAACCTCCCGGAGCCTCAGTCAGCCCCGACAAAGGAACGTGGCGCGCATCTTAACAGAATTTGTAGACAGACCTGTTTTTTGGGGGTTTTTTTTACCTTTTTTTCGGGGGGTTAAGTGTTGTAACTTTTTCTCTTCTGTGTGTGTGTGTGTGTGTGTGTGTGTGTGTGTGTGTGTGTGTGTGTGTGTATGCTTGTGTGTGTTGCTATCAGCTGTAGCTATGGGTGCTGGGGCAGAGATGTGTGGGTTGGCCAAGGCGGAGCTATTCGATGAATTATTCAAGTTTTGCCCTCGCTTTATCTGAAGGTGCGCGCTTTCCTGCAATCAGCGCTTACATACATCACAGCAGGGTATGCCCCGGAGTGTGTGTGTGTGTGTGTGTGTGTGTGTGTGTGTGTGTGTGTGTGTGTGTGTGTGTGTGTGTGTGTGTGTGTGTGTGTGTGTGTGTGTGTATTGGAGAGTACAGAGTGTACGAGTTATGCATGTGCAGAAAAAAATATAACACACCTCGCTATAAAAGAGAGATTAGATTAAGCACATAAAGACAAACTATTTTGAAATGTTAACGTTGAGTGAGAAAAACTATTTTCCAAAGTATTCAAAAGAAAAAAATGAACTGATATTTATCTGAAGTTTTATTTTTCATCAAGCTAAGACAAATTCTGTTACGATTTTGAAACTTTAGAATAATGGACCTTTTTCAATGTACACATTTTAATTAATAAATATGCTTACAACTGGACAAGTGATAGCCCTGGGAGAACAGGAAGTGGCTGTGTTTGTACAATGCATACTCACACACACACACACACACACACACACACATTGGAGTACTTTAGACAAGTGAGAGTGGGGCAAGGTGGAAAACAGAAACTGATGGACAATGACAATGGCGGCAGTGACAGGTTCCTGCACCATGGGACATGAGTCACCAAGCTTTCCTCTCACTCATTCAACACCTGCTGCTGTCCTCACACACACACACACACACACACACACACACACCAATGACCGAAAAGAAGAAAGCCAAGTAAAGAGGGAGGCAGAAAGAGAGCCACGCAGGGTGAAATAAATTGTCACGTACTGATAAAAATATGTAGAAAGCATGACAACATGATGCATCTTTAAAGGACAGCAATTATTTTTTTCCCAATTATTTGTCAAATCAAAAACATCAGAGTAAAAGAGAGGTAATGAGTTTGTGAAACTAACACCTTCCCTTCAGCCACGCACAGATGACAGATACACACACTAAGTGCCTAACAGGACTGCATTAAGCAAAGGCCTATCCATCCATGTACTTTGAGTCAGATCCCAGAAATATAGCATTCAGCTAAACAGCCTCAGGGCCTCAGTATGTTTGACAGCCTTAAGGCTTTGTGGTTGTTGAAGGAAGCTGCAGGCATGATGTACAGTTTTTTTCCCGGTTTACAGTGGGATGTTTTTTTCCTATAGAGGCAGAGTGCATATACATACATCACCAACTATGGATGGATTTCTTATAAACATCTTCATCGTCATCTTCAAGAGGGAACAGAAGGCTTGTAAGCATTATGTTGGGTTACATATACTTGCTGGAAGTGTAAATACTCTTACATCCTTATCCTTTTATCTGTGAACCACCTCAGCATTTAAATTGAGGTTATGTCGCGAAGTAAAGCACCATGTGAGCGTCATTGTGTGCTTTTGTGCTGTTTTTTTTATGGGCTTTTCGATGTCATCAGGCACTCGATTGTTTTTCGGCTCCTGGGTGCTCACCTTCGCAAGTGACAACAATACCAAAAGGACAGTACTGACTGTACCGACAGTACTTGATATCCTCAAACTGCACATAGTAGTATAATAGTACACCTTACAAAAACACACAGATGGTGCCGGCACTTGCTAATTTTATCAGCTCCCTAATTTGTTTCCAATTCAGGCCATTTCATTTGCATAAAAATAGCAATAACAAAGTTAAGTAAAGGTAGAACATGACCTTTTTTTTTAACTGTCACATCTTCTTCATTACAAACCATCATCAACCATTTCAAAACGAGTACATCAGTCCTAAAGACTGTGTATATTTTCTTTATTTTTACATTTCATTTAAGTGATCAGAGAAAAGTCATCAAATCTGCCCATCTGTCCATTCATTCAACCGTCCATCCGTCTAGAAAAAATAAAAAACATCCCTCCAACTATCCATTTGTTCGATTAATTCCCCTTTCATCTTTACGGCCTGTCACAATGCTCTGTCTGTGTTGTGCGTCTCCCTTCCCTCCTGGCAGAATCAGGATTCTGTCTGTGGTTTACCTGAGTTGGACGTCCTTCATGTGCCTCATCGATCCCCAGTCAAGTGAGACCATTGACTTTTCCCTCTAATGAGAGAGGAGGTCAACGGCTCGCGTAGCTGTTTCAGATCTGGATATTCTTTATACAAACACAATCACAGCAGTTCGTGCTCGCCTGGCACACACATTCAAAACAGCCAGACGCGCACACACAGGCTGTCACAGGCAGACAGGAAGGAGCCGACACAAGGTTTACAGCTGTTTCTCATCCATGAAGAGAGAGAGCTTCATTGAAATCATGAATCTCTGTCTTTTAATGGAGGAAAAGTGCTTTTGTCCTTTTGTCATATTTTTCTTTTGCATAATAGAGTATTACATTTCTCTAAATGAAAGGGTAACCAACAATTTTACACATTAAAGTGTGTTTTTCTTGGAGAATGCTATACTGTATGTGAAAAAAGTAGTATCAACCGTTTGTAGCTCCAGATTAAGCTACATGAAACAAAATTTCCCTAAAAAAAACAACTGCCAAATAACTTTAATTTGAATTGAAGGATGTCAGCTGTCAATCACGGCACAAAACATTTTTAAATATGTTGAATAACAAAATATTTTGCACAATGATCTGAACAAGTAAGAAAAGCAATATGCAAAAGATACGAGAGGTTTCGCACTGAGATAATACGAGCTGAGTGACTCATCACAGACTCTTCTTTGAACACATTAAATGCTGAACTAGCATCTGACCTCGGCTCTCCTTAACGTCATTAACTTCGTATTAAAACAACAGAAATGAGTGAATGGATTTACGACGAGCTCCCGTCTGAGCAGCATGCTAATAAGCCTGACTGCTATTCAACACCAGCGTGTTATTGGCTGCACACTGATGGCCCACTGTGTAATGGCGCATGTTGTGCCATTACTGTCTGTAATTGTGTGACAGAGGGGATGTGTGTATGTGTGGTGGGCTGGTGTTTAGGAGTGTATTTGTTTGTAACATATGTGCATCTGCGTGCACAGATATTTACTGTGTGTTAGTGAGACGAAAGCTTAGAGGTGCGTGGTGTAATTAGTCAGGTGCATGTGTGTGTGTGTGTGTGTGTGTGTGTGTGTGCGCGCATGTGTGTGTGTTTCCAGCAGTGATCCATATTATTGCTGAAAACTGTAAATTTGAATGTCTCCTCAGGGGACATGTAAACCCTGTGGCTCAGCTGCAAACTGAATCTTGCCCCTTGGCTTCACTTTACCGTTCATCGTGTCCAACTTCAACAAGGTAAGCAAGAGTCTTAGACTGAAAAACAGCAACATCAGCAATGTTGTTTTCAATTTCCCCAACTGTATCAGACATGTATGGCTGCTCTCAACAGTTTACGATGAATACGTGTTTTTTTTAAAAATTATGTTCATTTACATTTGATTTGTTTTCAAATGGGACATTTTTCCATATTTATAACTGTAGCCTATCGCTTTTATGTCAGCTAATTGATCGCATTCAAAAGTATGAATTAAATTGGTTTTCAAAAAACAACAACTCTCATAGCAGAGTACTGAATTCTCCTAACCCCTCTCAATTTCCTTGTGGTTGGTTTTGTTTGTTCAGTCATGCGTGACTGTTTACCAAACTTGATTATTTATCAGTGTGGATGCTCACATTATTATTATTATAGTTCTTGGTGTGGACGGCCCTTTATCCTGTGAAATATCTCAGAATCTGCTCGATAGATTGGCACAAAATGTTTTTTTTCTTTCTAAGCCAATGACAACATGTGAGACACTGGACACAAACCCGTGTCTCAGGTCCAGTGTTTTGTCCTCCTTTGACTCCAGTGCAGCATATTTTTCCTGGATTAGATAAAACACTGCAAGTAAACATAATCCAGACAGGATTTATTTTAGCTCCAATACATATTTGGAAAAGCAATTCAGTAATATCTAAAATTATTTTTTGTTAAAACCGAGTCGTTTTCATGTGTGAACAGATTTGAGCAGGTAGCAGAGTAACATACAGCACCAGATAAGGTCGGCTGAGCAGCTAGCGAGACATAAACAGACTGTGACAAGAGGGGGGAGAGTAACATGCTGACACCTTGACAGACAGAGACAGGTAGATGGGATGATTTATCAAGAGGAGTCAGTGAAGGCTGGGAACGATAAAATATGGAGAGAAAGAGTTGATTGAATAGAGTGAATTATAGTGAGACAGTGAGTTATGAAACAGAGATGGAGGGAGACACAAATAGAATGAGATGAGGAGAGAGACGGTAAGGCGGGGTGGATGATGGAGGGAGTGAGGGAGGAGTGGAGGCAGAGGGTAAATGGCAGAGACGGGGTGAGAGCAGGGAGATTAGGGTGGGTAATCCAGGCATGTCTAAAAGCTGAGCTTTTAAAATTTGGGTTAATACCCCCAAACCTTTGTTTTGTCCCTGTGTTCCCGCGATGTGCCATGTGCTTGTTTCAGTGTGTGAATCGGGGGAGAAATATGGGCACGAGGAGAAACATCTCCATCAGCGAACATCAGTGAAGACCAGCTGTCCAACTACCAAAATCTTCTGTCCTTCACACATTGTATCTGTGTCATTTTCTTCCTCTTTGTGACTGACTCTATCCATCTCTTCATCTTCCTCTCCCCTCAGTCTCAGACCCGGCCATCCGTCCCTCACTCAGGCATGCAGCCACAACGCAATTAGTTGTTTTGGAGAAGAAGAACTGGCCTACATTTCTAACTGACTCGAGAAAGCCTCGCAGAGAAGTGTGAAGAACAGTGGATAAGCAAACAGCACCAGCCTGACCTGAATCAAAAAAATGCAAAGAGCTCGCTCAACCGTATCTTTTATTCATTTCTTTGACCTCAGCCCTTTTATCTCCATAATATTTAAAACACATTTTTGCTGTAGCTATTTAGCATTTTATCACATTAGCACCTTTACTGTTAACAGGCAAGTCCAAATCAATTCACCAAGGACATCCGCAGCCTTTGTCAGCCACTACAATGAATTATAAAAACACTGACTGACTGATTTTAGATTGAAGCAGTTGGGGAGCGTAAAGTCAGTTCAGTGCAACTCTTCTTTCCATCAGTGGAGAAATTACAGTAAGTAAATGAAGCAGAATTACTGTATACGTCTTTTGAATGACTCACTTTTTACTTTCCGTACCGGTGTCACTGGCGTTTTGTGTTTGATTGGATGTGATTGTTCATCACATAGGCTTACAGTAACTCTCACACTGTATTGGTTTGTGTAGATTAAAGAGAGACTTTAATAAAATAGCGGTGTATCTCGAGGATTAGACTGATATGTCAATCACTCCAACTCACTTCCCAAAAAAAAAATTGTAAAAAAACATCCAGTCTCTGACAGTTGTGTTTATCTGCTGTAGAAAAGTGACAATGGTGGATTATAACACCGTTTTGGCAGCAAGAAAAAAAATAATTATACTAAACAACAACAACAAAAAAAAACAGGACAACTTTTATATAGAACAACTTCTCAAACTTATACATAGAACTTTTTTGGACACTTTTTCTGTCTTTGTGTTGCTGTAACATCTTAATTTGACCTCTGGGAGATGGATAAAGGATTATCCTATTATAACTTTTCTTATCCCTTGGGCAAAGCAGAAGTTGTGAGCACAGTATTAACATATCATCACATTTTGAGTTGATCTTGCAAAATTGTTAGCAAAAAGATGCATATTTATACATCCAGTTGTTACGGAGCAACTTAAGCAACATTTGGAGTCTCAATTTAGCCACTTGATGAATGTTAGTCCATTATTTACTCCTCATACAGCTCTGTTTTTGGTCTCTACCAAGTCCTGATGGAAATATGTGAGTGATTCCTTTAAAGGAGACATAATGTGCTAATTTTCAGGTTTATAATTTCATTTTGGGTTACCACTACAATAGGTTTAGATGCTTAAGTGCTCAAAAATGCATCAGTTTTCTCATACTGTCCAGTGCTGCAGCTCTGTATTCCCTCTCTGTCTGAAACAGACACAGTCTTTATTAGCTCCTGTCTCTTTAAGGCCCCCCAGTCTCCTCTGATTGGTCAGCTCACACATGCCTGACCCAGCACCGCTAACAATAACAGAGCAGCTGTGCTGAATCAATTCTTACGTGCCAAACTAGCCGCTAGGTAAACATTATGCAAATGTGTGACATGGTGACGTAGTGTGATGTCACAAAGTCACGGAATTAAAGGCGGGACTATTGACGAGGCGTTTCAGGAGCAGTGTTTTCTGTGGGAGAAAGGAGCTTCTGTTGTCCTTTTTAACTTTCAATATCTTTTATATGCACAAGAACCTATATAAAAGACTGACGGACAGGAGGGAAAAAAAGCATAATAGGTTTCTTGTAACTCAACATTTTCACTTTATCCTTAGTGTAAAATATCAGTTACAGCCACTTTCAAGAAAGTATTGAGTAGAAAAAGCAGCTCTTACCTGTTGTAAAGGAGGATGTCAGGGGTCCACACCTGGTCTGAAGGGAATCGCAGGTTCTGGACACCAGGGTAGTTGTCTGGATTCCAGCTCAGGTAGATGTCTGTCCAGTACTGAGACAGAGAAAGAGAGTTTTTTTTACTAGACTTTTTTTTTTTTGACATTTTTTAAAAAGGGTTCAATAACTCATGCTCTGCTATGTCTAGTTGAACTAATCTAATTGGACTTTTAAAAGAAAATGGCACATTTGATGGAAAAGATATGGGCTATATCTTGCCAGGAAAGAAATTTAAAAAAATTGGAGGGATAAAATGATCCTCACACTATTGCTGTTTTCAAAATCTAACAGAAATAAGGTTATCCAGTAAGAAAGATATAGATTATTACTGTCAACATATTTCTAACTGTGCAGGCATACCCGATGGCTTTAAGCAGTCTATAATGATTTTGAGCCAACTAGTTACATTCAGTATAATAAAGCCACAGCGGCTGTGGATCCAATGCACAGATAGAGTTTTAATTTAAAACCAGCAACAGGCATAATGCCCTGTAACTATAAATGTTGCGCAGACTAATTTGGCTCTAGGCTGTGGATCCATCTGTGGATTGTTTTCTCCTGTTGGCATTAAGTCCATTAACAATCAAGTTGACTGCCACTTAAATACGCTGCACTCTTCCTCCCTCTTCCTCCTCCTCCCATTTGTCGCACTTTCTGCTTGACAATCTGCCTGAAGTGATGTTTTCCTGAGTGTGCTGATGCCAGCATCGAACATAGCAGCGCACACAAGCAGTGTCTCTCACTCGGTCAGCAACAACTACTGGCTGAGGTCCAGTTTTGAGAGTTTTAATATGGAACTTAACTGTGAGAAAAAATAAATAAATTAATTGCAGATAGCTTAAATGAGCAAATCTGGGAAATAACTTGTAACTCTGGATGTGCACAGTTAAGATTCAGTGTCATCATCAAGCACTTAATGTAGTGACGCTAGTAATTTGAGAAACACAGTCATAATGAAGGATAATTGAGTAATAAAATCCAAAATATAATTAAAGCACATTAAGTTGATAATAACGTGCCCTTCTCAAACTCTGACTCACCAGCTGCAGCCAGGCGTTCGTCATCAGCACTTGGTTCTTCTCATCCTGAGAACAAAAAAAGGAAAAGTAAGTCTTTGTTTTGCATAAGAGAGAACAGCAGTGTAGATCTTTATTTAAAATATTTAAAAAATTGTCTCCGTCACCTGCAACTCTGCATTTATTTTCCATCTCCACATCACACCAGGCGGTGTTTAAAAGTGTAGAAGTGTTTTATGTCACCAAATATACGTCTGTTGAACGTTCTCACAGTGGAGCCATCTAACAAATCACACGACCCATTTAAAACAGCTAAAATACTGTATGCCCAGGTGGATTTAAACAATGGCGATGAACTATAAAATGTCATGTTGGCTCCTTTACAAAACACAACGAGCCAAATCAAACCATATTCATAGGAAAGGATGCTCTACGGAGTGTTTTTATCTTCACTCACCAATGCACAATGAACAGATTCCTAACAGGTTTATGTGTGGCTGTTTATTTATTTCACTTAAATGTGTTTTAAAGCAATAACTGTAAATGTCTTTGTATAAATAATTTATGATTGTTCAAAAAAAGATAATAAATCTACAGATTTTGCAGATTGAAGCCTATGTCTTTACCAAGAATGAACTTCAGAAGTGTTTTCAAAGTGCCCATATAGCATTTGGGAAATGATGTCTCTCATATTCTGGCTGCAAGGTGAAATTAGCATTTCTGTGAGCATCAGACTTTCTGCTCCAAGTGAAAAAGTCAGAACAGGGACGCTCGCACAGAGGAGGGGAAGGCTCAATAGGATCAAAGAGGTTCCCTGTTTTCAATGCACTGAATCCATTTATCTGTTTTTCTCGCTCTCTTTTTGTCCTCTTTCTGAGCTTGGTGTTGAAAAACTTTGTTGCAGATATTGCAAACCCTTCTGTAATGTCATTTGTGAATGCAGATGACCCAGATGATCGAGCAAGCGAGCAAAAGTCACAGCTGAAAGTAATAACTGTAATGTGTGTCTCTTCAGACATTTCTGATCCCCCAGTGGTGTGTGTGTGTGTGTGTGTGTGTGTGTGTGTGTGTGTGTGTGTGTGTGTGTGTGTGTGTGTGTGTGTGTGTGTGTGTGAGAGAGAATGTGTGTGATTTATTTGAATGATGAAAATAGAATTGTGGGTCGCATAAATCTCATAACCTGAAAATATTAACTTCAGTCACCTTTATCAAGGTCAGAAAACCAGAATGCCTGCAGCTAAAGTGGTTATTGAGCATACATTAAATATACTGTACACACTGACTGAGACTGTGCTCGTGGTTCATTGGTTCATACATTTTCTTCGGACACAAAGTTATTTATCTTTATATTTGTATTTATTTATTCAACTGTTTGTATTTTTTTGACAGGGACAGTCCCTGTCTGTAGTCCTGAGATAACATCTCTGTTAAGAAAATTAACACTATAGTATGAAAAACACAGTTACTGTCATGATTTGGACTTTCTGTGGCCTTTTTTTGTGTTTTGTTGGTTGTTGTGTGTTACAGAGGTGCTCTGCAGAGGCTGGGTGTGTTTTTCTCTGTGGGCTGGAGCTGCTTCCCTTCACACACCTGCAGCGCATTTGTTCAATCAGCGCCAGCTCAAGTACTCTGGTCTTCACTCCACTCGCTGCCAGGTGATTTTGTCGTCTGATGAAGATATATGGTCTCTCGACAGTCTCTAGAGATTGACTTTTGTCAGTTGTGCATCACTCCTGCGTTTCGTCTAACTCCGACTCTCCTCGACTTCTTCAGTGATCGGACCACCCCCGCGACCAGCTCCACTGCCACTCTACCACCCAGCCTCCAGCACCTCTGTCACCAGCCAACACCTCACTGTGGATCCTCTGTGTCACATTCACCTGAGCCCTCGGCCTGCAACACTGTGTGAGTCTCCCCCACCTCACATGCGGAGCTGCCTGCCGGAGCCTGTGCCTCCTTCACTGTCAACTACATGTTGCTAAATAAACTACCTTATATCTTCTACCTGTCTTGCTCCTTTATTGGGTCCAGTACAACTTTCTACTAAACAGTAACAGTTACATATGCATTTATGTGTGACGGTTATATGATTGGGTTGATTTTACTGATATATTTTCTTCAATATAACTTAAATTATGAGAAATATAAATTTTAACCTTCCTGTATTCCTTGCTTGACTTGGTCTGATGAACTGAAGGGTTAAGTTACTGGTAAATGTTAAGTGCGGTAAAATGCTTCATACACATGTTTGCAACAGTAATATTAATCCAAAATCATCACAGTAAAACAGTGACAGGAACCATTTTCTGCATAATTTCTACCTACTTTTACATATACTTAAAGTACATTTTTGTAATTCTACTTAAATAAATTCTACTTGAAAGAGTGTTTCTATGCTGAAGTTATGGTACTTATACTAATAATCTAACTACTTTCACCATTGCAGAGCAGCATTTCACATTTCTACACCTCTATATCTGCCTACATTAGTCTCACGTTTCAATGCCTTTGTTTGTCATCTGCGAAAACTGTGAAAACATCAGATTTCCACATCTTGAGTAAGTAAACGTGTGCCTCCAGGTCATAACTGAGCTATAAAATCCTAGTGCAACACAGATTGTCTCTCCTGCGGGGCTGCTGATGGCGCTGTCAGGCGAACACTCAGTCTCGCTGGACCACTCTTCATCTTTTGTTCCTTCCGATTAAAGCAAACACTAAACTTTCTAAACTTTGATCTTCTGTTCCAACATGAACGTGTTTGTGTGTGCTTACCGAGAGACACCTGGAACCTGACCTAGAAACATGCAAGCATCAGTCAGTCAACGCTGTTTGCTGATGAATAAATGAGGAGAATGACCATCTGTGTCTTCATGGCAGTGAACTTACAGTAAACAAGCACCCCTTTGGGCCTCTAGACATCAACTAATGCTACATAAGTTACATAAGTTGTACAACATTTTCCCAACCAATCATTGGATTCTCCTCGTACAGTAAACTGGCCTCATAACCACAGTTTGTAAATTAGGTTTCTTGTCCATTTGACTTGTTTCTGTTAGAAGCTCGAGAGAATCTGACCCAAACATTCATCCCTCTCCTCATTCTCTCAGACGGATGAGTACTCCCAGAAAACAAGGACAAACAACCCTAAAACTGCCCCACTGAAAAGCAAGAGGCCCTGTGGGAAGAACAAAACACTGGTATATCTGTGTGTTCTGACAAATGAGGGCAGACATCTGGCTGGTATGAAACTCATTTTTTTCAAGGCATTTAACACACTAACATTTCTGTAAACTGTCTCGTCTCTGTGGACGGGCTGACTGATGAATGCAAACCGTCTCACGGGTTTTTCTCGGCTCTCTGGTGGTTAATGAGACGCTGAGGAATTTTTACAATTTGAAGAGTCATTAAAGATAGTAGACCTGGATTGATTTCTGGGTCACTGGCTGAGAAAGAGGACAGAGGAAGGCATGGTAAAACAAAAAAAAGTTTTGACTCCTCTTATCTACAAAAAAATACGGATAAGGAAAATAAACAGGCAATGTAAACCCATCCCTAAGCGACAACTTTAAAGGAGCAAGACATTTAGACAGACTGAATGATGCAAGAGGCTGCAAAGATATTGTGAGACATGAAACATGTCCTTTTGGAGTAACATATTAATGTGTTCAAATGTTTATTAGACACCAAAACACTACACAACAGGTCACACTACACACAGACCGAGTTTTACAACTTTAGAATCATGGCAGTAATTACTTTTCGTCACGATTGCGAGTTTAACAGTATAAATATGGCGTTCAAACGACAAGGAATGAGTGCTTGCATGTATTTGTTTATCTGCAGCAGAAGTTGAGCTTGATTCAACTTTTTTTTTGCCAGGCAACCCCCCCACGTTATTTCTTGCGGGTCCACTGAGGGTCTGAATGCAGCCAACACTCTGCTTCAGTGGAGCAGCAAGATGACGGCGTATCTCTGCAAATAAACAAGCACGCTCAGCCAGCTTTCCCTCGATGAATACAGATTCAAATGAAAGGAACATCAGCGTTAAAGGAGTGCGTGAGTTAAGGTGAGGTCACAGCCAGTTCACTTTCAAGCGTGTCCTCAGCTGTAATTGTGTGTCCCAGTCCAGAGGGTCTTTATGTGATAAAAGTCAAACAGCAGAAGTGCATTGCTTCCACCAACATTTAACAATGTGCCATAAACACAAAGCTGCAGCCTAGTAATGCTGCTTATTCCACGGATACCCACAGCTTCAAACATGCACACCTCAGACGGAAACACACTCACAGAAAACACACTTCACACACCATCAGTGGACAATATAATACAAAAGTAGCCACACACAAAATTGAATGTGGTGCTCAGATAAATACCAGACTTCCTACATCCTTCACTTCCCAAACACAAACATAAAGGTCAAAAAGTGTCAGAAGTGTCTCCCTCACCACGTCTATGATCTGCAGCAGTGTGAGGCCCAGCTCCACCAGGATGGCGGCTGAGTCATTGACCACAGGTCTCTCCAGTCGGTTGTAGTTAGCCAGCAGCTCCTTGTACAGCCTCCTCTGGTGTTCTCCCTGCAGGGAACCTGTGGGGGAAACATGGTTTGTTTGATGATTATTTGTAATACAAAGCATCCTCTGCTTTAAAAATCAAATTAAAAAAGGGTCCTGACTCAGAAAAAGCTGGGAAGTGGTTCTTTTAGATTATTCTGTCACACATAACCAGCAGCAGTTAACACATATTTCAAAGTTAAAGGTATTGTACCACCCTTCAGCCACAACAGATTGTCTCTGAAGGTCACGCCTTGATTTATAGACACAGTCTCTCTGTCTGCATTTTTAACCATAAATCTAGCGCTGGGTGAATGATGTTCCAGGGCAGGATTTAAAAGAAATTGCTCTCAGTGTTTTGGCGTGGGCGATCCCTTTACTGCAAATTGTACTTTGGAACATATTCTTGTGTACTGAGGCTGAATTTCTAATCCAAAAAGTTGCTTTAATAGCCTCCCTAACCTTTTGCCCTTCCTTAGCTGGCACCAGCCGGCAGCCAGATTATTATTTACCTGGTGGAGTTTCAAACACGCTGCCGTATACTGCAACTATTGAGTCGGCACAGTTTGTTCCAAACTGTTCCTGTTTTACTCCGACAGTACATCCTGTGAACGTGCCTTTGGTATGAACAATGTATAAGAGAGAAAGTCTGCTGTTCAGCTGAAAGTTTTGATGAATAATGTATAAATAAACACATGTGCTGACATCGGCATATACATCCGCAGACTGTAACACACACACACACACTCAGAGTGGCAGGACTGTGAGTCGGTGTAGTCCTCAGGTCCAGTGTGATTAAAATGATGTGTTTGTTGGCCCGACTCTCATCACCATTATTGATCCTCTCAACCTCTCCTTCCACACATATTTACCACTATCCGTTTGTCCCAAAATAAAGGGAGACAGAAACACCCCCATGCACACACACACACACACACACACACACACACATTGTTAACGGCCGTTGGAGTCATTGGTCTCACCATAAAACTCAATAAAACAATCATATTCATATCAACAAGTCATTTGTTGTAGTCTCAACCTTACATACTTGTGGGCTCACTGGTTTGTACTCCTCATAATGATTTCACACTGCAGGTAAAATCAAGCTAATAGTTTTATTCCCTCCGTGTGTGACACATCTGTTTTTAGTGATTGGGAGAGTGACTCTGTAATGACACCATGCACAATGACTCGACCTCCATTTCTTTTTGTGGACCTCTCAAGTACCCCATGTGTATGCACATGGAGTAGCCCGGCATCGCAACACCGAATGGTAAATGCTTATTAATCTGCTCTCTCTCAATTCATTTGCGTTATCACCGGGCGCAGACCAAAAAGGCCTCTGGATGCAATTAGATAGAGCAGAGCAATGAAACGTGATGTAGCACAGAGTGATGCCTGCAAGTTCGGGCAGTGTTTTGTCTGCTTTCAAAGAGAAAAGAAAAAAAATAGCAGCCCGGTCACAACCTTGTCAAATTACAGCTTAACAGTACTCTAAATTGTGTTTCTGAAAACTTGTTTGGGGTGTTGCAACAGTACATCACAGTCCTCACACATGCATCACATACAGAGTTGTTACTGTTACACATGAGCCATCAGACATAGCTACTCCTTGTCTGTGGCGCCTTATGTATTTATAGAGCTGTAGTTCTCATATGACTATGACCGGCTGAAGGAGAAGTAGTTCCGATAAACCGTTTATTATTTAAACCAGATCCTCATTATAGTGTAGTTACTTTCTACTGTGATAAACCACACATGAACCCCAGAAGTTTTTACTGAGAAATGTCTGAGATCGGAGGTATCAATATTTCTGAATTGAAGAAGAGCTTTACTACTACCAGAAAGGTAGCTATCACTTCAAATCTGCCTTGTATTACAAACAGTTCTGATTGGCCCGTAATGGACCAGATTGGATAGAAATCTGTCTGAATGTGAGGGGACCAGAGGCAGCTACCGGAGAATATGCTTTTAGACTGGTATTGGATAATGGTCACAATAAAAAAAACATAACATTTTAGAAGTAAACAGATGTAGAACTGAGTGTTTAAGGCCGACACTGTGAATGTAGTCTGTTAACGGTTTATTACATATACATACCCTCCCTGTGGGGTAAAGAAACTGTCATAAATTGAGAAAAAAGGCCTTCTTCTGAGCTCAGTGGCAACATATTTTTTAACACCATCCAAGAGTTTTCGTGTAGCCAACAGGTTGGAAAATGTTTAATGTCAAATCTGAAATTAAAAGATGGCATGAATATGAACCAGGAATACACACACTTACACAACAGCATACAGATCATGCATTGTTACACTTTCCATGCTCACATACTGTGACACATGGACATAATACAAGCTGAGAACAGGCACGCACATAACAAACAAGAAAAGATCATTCACTCTCCATCACAGAGCACATCCACAAACTGTCACTGTGCAAAGAAGTCACCCCCATACTCAGACATTACAATGACTCCCTCATAGGAGCATATAGTGGAGAATCTGCTGGGAAATGGTGGCTAGAAGGTGACAGAAAGAGGAAAAGAATATAAGAGACAGACATGCAGGGCTGAGGAATAAGGTGAGAGGATTACAGAGAAGGAGGGGAGCGAGCTCTACAGCCCTGTAAAGCTGTGAAAACTAGAGGAGTGTGCCTCTGGCCCCGCACGGCGCTGATTGGCCCATTAAGGCTGTAATGAGGAGCGTTATGGCAGGACTGAGCCTGAGGTCAGAGACGAAGGAGCTACGAGAAGCTGCTCAGCACTGCAGAATCCCTTTAAATGCTGCTAGGGAGCCACACAGACTGTATCACATCAGACTGTATCCTGTCTATCCTTTAATCCAACTTCCTGTACCATATGTGGAAGTTGGATTGATGGATGAACACAGTCACAGCCACAGACACGGATACAGACACATTTTGAATGTTGTGTTTCTGCCTATCTGTATGTAAACATGCTCGAATGGACAACCTGGTAAGCTCTCTAAAGGCTGTTGGGCACATGGCTTCTGGAAACAATCTCATAAATCAATACACAGCACGACAAAGTCATAAATCTATCCATCTCTGCAGTGTCATTTGCATAAACACGTGTGTTCAAATTCAACTACAGCCTCGTCTGCGGCTGCTATCCTGCCAACCTCCCTCCTGTGTCTCTCCTGTGTTTTATTACTGCGAATCGTGAACTGAGGTCCAAACAAACATAACCAAACTAATAAAGTCAGCGAAGAAGAATTGAAAGCTCAGTCTCTGTTGCTGCTCGTCTCATAAAGCCGTGTTTGGAAGGAATTAAAATAATCTAATAAAATGAACCACTGTGCCAACTTTAATTCGCAAACAAACGTGCGCAGCGCACGCCAGGGATGATGGGTTACATCTATTAGTTTTTTTTTTCTAACTATCTCACTAATGAAGCTGATATGAGAAGCTGGCAAGAAGACATAATTTTCCTAACACAGCAAGAGGCCTCATCAAACAAACTCCAGCAGAGGGAGGAATTGAGAGGTGGGGGTGGAGGGAGCAAGAGAAGCTGGAGGATCGTTTGTTCATCACTCTTTCTCCGGCTCCACGTCCTCCACCTTTGTCCTTTCATTCAAAGAGCATGATGGAGAACCTTCTGGAGCGGTTTTCCTCAGGAACTGTCAAGAAGCCTTATTTATTCTAATGTTATTTTGTTAGTCAAATATTTCTGTGGTTTCAGATGATTTAGGCCAGTAACATAGCAATGTGCCATATTCTTTTTTCTTTTGTTTAAACACATACATAAAGTGTATATGATCCACGACATGTGAGAATGTCTTGAATGAACATAGGATAAAGAGAATTACATGATATGTAAGATTTAAAAATGACTACCAAGGAATAACTCGAAGCCCCTTGTACACAATGTGTTGTAGGTGAGAATGTTACATAGTTTTCCACCTCGCCTGTCTGTCTGTATGTGATGCACCACAACTTTGTTTGCTTGCTTTTGCAGAATGTGCACAAAAGCACAGCACTTGTCATTGTTATGGTTTAAACAGCAGTGTTGCTGCCTGAATAGTGTTAGCGATATACTGGTTTTAAGTTATGCCTTGTATTATATATCCATACCATGTATATTTGCTAATCTACAGTATTGAATTAAACTGTATTAGTGTTATTAAAAACATCTTCCAAGTTTATATGTTGCTAAATTATAATAAAGCATTTGTTCAACCGGAAAAACCCTTCTGTGGTTATATCTTAAAGGTAGTTATAACTGATAATAATAATACGTAATTATATGTCGTGCTACACAGCGATGCTGTTGTGTTACACATTATGCCTCTTTTGCTTCCAGAAAGTCGGGATGCTATCCAAATCCACACACTGGGGTGGCATAATGTCTGCGTTGTTTGGTTTAGTGTAAAAAAGCAGCTGACATAATGTCTGGGTCTTTTTTACAGCAGTGTAAAAAGAGCATTTAATGACGCATTAAATATTTAACCTGGTGACCTTTTTTAAACAAAAACCAAAGCACTCTCTTTAGTCTTCATTAGATGCTACTTAACTGCAGTTGGTTTGACCTTTTGGAGTCTGCCACACATCCAAACACAACCAAACTTTGCCGCTATTAACCTTTGTTGTTGTTGTGTATGTGTGTGTGTACATGCGTGTGTTAAGGTACAACACGCTAATGATAAGCAACTACAGTAGATCAATAGTCTAAAACCATGGTGGTCATTACAGGAAATGCCAGGGGTCTCTTGCTCAGGTCTGCGAGAAGGTCACATTCAATATATATTAAAGCCATTGACAGTTTACAGTTATCGTCAAAAATTTAAAAAAAATTACATTAAGGAATTTTATTAACATTTTTTGCTAATGTTTATAAAGTGAATTCCACTCGCCAAACAAAATAAATATCAAACTATATATTTTTTATATTTCTTTTGTTTGGGTAGAAATTTTGTCATCTCACACTTGTTCATCAGGTACCATATTTATCAGGGACCACGTGCAATATCGTGTGTTAAAAATAATGTGCTTTACTGTGGCTGCATTTACATGGAGTTAAAGGGCTGGACACATACTCAAAAAACTAATGTTACATCCAGTAACTACTGTTTTCCTTGCTAACGGCATCTTCAGTAACACAAACATGTGGAAGGAATAAAAAAAAGGAAGGAACCAACATCGACAGACCCAGTGGATTAACTTTATTTTTGATTGAAATGTCCCTTTAACAAATGTATTTGCTCTTGGATCAGAACCAGACACAAGCAAATGTTGAACAACGAAAAACATGTCAGAGTTTAGTAGAAGTGACATTAAATCTTATTTTTGTATTTATATGATGTAGATGTTTCTTTAAGGGCTGGATACAAAGTCATTTCTGAACCAGACACAGCTGCTATACTTTTGCAAATGTTATAAACTATAAAGAGTAACATGAAGTCTATGTTTTTCAATGGAATTTGTGT
Organism: Pagrus major; assembly: GCF_040436345.1. Taxonomy (NCBI): domain Eukaryota; kingdom Metazoa; phylum Chordata; class Actinopteri; order Spariformes; family Sparidae; genus Pagrus; species Pagrus major. The sequence goes on along the minus strand of NC_133232.1, from coordinate 27,118,189 downwards.
TTGTTATGTCTTTCAAGAGTTTAATTCAATTTAATTTAAAAGCTAAGGTAGGTAATCGCAATAACTCAAAACCACTCTGATTGCAGGATAAGCCTCCTAATTTCATAAGGTCACAAGGTCAGGTAGGGTCACAACGTGTCACAGGATTCACACACACACAGACACCAATGAATCAATCGTCCCACAGAAACAGGTAACACGTTGTTCTGCGTGTGTTCAACCCTATACACTGCTATATGTACATGCTAACCTAAACTCACTGATCTAGCACACTGAGGTCGCCCCGGGGCTCCAGGATGTCTGCAAATAGAAATAGTTCTACTTTAATAAGCCAGACTGCTTCTGGGCACATCAGGGACCCCCAGGGCATCGACACCCAGGGGGACCTTTTATTTCAGCTCAGCAGAACCCCACAAAATATGAATACATTTTTCGCATTCACAAAGTCTCCTCTGAGACCAAGCCAATTTTCTCTTTGTGTGTCTTTCCTCGACATTACTTTCCATTTATTGGAAGAATATTGGACTAGAGAGCAAACTAAAGAGAACTAGATTCATGTGAAAGAGGATCTAGAGGAAATGAAAAATGCGAGCGACGAAGAGATTTAAATCTGGTCTGTATTTGGTCTACACATCATGCTTTGTGTGGTGAGACAACCTGTCCAACAATGTGTCATACTGCCTTTCAATCAGTGAGTACCAGGAGAGGCTCCAGCCCCTGATGTAACGTCTCAGAGCCATTCAAATACTAAGGACATAAATTATGCTCTCTATTTTTGGAATGGCAGCCACTATTTTGGATCGGATGAGAAGGAGCAAATTAAGAATTGACAACATCAGGAAAGAGGGATGGTTTGAAAAATTGATATTGTCAACAACTGCTATACTAAGTCAACATGGGACAGCTGCAGGCATGGATCTGATAATTTTGCTTAGTATCAGCAAACATTTCCATAGTGTGTGCACGGCAAGACGAAAATCAAATTTCAGACACATGGCAGCATGTAAGTTAATTCAATTTATTTTCAATCAACTCCAGGTCAATGTTCTAGCTTTTTCCAGAGCTCTCCACTGAAATCTCAGTCTTTATCAAGTCTCTTATTCTTAATCCAGTAAAAACTACATGTACAATGTACAGCTTACAAAACAATAGCTATAACATAAATGTACAAACTTTGTGATATTAACCTAAATTAACAGGCCAAGATCTTTTATTGTATTTATATGTATTTAGCTTCTAAAATCCTTTAAGTTATAATTCCAGTGTTTCCCATTAATCACCTAGACTGTGGTGACCCGTCAGGGTCTAATTTGTCCTGCCACAGTTTCATAACCAAACCAAAATCATTTTTTACTTCTCATAACTGCAATAAAGATCTCTAATGTTTCACTTCATCCGTCATCGTTCACTCCCAGTCAGTCAAGTTACCCCATCCCTTGCTGTATGCACACGTGCTCTCTCTCACACACGAATACTCCGGTCCAAGACCTCACAAATGAACCCGTCTCTCGCTCATATTAAAGCAGGTGACAATGTTTTCAACTCCATTGAGACTGAACTATCCTTCTGGTCATGAAAAGAAAAAAACACCATGAGAAAGACTTGCAAGAACAGCTATCGGATAAACGTGTGGTCTTGTGGCCAAATCTTAGTGTTATATCTTATTATTTTCTACGATTAGTTATTCATGTTCATGTTGTTTATCATATAGCCTCTTAATTTTGCTCTCAGAATGCACCAGATTGATGCATTTAACTTAAAAATGTGCAAGATTTTCTTTTAGGGGAGCTAACCCCTGGACCATCCTCGAAGGTCTGAGGTCCTCGCACCATTGTCTCACGAAATCCTGTGGGAAACAAAGACTTCTGACTTCTGATCTAATGCTTTATACATTTTCTAGCTTGTTTTCATTATAATAGAGCTGAATGTCTTCTGATACAGTATGTCATGATTTTGTACATTGGTAGATGATGAATGAATGGAAGGATGTATGTCTTGCATATATTCGTACATACAAAATGCAGTGAGATGGTGGAATTCAACACAGTTTCAAATATGCAAAAAGCTATACATGAGAAAATCAGAAGCGCATTCTTCCCATCCTTCCTCCCTGACTCCCTCTGAAGCTTCCCTCTAATCTCCATTCTTCACACCTTCTTTCCTTCTCGTGTAAAAGCCATTCCAATTTTGGGAAGAACCCCCTTCCTGTGCCATTATACAGTTCATTCTTCTCCGTTTTGACTGCACCTCTGTCAGTGGCTTTATCCCTTTACAAGCCTCTCCAAATCTTGTGAGATCCCCTCTTTTGATCCGTCTGTCTATATATGCTTGTCTCTTGTTACCTCTATTCCTCCTTTTCAGTCTCTTCTGCCGTGTCCTGAATTCACTTGTTTTCCTTTTTTTCTACTTCTTATTTGCAACGAATGAGCACATTCTAGAGCCGATTACGTCGTGAGGAAAATAAACAGAAAGCCGGAAAAAAACACGGTCACGATCAGCACTGCCACCAGTTAGTTAGCATCAGCTACAAACAAATGGTTTCACGGGAAGTCCCTTAAGGTGGAGGGCAGGTGAGGCCAGACAAACAAGCAGAAGGTGAACTTTGTTTTATGTTGTTTACTGATGTGTGTGAACTGTGAAGCCAAAAATGTTGGTTTCTGTTCAGGGTGCAAATACACTCAAGCACATTATTATTCTGTCTCTCTCTCTGTCACATATTCACACACTCACACACACACACACACATTAACATATACCGAGAAATTCAGCTAGGCGATTCTGTCCCATCAGAATATTTTTTACTGGGTCAATGCGTTCAGATGAGGCTTCCAAACACGCTCATCAGACACAGGCTATCCAAACACAGATGGCCTGAGGGACCCATTCTCCCTCTTGCTTTCACACACACACACACACACACACACACGGAAACCAAACAGGATTGCTATTTTTAGGCAAAGCACTAAATGACCACCTCTTACATCAGGGTGTTTTAGTGCCCCTGATGAGCCCAGCTAAACCCATCCAGACTGAGCCACACACGCATGCTTTCAGGTGGTAGGATGAAAGCATGCAGAGGAATGATCATGGCTTTGTTCCTTACTCTCCTCTGCCATACTTATGCAGATCAGGTAATCAATTACCATGTTAAACAAGATTTCATCACTATTAAGCTTTTGGGAAACCTAGAAATGATGTCATCAAACGTCTAATAACTAATAATAACACTGAATTACGGAAACTGGAAGGGAAATTGAATCGATGGCAATTTCGATGTTCAACATGTGCTCGGAGTGATATGTTGAAAACATACTGAATATGGTAAAGAAAAGTTAAACATGTACTGAAAGTAAAGCATGTAAAGAAAAGTTAAACATGTGCTGAAAGTAAAGCATGTAAAGAAAAGTTAAACATGTACTGAAAAGCTGCAGAGACAACGGCTGAATGTTGAGTCTAATGTGGATGTGCTTTAGAAGAAGAGTCTTTATTTATTACATACATTGTACAATGTAGTGAAACTGATTCTCTGTGTTTAAGGGAGCAGTATTCAGCCAACAGCGCCCGGGGAACAATTCCAGATTCTCAGTCAGTGCCTTGGTCAAGGGCACTGACTGAGAATTGACCTCATATGCATGTTTTTGATGGTCAAAAACACAGAGTACCCCCCGGGAAACCCACACAAAAACAGGGAGCACAAGCAAACACAGAAAGGCCCTGCCCCAGCTGTGATGTGAACCCAGGACCTTCTTGTGTGAGGCAACGGTGCTAACCACTGCGCCAACGGGCCGGTGGAAAAGTTCACACTTTTGGCTGAAGCGCAACAGCGGGGCCAGCCCTACAAACGTGTTTGTTCGTGTCTGTTTGTCCTTTCTGACGAGGCTGTCATCTGCGCGCTGTGTGAGTGACACAGACACAGGCAGAGACCTGCTATGATCTTCAACAGTCTCGTCAAACTTTCCCAAGATCTGGCAAATCTAGCATCGAGACTGTCGAGCTCAGAGTATATCTCATCTTCATCCAACTTGAGTGTGTTACAGAATTAGCGTTCATACATTCAGTCAGAAACAGTAGTTCAGAAATTCACTGTTCCAGTTTCAAAGCGCTCAGAGCATCCTCTGTATGGAAGGTATTTTGGACCATACTTAAAACTAAAAGTCCAAATAGAAAATTACAAGTAAAATAAATAAGATTATTATTTTACTACAAAACTGGGAATAATCAGGTCTCAAATAAACTTGGAAAGAAAAAGTAAATTCTAAAGCAAACTTAAAATGTTCAATGATAATCTGAAAATGTAGGCGAAGGTTAGTTAATGAAAGAAAGGAAAAATTTAAAATGCAAAAGCTGAAATGGAAATGCTCAAAATTGTGAAACTCAAGATGGGGAATAGTTCAGCTTAAACTCAATTATCAGTTAAGTCAAGGGTAATTAATCAATAGATCTCAGCAGCAGATATGTTTTAGGCTACAGCAGTCATGAAAATGAGTAAAATAAAAAAAAGAAATCTGTGACTATAACCCAACTCATTCCTAACTTGTCGTGCACTGATGATATTCAACCAATTTTTGGCACGAGTAATTAATATCCAGGAATTCAAATCGTAAACTCTACCACTGACTACCCCAGTAACACTTTGGCCACATTGACCAGAGACGGTCCAGCCGTATACTAAGGTTTTGACCCGGTACAACTATCACATGTCCATATGGAAGTTAAAAGAGTTCTTTGTCACTTTAATCATTACTTTTCCTTACCAGCCATGAAGGGATCCACTTTTAAAAATAGAGGACAAAATCCATAATCCTCAGTCTATGTAAAATGTATTTTTTCCGTTCCACAAAAGCTGAACATGGGGCCTCTAGGTTAGCTGGGGCCCCTGAGGTTCCCTATAACGTAACATGACTCCCGATGAATAATCAGCGAGAAGACTACAAAGCTGTGTTGATGGAAGAGTCGGGAAGATAAGAATGAAAGAAAAAGGGTTTAAAGAAGACATGCCATTCATTTTTATTTCAATTCAGATAAGCTCAGCATTAATTTACATGCTGACAGTCAGTTCTTTCTTTTGAGGCTTACCCAGGAAAAAATACATAAAATGCCAACATGGAAGTCACACTATTGTGAAGAAAAACCAAAACTCATTATTTGGAGTAATCTTCTTTCATACGGTGGTAAACATGCTTGCTAAATCTCAAAAATGGATGTAAAGAGCCAAGTCTATTATCCGGTCTGGAACATAACAGGGCTCTGATCCCAGAAATCTCTGGGACGGAAGGAGCAGAGTCCTGAACCTGGAGGGGGGAAAGGGCTTCACAAAGAAACTGCTGACAGACCGCCGCTCCCTGAGGGCCTGGACAGTCGACACCAAGACAAATGCTACACATCCACAGCCATTCTGATTCAAATATCTTGTGTTACTCTGTGTGTCAGTTTGTATGGAAAGGGTAACAGGAGTGCATATACACAACAAGGATGTGCACAAAGGCAGGCCAAAGATGCCCAAGCAACAGCTCATTTGCCTTCTTTCCTCGAGCTTCCCCTCTGGAGGGAAAAAATAATAGCTTTTATCTGTTGTCGCTGCATAAATACAAGTTGCCTATAACTGCTAAAGCTAGGCCAAATTAAGGCTACTACAAGGAACTTCCTGTTTTTTGTTGATTCTTGCTGCCCCTTTGGATAAAATATGATGATTGTGAAACAAATTTGTTTTAGTGCTGTACTCTAATCTTTCCTCAGGCTGTGAGACACCTCAATTCTTCCTGAGCACTCCGCCATAAAGAAAAAGTTTTATTTTTATGACATCTCCAACCTGAATAAGTCAGAATCTGACCCGGTGGCTGGCATTAAGAATAACTACAATAAATATGCAGAAATAGCAGAACCTCTCGCTGATGGTCTTTGCTTATGTCGGTCATAATTAGGATTGAGTATTAAACTGAGACTGCTTCATAACCAGTTAAAAGAACCTTGTAGTACGTCTAAATAACCACATCATCATAAACTACTTTACTACTATTTACTATTCGGTAGGCCTGCCTCTGCTAGACACAGAGATGGGGCTCAGAGCTGTAAAAGAAACTGACGCAAAGCAAAGTGTCATGTGATTGTAGCATCCAAACTTGATATTGTTGCTGTTGTGTGAGTGCTCAGGTTGAGTCTTTTAAGTTGTAGAAATGACTCACAATGAATGGTATCATAAAAGGGTTGACCTGTGAATAAAAATCTCCACATATGCTTCTAAACAATAAACAGCTTGTCACCTTTAAATCATGTCGTGCAATATTGCCTCATATTATGCAATCAAATGAACTATCTAAGCTAGCTTGCTGTCCGTGTATAGATTTGTGTCCTCCCCGGTCTCTATCCCCAGATAACGGTGGAAGAACTGGAAAAACTGGAAACTCTACACTGCCAAAGAAAAAGAAGTCCGCTGGTGGAGGAGGCTAAGAACTCATTCAAACCTTGGCGAGCGCTCCAAGTGTTGCATCAAAATCTGTTCCCCCTTTGATATGAATTTCCCCTCACCAGGCATCCTTTCTACTTGATCAATAAGTATCAAAACCTGCCCACTTTCTAGGTCAAATTGGGATTCTTACATTTGTTTTTTGGACAGTAGCCAAGCTGCTAGTGGTAGCCAACATTCTTACCACAGGGAAACACTAGGAGGAGGGGAAAGTTAAAAAGTTGTCAATTTCCGCTGGTCATCATTCCACAGGATGTTTCACCAAAAAAGCAGCAGATAAAATTTCACTTCAAGTTTGATACAGATGGTAGTCCAGCAGCAGCCGCTCTAGAATAAAGTAGACGACCTCACATTAGTGTGCCAATGAGCTGCTGTCAAATGTATATTGTGACACCTCTTTTCTCAAGACTGTAAATCGGTGTCCACGCTAACAGAGGAAATCCATCTCCCCTTTAGATTAAGGCCAAGACCTTGAAAACTGTCATTTAACACCCCAAGGCGAAGAAATAATGGGACCCACACGTTATAGCATCTGCAACAAAGTGTGTGTCCAGTGTGTGTCATCCATTGTCTTGTACTCACACATACACATGACAAACAATCATCCTTCAAAAGACATGAAACCTGTGAGGATTCTTATTTTGGCTCCACTGTCACTGTGCATGTGTATGCATTCACACATTTGCGTAGCTTAGACACCACTCTGCCTCTAAAACTAACCAAGTGTGCACTTATTTGATTTAAGGACACTTCTTCAGTCATGGTCTAGCACCTCATTATTTCACTATTAATCATTTGGTTGGGGATTGAGTCAGGGGAGGTCAGCAGTGAAGTATCCAGATGTTCAGCAGCTTTAAGCATACATGTTAACCCAGGTGGCTTATTGCCTAACCTGTTTAAAAACCCAGACAGAGAGAGACAGAGAAGGGAGGGAGTCAGAGAAAAAGGGGGAGGTGATAAGAGGAGGCATAAAAACGAGATAGAAAAATTAATGTAAATGTGAAGGAAGAGCAGAGAGGAGACTATAGCTAGACTTGAAACTGCCTTTGAATTTCTCCATTAGCACCATTAAAACACAATAATGCATTAAAGATAGTCCTTTTCAGCACAAGCTCCTTATCTGCCATGCCGCAAGCTATAACTCACGTTGCATTATTTACAATACGTCACCCAAGGAAAAGCCATGTGAAGTAATTCTTCCAGTCAGCATAGCCAAATAGATGGCTACAACACTATGGTTTGTTCTCGTAGCATGGATCCACTATTAAATGGGGTTATGTGGAGTTTGGAAACAGGAGTAAGAGGACATTACATTTCAAACCTTTATTTAAACTTGAAGAACCATTTAGGTTGCCCTCATTTACGAGGATGTTGAAGGGAGGTTTGTAACTAGGGTTTTAAATTGTCCACAGGTTGTCCAAACTCAGACCGTACTCAGCTGGCTTTAAACATAAGCCAGTCACCTGTGTGAGCTCCAATCAGCATCATTGATAGGAATGGTGGGAACTTTCCAATGAGGGCTTTATAGATAAATAAATACCGACGATTATTATGCCTCTCTGCCAGCGAAGACCTTTTGTACAATACACAATATTGAGTACCGTAGCTACCACCAACAATAAATCTGAGAGCAGAATTATCGACGCCCAGATAGCAAAGATCTTCGTGGCCTTGATCTGGCCCACATACAGAAGAAGTTGCCCAGTGAAACATCATGCCTCATGGGAGCCACTCCGCACTCTGTGAGCCCTGCCAAGAACCCAGTCCCTCTCGCCGCGACTTGTCTTCTCAAAGACACCCCTCCAGTACTTCATGCCCAGGGGCTGAGTGCCCCAGGATTCAGCAGGGGCTGGGACAGTGTCTAACAGCAAGATGAGAGGATGGTCCAGATATCCTTTTTGACTGCCCCAGCAACACTCTGCTTCTGCAGCGAGGGGCAAGGGACAGCAGAGGACCTGATTTCTCCACTAGGAGGGCACCGTATTATTAGACTGTCACACCGACCTCGAAAAACACGGAAAAGGAAATCGAACATTCTCAGCTTTACACAAGTGAAAGCTGCACGGCTCATGCCTCTACGCACTAGTTTTGAGTCCAATCTCATTTCAAATTGAAGTTACAAGGGGATGTGGTTGAAATCTCCCCATATGGAAAGGGACAACCCTCATACCAGACATTTCCAATGTGCTGTGGTGATTGGTATTATCACAATGCCATTGGCTATTTATATGATGGAGATAGAAAAGCATCAAAGCTTGCAATTTGTTCACAACTACACACTATCAGTCAAGTCACTGCTTAACTACCTGCCCACAAGCATTAGCAGTGCACCATAGCCTGATATTAACCTTAGCAACCCGTGCTCCTACAGCCAACAGGAGTTTTTTCTCTCTGAAATGACCTTTTATTGACCAAAGTCTCAGAGTAGAGTAGGTACTTAAGTCTAATTTTCTCCCAGACAAGTTTGAATTACTGTATGCTGAAAGGTTATAATGGAATTACTGCCTAAGGATGCTGAGGAAATGCTGCCTACAAAGCTTTAATTATGTTACACAGCTTTCTAATTACGCTTTGTTCTTGGTAACATTTTAGGCACAAGTTAAGTAAGAACACAAGAGCATAACATTAAACACATTATTTAATGATTCTGTGCCCTTTAATATAACGAGAGTTAAATTTTGGCTGTTCTTTCTGTGCTGCTTTGACTTTAATCCAACTCTAGTTGGCAATATCATTGGTATAAAAAGGGCAGAAGAGAGCAATCAGTAAAATTGACAAAAAGGCATGAAAAGGGCAGCGTGTCCTTGATATATAAAATCAGTAATGATGAGGAGGAAAGGGGACGTCAAGCAGACAGGAGGGAGAGGGAACAGAGACAGATGGGATGGGGAACAGTAAAGGAGACCACAGGGATAAAAGTAATAAGATCACTTCTACATAAGTGATTTCATCCCTCTTCACTTCCTGTAGCTGTCGAGTAATATTTTTCACTTCTTTCGACCACTGCGCTGCTTTGTGCACTTCTCTGTAAGTATGTGGGTTTAAATGTGCATGTACACATGCTCATTACCACCGCATGTGTGTCATGCTTAAAGCAATTGATGAGCCGTGGACCCATCCATTAACACATCATTTCCAGCATCATGTGACAACCTACAGTGGTGAGAAGGGATCAGAGCGTATGGTGTTGTGTGTTAATGGATGGATGGATTCATATAGGAGAGATTTATAATCTATGGTCGAGGGCTCAGAGCCCTAAAACCACTGGACGTTTAATCCTAATCCTGGGGCTAAGACCTTCGCCATGGTGCAATACTGAGTGCTTGGCTAGAGCATCCATACTTCTACACCATGCTGAACACAATCTACCATGTCTTCTTTCTACAATTTACACTAAAGAAAGCACCATTGGCAGGAAGTGTCTGACATGTTGGTTTACAGTCCCACAGGTTTAAACTTTTGAGGTAACCATTCTAGCATTGTCAGTGAAGGAACAGCAGCACATACACCAGCGTAACACATGACTGCAATGCTGAACAAGGGCATAAGAAAGACCATTTTACATAAACTTCATGATCAAACAGCGTAGAGTCTGGCAAAGTGGGAAGTATTGCTGAGCATGGAAAAAATAAGAGGCAGGCAGACTGGAAGAGTCTGCGAGAGAGAAAGAGACTAAATGAAAGAGACAGAGGAAGATATTGGAGGAGATGAGGCGTTGCACTGAAATCATGCAGATATTATTACAGCATCTGTGCCAGGAAACTTCACTCTTACCAGTCTGTGATCGTCTGAGTCGGGGTCGGGAAAATAAATTTATTGAAGGGTACATGTATTTTATGTAAGTCTAATTCACTCCATTGTCTAGTTTCAGAGCTTTGTAGAGCCCAAGTTGACACAAAATCAAGCTATTTCAAGGAAACTAAATTGTCCTAGCTCGCCTGTTTTGACCATTGTCTTGTGTTTCCCTTGACAGACCAAAGCCGCTTATCAACGCTATAGTGAATGTGAACATACTAGGCCTACAAACGGCTAGCTGGGTCTTTAATCCCCATGCCCAAAGAGTCATGAGCCAAACGTGACTCACTATGACACTAAATTATGAAGAGATCCATAGAAAACATCTAACTATCTATCTATCTATAGTTTTTGGCGGCAAATTCTTCAAAAGGAAATTAACTTAAAAAGAATTAAACTGAAGGATAAGTTCACCCAAAAATGAAAATTCTGTCATGATTCACCCTTCACAGCAAAACAGCGTGGCAGCATTCGCCTAAATAACTGAAGTAGATGGGGACTTGTTTTAAAAAACATCCCCCCCCCCCAAAAGAAAGAAGGTCTGACGTAATTCAAGTCTCCAGAAAGCCAGAGATCCCAAACTGATTTGAAAAGATGTTATTTACACCCTCGAAACGTGGTCAAATCCATGCACTAACGTTTTTTTCAAATCAATTTGGGATCTCGGGGCTTCCAGAGACTTGGATTACTGTAAGGAGCTGTTTTCTGTTTGTTTTTTAACATTACAAAACAGGCCCCCATCAACTTCAGTGGTTAAGGAGAATGCTACAACACAGTTTTGCTGTGAAGCTCCAGAAATGTTTTGTAGACTGTGAATCTTCACCTGACTTTTCACCGGGATACGGATGAGTAGATAATGACTGAATTTTCATTTTAGGGTGTACTTATCCTTTAAAAAGACAACAAGAAGAAACCAATGAGACTCAGCACTAAATGACATGACTTGTGTAGCTCTATATGTGTCTTCTGCAGTGTCTTCACAGAGAGCAACAGTGTCCGTGTCCCCTGTCACGGGTTAGCGTTTAATCGACCTCTTTATCCCTCCCTTCAATCTCTGTTTCAGTCTTTAAAGTAATTCCTCGCCCCGACTCCCCAACGAGATGATCTCTGACTGGACCCGGAGAGGTGAGAGCAGCTGAAGGTGGAAGGTTGATGTTCACACATGGGACACACACACACACACACACATTGTATGCAAACACATAAACAAAAGCGTATCTTAAGCAAAGCCGCTGTGTCACAAAAGGGTAAGTCAACAACCCAGATGTTACAGATGATGATGCTGATGGTGATGGAGATGGGATGGGGCTTAGGAGAGAATTAGAGTCATGTATGTACATCCTATTGCACACGACTGAGCGAACATTAACACACACACATACACACACACACACACAAATGCATGCATGCATGCACGCACACAGTGATTAAAAATAACTCTTAGTGTCATAAATCACCCTTTAACAAAGGTACATAATCCGTGTATCCAAACTGTTGAGAAGTACAGTCAAGGGTGCAGAAGAAAGGAGGATTTTCTTTAAATTCACATGACTTCATTGAAAGATTCAGGAGCCAGTGTTATTCAATTAAACATCTGGTGAATCTATAAAGACAATTTTACTAGCAGATAGCAAATTCAGGTTAATTTCTGGCCTTTAATTTTTATTTTTTTCTAAGCTCATTAGTCCCTTTGAGAATCTAGATTCTAGTCTAGGTTATCTAAAGCACATGCTTGACCTTTGTTAAAAAATTTAAAGGGTGTTTCAGTCAAAATCATCCATTTCTCATTGTCTTAATTTGTCTCAACAGACTCATTCAGTCACTAAACAAAGTGCCTAAAAACTTAAGTAAGCGCAGACCTCAAGAGCGACTTTCCTACCTCTGAAAAGCATGGCGGCACAAATATAAAATCCAACCGAACACGGTCCCCAAAACTTGTGGCACCGCATCCTGGCACCGCTCAGTGGACTCCGCCGGCCCCCGGCAGCGGGCTCTCTGTGTCGGCTAGACAGGGAATCTGCTCCGGCTCGGCGGTGGTGTGAACATGAGACTGGAGAGAGACGAGCAGGAGCAGGAGGAGGAGGAGGAGGAGGAGGGAGACAAGAGTGTGTGAGATAATAAAAAAAATAAAAAAAAACTAGTGACGGACCAGAATGAGTGTGGAGTTGAGACTGGCGCGTTCACGCTGCGTCATGGACACATTCCCGCACACGGAGCAGCACGGGGACGCGCCTGCGAGCTGGAGAGGGCTGAAAAATGGCTTCACAGCTGGTCTATGATGACATGAACTACAGGAAAGTTTATGTAACGTTAGAGACTGTCACTTCGGTGTCACCCTGGAGCATTGTATTGACGGTATTAAGACCGTTTTTATTCCCTCCCTGATTGCGCATAGCTTAATATTGATGTGGCAGCCTATTTAAATCCTGAACCTGTCAACACTTCCGTTTAAATCGATTTTTAAAAGCTTTTTAGTTGTAGCCTAGGCTTCTATATGCCTTAACAGGTGACTTTTGAACCTAATTAAGCTCTACTAACCCTTTAAAGTGAGTTGTTTGTCTCCTGCGCTCACCTGTTCCCAAGCTGTGTTCACCTACATTAATAATATGTGTGACGTAACAGAGAGTGTGTGTGTGTGTGTGTGTGTGTGTGAGTGTGTGTGTGTGTGTGTGTGTGAGAGAGAGAGAGAGAGAGAGAGAGAGAGAGAGAGAGAGAGAGAGAGAGAGAGAGAGTTTGTAACTTTGTTTAGGTGTTCTCAAACAACACTGTATCTTTTATTGACAGTCTATTAGAGCCTTGGCCGATATTACTGGCATCACATATCTGTATCGGTGCATGTGTTGTCTGATATGAGCCGATATAGAAACTTTTTTTCAGAGATTGTAATGCAGAAAAAGATGCTAAGGGTAATTCATATTGAAGTTTACTGTTTCAGTGCATAGATGTCATTTAAGACAATAAAATGTATTGTTATGCGCTAAAATATCCTCCCTTCATTGCATATTTCTGCCATTTTATCAAGTCTTTGATTATCACATTTGAGGGATTGTTGCAAAAAATGTGCTTTACAATACAATAGGACACTTCAACATGTAGACTCAAGGGTCTGGGGGTTGAACCGATGACAGTCTGATTGGTGGACCGCTGCTCTGCCTCCTCAGCCACAGCCACCCTGTGATGTAAAAAGGTTTTCTCGTGATGAAACCACAGGGAATCGTCACCCGACTCTGCACGACTTCCCTCAAGTCCAGGGATTTGTTATCAGCTCAAAAGTTCTAAAAACCTACTGTGTGTTCTGCTCAGCACAAAGAGGCAGATAAAGGTAGTGACACAAAAACAGACCAAGAGGAGAGAATATATTGGACATTCATCATGTGGACAGAGACGCATCTCCAAATGAATTTTCATGTGCTGTGTAAATAAGCAATGTTTTGCTAAAACATTTGTAATGTCAACTTTCTGAAGGGCCAGAAATCTATTAATGCAGGTTTAAATCAAAGACAGGTCATGGGGTCATAGCTACAAAGAAAAAAGACACAATTCATCTCACTGTTTCTTCTCAGTGCTGGACTTGACCAGGCCTGATGTCTGAAGCAGACACAGATCTCAACCCTCCTTCTCCCACAGCTGTGCATCATCATTTATGAGAGTGATGTATGTCACGCTGCAATTTCCCACTTCCCGATGTTCCAAAGAGGTTCATCAGCTGCATTTTGTTGTATTTGTCACCTTTTTGTGCAAAGCCTGGCTCATAATCAAATGACCTATTTATTCCAGTCCATAAATAATCCCAAATAGGATCCGATAGGGAACACTGCACATTTCTGCAAATGTTCTCACCGCCTGGCTCCATTTTTCTCCCTCTCTTCCTCTCAACGGAACAGGGCCGTATCATCTAAGAAGCAGTCCTCTGCCAGTGGTATTAGACCAGTTCCTGCTACTTCTTATACCCCACATGTCTGCGTCTCCTAAGTCTGGAGCTCCATCAGAGAAGATTTATGCTGTTAGATGTGATTTGGTACAGAATCCCATATCTGTCTTTTCTGTAGGTGGGCCGACAGCCACAGTGGGCTCAGTGAAACCTCTGATCCCAACTAGTTCATCCTCGTACTTGCTCTCACTGGGCACACGTCTAGTCAGTGAGGAGGCGGTGACATTAAACTAATCCCCTTTTTTTACCAAGGAAACCATATTGAGCCAACTGCGGACTAAAAGCTAAAAAAGTTTTGTTGAGAGCACCAACTTTTGCTGAGCTAAAGAGCTGTCCGAGGTGCTGATATCACCACCAGCGACGTCACAGATTTAAATGTACAATATGCAACATAGTGTCACATCAGTTCATGAATCTGTCATGAAATACAATCTACAGGATTGGTGTACCTGGTCACCATGCACCGCCTTTTCTTAGACTGAATGAAACACTATATTTATGAACCACGCTGGCGTCACGGGGAGGAGGTCGGAGTGGATGGTAAAAGATAACAATAGCAACAACGACGTAGTTTGATGACGTTGTGGAGTAGTGTGGGCTCGTGGGAGTTGTTGTCTTCATTATTAAAGAATCACCACTGCCAATGAAAATCTATCTTACGTGACTCAGGCAGAAATTCAAATTTCATTTTTTAGAGATCTGGTCACTTCATATTTAGTCATGTTCCCCGACTTCCTTCCTCACTCACTGGCGTATCATCTCAGGTGTTCCCAGAAGTTAAAGCGGCAGGCCAGTAAATATTTGGATAATAGATATCCTCTTAATGTGAAAATGTATTATAATATAAATATAATAAAATATCAAACAAGAGAAATAATGTGAACAGATCCAAACTTATTCTTTTTATTTGCTTTAGAGCTTAATATATCCAAGCAGAGGACACGCAAAATGCTGCTTGCAGAAGTTTAAACTGACATGGAAATCACACATCAATACATGTCAAAAATCAGCTTATTGTTTGTTAACAATGAAGTCAGGCTTGAAGTGTCAGATTTGTTTTGCCATGTATGACAAAATATCGCATGTAACAAGACAATACTGTCAGATCAGTTTCGAGACAGTAAAAAAGGCTGTGTTGACAGGATGAAACATGAAGAGCTGCAACAATTGTCTGAAAAAGGATCACATTCACTGGTTTGTTGTATTATAACCCCATTAGTATTTACATCTGCATGCAGTATGCAAACATCTTTGTTGTTTGTTCACGCTGCGTGTCTCTGAATCTGTTTCACCATAAATATACATTTTCTCTCCATGTGTTGTGATATCAGCATTGTTTTGCCCCTTTGGGGAGGGGGGGGGGCCGTTGCAAACGCTTGATAACACACGCTGTTAAACACGAGAGAAAACAACACACAAACTCACACAAAAAAGTGCAGAACAGCAAACTGTTCACTGCCGAGACACAGGCTAAACTTCAGACAGGAACACTGACGTTAATATGAGCCTTCACTTCTTTTTAACACATATTCGTTCAATCATCAGATTAAACAACAAAGGACAAACACTTCTCAGAGGCACCACAGATGTTTGACTTCAAACTATACTTGTTAAAACACCAACGATCAGAGAGAAAGTAGAAAACTTGAAGATTTTTGTCAAAGATTTTCTCCCTCTCAACCCCTCTCCTAATAAACCCTTTTCACTGAAAACATCTTGACTTGTCAAAGCAGGAAAAGACCAAGTGTGACCTTTAATGTTAAAGATGGCTCCATTCTATTAAGCAACCCTGTAAGCCATGTCAGTGAGTCAGCGTGCACAATAACAGAGCTCTAGAAGTAGCTCACCTTAATGGAATGCAGCCATTTTTAATGTCATAACTTCCACCTGTGCCTCATGTTTATGTCTGCTGTGACGGACTAAGCATAGAGAAGAGTGGGAAGACCAGAGGGAGCTGTTAATTCTCTATCTTTTATAAATGAGAAGTGTTCAGCTAATGGACTTAAATGCTGTGGAGTCACTATTGCTTCTTTCCTTCTTCTCTCTTTTCCCTCCACATCCCCCCTGTCATCTTTTACTACTTAAAAAAAACAAACAAGTGAACACATAATTGCAGACAACAGACAGAAACACAACAAGAAACGAAAAGCTAAAACAGTGATGATAAGCGCTGTCTTCTCATCTCCATCGATGACAAAAGTCTGTGCGAAATTTTCAAGCCTGTATTTTGTTAAACATCCCCCTCGCTCCCTTTTCCCTGTTTCTAAATTAAATATTTGAAATATTCGCCTGTCCCAGCAGGGTGCATGTGTGTGCATGTGTGTGTGTGTGATAGAATGGGGTCAGAGGAGTTTTAGTTTTGTCTCACTCGCTAGCTTTGATGTGTGGAAGACGCAAAGCCTTTGCCGTGGCAGAGAGCACAAGGGTCCCACAGCTACCCAAAGGTGTGTGTCGATGTGGGCGGACGCATTTATGAATCTGAATTTCTTGTCTGTGTCTACAAGTGCACATTCGTGCTTGTCATTTGGGGTCTTTTCAGAAATATGTGCCCATGTGACAAGTTTTTAGCCAATTTTGTTGGGAGAAATTAGAAAAGCAGCGACTGAAGTGCATCCTGGTCCCCTTGAAACGGCTCCTCCGCTGTTGTCCTCCTGCCATTTGTCTCTGCGACACCGTACAGGTGGCGACTCCCTTTATTATCGGATGTCAGAGAAAGGTCAGACCTCTCACACACACTTAGGAGTGTATTGTGGAAAAGGTCAGCAGTGCACACGGGGGTAAGGGAGAGGCAGAGAGAGTCAAACAGTCTGAAAAACACAAACAAAAAAACAGATAAACAGAGTCGTGTGGGTGGACAGCAGTGCGTGATCACAGAAAGGTTAACATCCTCAAAGACGAGTTCATGCATGCAGAGGAAGGAATACTCACATTTATATACACATACTTAAATGTGCTTATGTTCATAAATAGAAGGAGTTTGAATCATTAATGATTTTCGTTCAGTTGGACTTTTAGTTATTGGCTCGGTCGGTGCATCAACTCTCATCCTCATTTCAGCTTTTAGGTGGTCATCTTCGTGTGAGAGCGAGAGTGTAAATATTACATCACACAAAGAAGTTCACAGGCAGGGAGCCTCCTGCTCATAAAGGATGTGAGCTTTTAATGCAGCACCTTGAGAAGTTAAAAAACCTAAATTAATACTCCTGGGAGCTGCTTTGAAATTTTTGAGGTCTTAGCGAGCCTTTTTTGACTCAAAAACCAGGCTTTAGATTCTCCTACCTGAGTTATATTGTCTCCTCCAGTTAGATGCATCACATAAATACAATAATACAACACAGTTTTAGTTAATATGTTTAGTTTTTGTCGTTATTTCAGATTTAATGTCCACAATTTACTGCACCGTGATCTGCTCACATTATTTTCTTTACTTGTAAAAGTCTATTTCTGAGCAGCCCTGCTTCCTCCCTGTGTTTTTTTTTTTTTTAATTCATTGACAGCTTCCAATACATTCATACTGACAAAAACTGATTTTCCACATTAATGTCACACTTTAAATGTCTGAAGTAAAAACACATGAACTGTCTACCAGCTAAAACTGTGGTTAGGACCCCATCCAGTGGCAGAAATGTTGCTGTACACAAAATGATTGCACATAAAGTATTAAAACGCATTATAATTCTTCTAAAAAATATGCATTTGTGTAAACATTTTGTGCATTAATTTTAAGTATAATCTATTGCTGTCAAGACTTAAACTCCACTAACACGAGAATTATGCTTAAACCTCGAGCTCTGCAATATATTTACTTACTGACAGACTTTAAGTCCAGACAGGCCCGTCTTTATGTCGACTCTGAGAGGTTGACTTGTTCCTGTGTTTGTGTGTGTGTGTGTGTGTGTGTCAGACCTCCAGCGCAGAGAGAAGTGGTTACCTTGAGCCCGATGCTGGCCTCCATTCATATTCCTCTTTTGAAAAAAAAACAGTCTGTGAAAGAAACTCTTGTTCACTTTCACGTTGAGTCGAGAGATTCTGAGGTCAGAGACACTCAGACGTTCAGCTCATCAGCAGCTCACTGCTCACACTGCAGGTACATCTAACTTTTCTATGGCTATTGACAATACTTATTTATTCAGTTAAGATTTACACAAGTGGCAAAGGGCTGCAGAGGCTATTTCATTTACTTAATCCCATGCATGTGTGTGTGTATTTCTGTGTTGCATGTTTATAATTCATGACTTTTCTTATTAGAACTTCAAACTTACATTATTTGTTTGACTTCTTATAGACATGAGGTTTTTGATCTTGTTTGCTCTTTTGTGTGGTAAGTCAGACAACTTCATTAATGACTACATGTTTTTGAATCTACTTGTGCTTAATTAAAATGTGTTGATGCTTTTTGACTAGAGCTTCACAATTATCATCACAGATATTATGAATGTGGTATGATTCATTAAATTTTAGCATCGCGATTTTCATTATAACTCAAACTATTAAAACCATGATGATGGGACATTTTTGGGGGGTCTGTACCAAACAGACAAAACAAGATTTGTCAGCTAGGGCATCTCTGCAGCATTAATTCATCATGATGTTGCTTTGTCACACTTCAACTCTGATATTTCGATTAATTGTGCAGCTCTATTTTAGAGTTAAGGCTGTGGGAATCAACTTGAATTCTCCAACTAAGCAATGTAATTTGTTTATCTTAAATAAAGGTGGATTAAGCCTGTATTTACATTATTTACAAACATTATGAACCATTAAAGATAAAAAATCTTTTCTAAAAACACTTTTTCATTTGAGGAAATTTACATGACTTGATTATTTGAAATGAAAACTCTGTTACCTGTATCAATATTTTAATATTATTACTGTTACATCATATTGATAATAACTAACATATAACACTATGTCCCTTTTTTCTTTGGTTGTAATCACTATCTCTCACCTAAACATCCAACCATGCATACTAACACCATCTAATCTCTTATGATTTCTACTCCATCACATGTCATTGTAACTGTTTTATGTTTGTTTTTTTTTCTTTTAAGCCGTGCTTTATCACTGATAAAAATTTTTAAAAAACACTGAAAATGTTTTGTCTTTAAAATACTTTTCTATTTTCAGGGGTTTTTGCCGCCCCCTTCGTGGAGGAAGAGGAGGCAAAGAGATTCATCCGACTGAAGAGACAGTCAGGATACTGGGACCCACACCACTCCCAGAACCAGTGGGGCTACACCATTCAGGAACAGGTAAAACTGCACTGTGGTGTGAACCTGATTCACAGCCAGTGAACACGAAAAGCCAAGACATTTTCATTAATTTAAGAGGCATTACTATGACAAAGTGTATTTCTTCCTCAGGCAAACGAGTACTGGACGGCTCTACGAACAGATGCTCAGTACTACATGGACATGAGTAACCTGATGTTTGACCGCTCTGTGGCTACGTGAGTGACGTAATCAGCAGTAAAGCACGTGCCAGTTGAAGGGCATTTTTATCCAGTGTGCCATCAGTACAATGACTTAACATAATGCAGGTGAAGGCAGTTTTAAAGTCATGTTCTCCCCATTTTATCTAGCTTACTGTACCTCTGTACCCCAAACTGAGCAGTGACACTTGCAACCCCGAGCGCTATAACTTTGTGTTTAATATGCTTTTCAAATGATGCAGATAATCACATTTCTTTAAAGTTTTGATCATTTTTTCATGCTCTCTCTTCTGTCTGGTTATGTTGCAGGGAAAACACCAGGCTGTATATGGAGATGCTGCGCAATGCGCGAGCTCACCTGGACAGCCAGACGGGTGGACACAGATAATGACCCAAATAATGCGGCGTTTCCTACGTGGTTAAAGCTCAATGATTCATCTGGGAATACAATTTAAAATATTCTGCTCAACCATGAACTACTTTTATGAAGGAATGTATTAGTTTTGCCTTTAGATACTGTATCTGTATTACATGGACATGGTTCAAAGGGTGTATATGATGATGTATTTGTTTTTTGTAAACAAACAACAACACATATAATAAAACCTAATTTCCATTGTCCATTTTAATAGATAAAATAAACAGGAACTTAATATCCCATGATGTCAGACAGGTATCAAGACAGAGTTCAACAGAAACAATTCATAAACGTGTCCCAATTCTTGCTAAAACAAAAAAAACAAAAACAATATTGGTTTGGTTTAGTTTGGTTAAATGCTGCAGTTGCATACATCTTTACATAATATGGTAATGAATGATATTATATATTCATATGAAACATTTGTGAAATACAGTTATTTTTATGAGTGTATGGAATATTTTAGAACAATGACGCCAACAATAACACATTTTATTCAATAAAAGTTAGAATAAAAGCAAATGAAATGATTCTTGAAGTGTCTTGTATTAAACATATTGCATGCAGTTAATGAAAATATGTTGAACATTGGAATAAGGATTCAAATGAGAAACAGATATAATCTCTGTCTTGCATTTCATATTCAATTTTAATACATGAGGAGAGAAAATAAGAATTTATTTCACAAATTTCTTTCGGGAAAAAAAGAATAAACACTTGTTCTGTGTTGTTGTTTCTTTTAAAAGGACATTTTCTGCATCTCTCTGGTTCACCACTGGGTGGAGCTGCCACTTCACCCATTCTATCCATACAGTGTTTGTATGTTTTCTTATCTGTGACGTCCGTTTGAGGGGGAATACATGTTTTAATTGAACAGCAGCAGAGATAAACATGATTAAGTATATCAAAACAACAGTGTACTTTAAAGACGAAATGTCCAAATGTAATTCCCTTCATTTATTCATTACACTTTACATTGTGTTGCTTGAAATTGTTTCACTAACTGCTGTGATCAATATATAGTGATTTTTTTGAAGACGGTGAGAAAGACGAGTATTTTGGAGAAAAAATAATACAAGCTGTTAGGATACGACATCACAGATTAGATCCCTGATCAATCATTTAATGGCTTTATTCCCCTGATGTATAGTTAAGTCTTTAGAGATTTTGCAAAATATATAAAAGGATGTTGTGTTTCTAATGAATTAGGAAGGTAGTTCAAAGTTGTTGGTGCCTAGAGAGATTAAATAATTTATTTTTCTTACAATATACACTGACTAAAAAACTAAAAAGTAGTTACAGTAAGAGGTAATTTGTGCTTCAGGTAAGTGCTAACAAAAGCAACCTGTGACAGAATAGTTACGTATGAGTGATACCTTGACATTGGGAATTTAAGATGATAGTTTTTAAGTTCTGGTAAACCTTGCCATCACAGAGCATTTGTTCCGACCAGGTGAAAATGATAAATCAACTGCAATTAAGTGCCTAAGTGGAATAAGTACATAAATCATTGTATGGTTTCATTTTATGCTAAATGAAGTTGGTTTATGTTTCATTTAACTTTACATTAAATACCTTTCTTAAATGACCAGTATGTTTCTTCAAGTGTTTTGATGGCTGCATGCTACTTAATGCCACTATGTGCTGAAGTGTTACGACTTTGGCAATAAACTGGCTGAAAAGCAACACAGGTTGCAACAGTTTTCACTAAGACTGTCTCATTTGTCTGTAAACAAAACTTGATGCCATCATAATAATTTGAAACTGTAATGTGCAGAAAAACGATAAACATACTGACTTCAGGGCATACAGAAGACTTTGAACAGCGAGTCTAAAGAAGAAACCTAACCAACTAAAAATCTGAGAGTCAAAGTTCTTTTCAAAGCACCTGTAGTGGCTTCGTCTTGCTCAGTGGTTTGCAGATTCTTGGAGGTGGATCGTCAGTTGCGTGTGAAAAGGGTGCGTTATTGCTACTAGTTTGAAGGTGGGTCCTCACTTGCAGGTGGAGGAAGGACTTTCATGAACTTCTGCAGAGCTGGAGTGAAGATGAGGATAGTGCCCAGTATTGAAACAGTGAGGAAAGCCCACAGGAAGATCCTGTCCAACACCTGGGCCACAAACTTCCAGTCTTGCACCACCTGGGGAATAGAAAAAATGGGAGATGGTGTGACAGAAACATAAACATTAAACGTACAATGTGTAACTTCTGCCACTAGGGGGCTCTCTATCAAACTAAAACAAAGACATTTGCAGAGTCTTGTTTTGGGAGGACTATGTAAAATCTTTCTTCAGTAATACGATCCGGCCAAACCCACCTCCCGGATGAAGTGTTCTTTACGAATATGTCTGCTGATGTAGCGCACTGAGTAGATGGCCTTGTCCAACATGGTCGCCCAGGCCTCTTCCTCCTTCCCATCAGAAGTCGTCTGTCCGTGGGATGAGCTGTTCGCCTTCCCGCCTCCTCTCCGACCTCCAGAGCGAGTCTTCAGCTCAGGGCTTTCAGGGGCCAGCTCTGGGTAGTGGTAGCGATCGGTGTGTCCACGCATGCAGAGCAACCTGGGCAGTTTCTGGAGGAAGAGATTACGAACCCACGGCGACATGGGGTGGTAGGTGGCTGACGAGCGGTGGTGCACGTTGATGACGAAGACGGTGACGATGATTGAGAGCGTGACAAAGATCATGATGAAGAGCAGGTACTCTCCGATGAGTGGGATCACCTTGGAGGAGGAGGGGATGATTTCTTCTATGACCAGGAGGAACACAGTGAGCGACACGAGGACAGAGGTAGACAGTGACAGCTTCTCTCCTTCGTCTGAGGGAAGGTAAAACACCAGGACAGTCAGGAAGGACAAACCCAAACAAGGGATGATGAGGAAGAGGGTGTAGAACAACGGCAACCTCTTCAGAATGAAGGAATACGTGAGGAAGGGGTACGAATACATGCCGTCCCTCCTGGTCCCTCTGGCACCGGTGGCACTGAGGATCTCCCACTCCCCGTTATCGAAGAAGTCCTTCCGATCGACATGGGTGTCTATCAGAATCAGGTCCACCATGTTCCCATCGTATGTCCAGGAGCCAAATTTCATGGTGCAGTTCTGGCGGTCGAAGGGGAAGAAGGTGACATCCATAGTGCAGGCTGATTTGTAACTAGCAGGGGGTGTCCAGGTGATGGCACCATTGTACCTGACAATGGCTTTGGTCATCAGGGAGCCCTCAAACCGCCCATCAGCACTGAAGAAACATTGAGAAAAATCAGAAAAAAGGCAGTTTCTTAGTAATTTAAGTTTTACATGTGGGTCTATCAGTCTGTTCCTGTCAGATCTGTCTTACTTCTCATACAGGACGATGTCCGGGAGCCAGATATTTTCAGAGGGAACTCTAATCGAAGTGATTCCTCCGTATTTCTCTGGATTCCATCGCAGCTTGTTATCGATCCACTCCTGCTCAGAATAAACACAGGACACAGGATGAGGTCTTATTAAACCTACACAGCACTAAGCAATACTATATAATGTTTGTTTGCATTTATAAGCTAAAAAAAAATGTGGGGCGTCTTTTAATAAGTTCTCTGTCCCTGGAATTGGATCACATCCACCAGTGTTTCCTATGCCTCCCATATGTGTCTGCTTTTCTGATTGAACTTATAATGCAAAAAAACAACAAACAAACACTAAAAGTAAGCAAACTTTTCATAAGGCGTGTTTATAAGGGAATAAAGGTTGTAATAAATATGCCAAGTTAATGTTATTGGAGAATGTTTTCCAAAAACCCGAGGGTCAGGTGATATGGTGGTTTATATCTCTATATAAAGGTGTCCAGTTTGGTGTCCATCACAGGAGCTATCTCTTAGTGTCTCTGCAGTGTATTCTGTGCAGGCGAGGTTATAAATAAGGACAGGATTCTCATGTGATCTTGGAAATCCAGCTGCCTCTCAACATGATTTGGGCAGCAGACCTTCTTACCACTTTCTCACCTAACGTAATAGCGACTGTTGGTGACAGTGCCTAACCATATGAAAGTGACGTTATTTCATCACATCAGTAAGTTAAAGGGGCACTATGTAGTCTGATACAAACTTCCATAACTGAATAAACAAGCTGTTATACACCGTTTGAAGCTAGAAAGGTGGCAGGGTCCGCCAAATATAAACAAAGTATAACAGTATGAAATTGTGTTGTCCTTTAAGGTCAGTTTGTTTAATCAGTTTATTCAGTCATAAAAGCGAAGACAGTTTTTTTTTATTTTGTTTGTTTAGACATAAAAATATCAGTTAATGAAGATCTTTCACTTCTGATTAAAATTACTTCACGAAAACTGCGTAGTGCACCTTTAAAGAATGCATCGTTGACCTCTGGTTTCACGCTGGATACAAACAATGTTCTTCTGAATCCTGTGTCTGTTCTGCTCGACCGTCAATCCCTGCCGTCCTCCAGATAACTAAAGCCACTAGAGGTCGCTGCCTTATAACAAACAGAAATATGGGGTCGTAATAAGCTGCTTTTATTCTGATGAGGACAGGATCCACATGAAGTACAGTATGATGTGGTTATTTTAAACCATTTCCTCACTTAATTAACACAACAACAACTGTTGACCGTGAAATAAACCATTACTGCGAAAAAAATTCATATACTGTGGTGAAAGATTCTGGTCGCCCATCCCTAATATAAACATTTCTCAGATGTAACAGAAAACCGGTGTTCATCCAGAACTTGTGCTGAACTTAAGTCGTGTTTAAATTGATATCTGTATTACTGTAAAAAGACATGAGAATACAAACAGATTGTAGCCATACAGCCTCAGTTCATATTTGTGTTTTGCTCACCTGCCACAGCCAAACGTTAGTTGTCATTAGCTGGTTCTTCTCATCCTAAAACAGACAAAGATATTTGAGAGAGATAAGAACCCAGAAGCACGAGAACAGTGTAGGTTATCGGATATACGTCAACATCCATGACAGGCAGATATTGGTGGCTTAAGATCATCTGAATCAACAATATCAGCTATCTCCGCTTGAACACATTTATCTCTACTAACAAGAAGCAAGGAAATATACTGCATTTTTGGGGTTTTATGTGATGTGACTTGTTTACAGCCTGACTATTTCTGATCTGGGTTCTTCCATCATGATGTTAGATTTGATTAGTGGACAAGACGAGAAACTAAATCATTTTTTTCCTTTTCCAAGAAATCAGACCGCGTCTCATTTACCTGTCTCTGCCACTTCCTTAGCAAACAAGACGGAGAAACATGAAACCAGAGGTGGGTGCAGTGAACCAAGAAGGAGCGATATGAATGCAGTGAGAAGTAAATAGATGAAGACAGGAATAGAGGGATGGAGAGTGGTTAACACAGGTTTATTTACACTTCAGTGGAGGCAAGATTGAATAATAAGGGGCAGACTGGGAGAGAAATAAATCTGGCTGAGCAATATATGAAGATGTTGCTGTTCAGCGTATCCAGACCAGGCCTGAGCTGTCAAACCGAGTTGGCTGTTTTGGAGATCACATAGAGCAGAGGTGAACCATAATCTAATACAGAGCCATGCAGCAGCCCACGGAGACTCGAGGGACGCTCATAGTGTAACCAAGCTGCTGTGTCTCTGCCTAGCTTTCCTCATCAAAATCCAACAGATCATCAACCTAAATCTTTCCTCTCTGCAGACCCAGTAGAGGGGCTTTGTTTAATTCATCACTTATTGTCTTCGCCGAGCAGGAGTGGTTGGCGGAAGGACCTGAAGACTTGAATCCAAACTGGTTTGCGATGAATATTTCAAGCCGAGAAGAGTGGCTCCTCCATTAGCATCCTCCGTTTTCTCCTCTCGAACACCTAAACCATCTCAACCTATCACAGCCCAGCCTCTGAAATATTAAAGGAACACTCCAGAGAGAGGCTGTGTGTTTGTAGATATGAAGAGAGTGTTCCAGATCTATTTCAGGACCGAGGAAAAAAGCTCCACACTGTGAAGCTGCCACCGGCCTGTTTGGTTTCAGCACCATGGACAGAGACGCTGCTCTGCTGAGACGGAAGAATAAAGGAAGAAACGACCACATACTGTACTATGTGGCTCACAGATGTTGGACTTTCATGTCTCATTCTCACTCTCTTCTTTTGATAGAAGGATTTTTTTATGGGGCTACTTGAGGCTGGCAAGTTGCTTTTGCGGTTAGAGTAACAGTTCACACAAAATATGTTATTTACACTCTTTTTCAAGCCGAAAACTTAACTGTTGCTGCTAAGCTCAAGCTGTTAGCGCACACACTGTCTGAAGTCACAAGCTCGACTACGCATAGAGGATGTAAACAACACAATATCAAATCAGAGCTCTATGGAGCCATTTTATGTTGTTTTTTCTGGTAGTTTGTAACTAGAAAGGTACTCAGTAGAGTGCATACCTCTGCAGAGGCCCAACAGGCCCCATTTTAAACCACCCATAACTGCATAATCATAATTGAAACTCACCCAGTCTAGGATCTGCATCAAATTGTACTCCCTCATAGATACTAGCCTCCTAAATACAATTCATTTTTGTCATCAAGATCCATGATCTGTGCATTATTCCCCGAGAAATGAAAGAAAATGTTGAAAAATGGACTGATATTGACACCCAGTGCAACAAGAATTAAGCTCTGTGGCACAAAGGAATATGCAAACATGCTTTGACTACACAGATAATACTGGCTAGAAGGATTTATTCATTGTTGGTTTGGCTCTTATCATGTGTTTTATTGACAATAAGAACAATGAGGAATATCTCCAGACATAGCCTTTGAAATGTGAGTCATGATGATGTTAAATATGGGATTAAAGTACATCACACAAGAAGGCAATCCATAAATAATAAAATATAAGAAACAAGGGCGGATTTATTAAAAAAGAGTTTATTGTAGTGGGCCGGCCAAATCTTTAAAAGAGTAGGAAGCTTTTTTGATGATTCAGCCACTACAATGAGGGGCATTTTAGTTTCTTTCCTCATGTATGACGTGTTCTTACATTTGGAGTGCCCGGATTGCCTTCTTGTTTGAAGTACTCTGTTTTTTTCCCCCGTTTTTCAAGAGCACCCGACACATTTTTGATCTCCGTTGGGTTATATAGAGCAACCAGCCATCTCTTTTCCTTATAGGATTAAAGTGTTGGGTTTAACCCCTTTAATGTCAAACTGCGTTTTACCGTTAAGTAGCTTCGAAACTAGAGGAAATGTTTTTCATGCTGTGTTTGTCACATTCATATACTATATCTGGTCACTGAAGCTGTTCTTATATTCAGCAACATAATTTTAATACATGATGACACGGGTGACATAAAGCCTGATGTTTTTGAAATAACTGAATACACATCCCCGTGTGAATGACTTCTTCACGAGTGGGGTCACCAGTGATTCTGGAGACATCGTTAGGATTTGGTTTAGATTAAGGTAAAGAAAAAGGCTGAGATGTGTAGGAGCAACCGGTGTAAGGGTTGGGAGTATAAGACAATAAATCTGGTCATGAAGACATAAGTGCATGGATGTGTGTTTGTGATTTCAGGTGCATTCTTACCACATCAACCAGCTGCGAGATCTTCAGTCCGAAGCGTACTTTAATCGTGGCGTTGGAGTGCTGGATGGGCCTGACCCAGCGCTGGTAGCCTTGGAAAAGGTTCCTCAGCAGAAGGTCCTCCATCTCCGCCAAGGACACAAACTCACTTTGGCCTGGAACAAAGAGAAGACACGTGGATCAACAACTGTTAATACTTACTCTTGTTGACTACCCTTTTGTCATGAATTTTCTTTGAAACATCTGTGTCATGGTTTGATTTTTTAGTTCAGTCATTTCCTGTTTTATTTTGTAGGTTTCATCCTCATGTGTCTTTTTCCTGCCCCTTTTCTGTGTACACCTGTGTTTCGTTAGTTAATCAGTCACTGCGTATTTAACTCAGTGTTTCCCCTCATTCTGTGCTGGATTTTCTCAGTTCCTGTGTCTCTTCCTTGTGTGTCCTCTGTGGCTTTCAAAGTTTTTGTATTTTTCTTTAGTTTTGCCTTTTGAGATTTTTTTTGGATTTCAGCTTTGCTAATAAAGCTCTCCTTTTGTTTTTTAACCTGCCTGCCTCTCTGTGTCTCACGTTTGGGTCTTTTTTTGCTAAACTCTAACTACATTTAAACATACGTGTGGTGCTTCTTTCATTTAAGTCTGTCCTTGGACAGTTTTGGGCTACATTTGGAAAGGTACAGTCTGAAAGTTAACTACAATTTACATTTGAGAGAGATTTAACAAAAAGGAAAGATGGCTAAAACCTTGAAAGCAGTATAGTTGCTGGGGAGAAGGACATCTGGAAAACCCTACTAAGCCTGCTGCCACCGCAACCAGACCCCAGATAAGAGGAAGACAATGGACGGATAGATGGAAAACCTTGAAAGCAGTATGGACACTAACTCAGCTGCCAAAGAAAAGAAAATGAGCAAACAAAAGAGTATAAAACAAGCTGTTTCCCTCCAAATCCAGCTAATCTTCATCCATAAGAAGCCACATGCTCTTCCCCTGGAGAAGAACCATAACTTCCAGCTGTGACACTACAACAGACACTGATGAGTGAGTGATGCAGCTCTGCACTGAGTAACGAATGGAGGGGGAGGGGACAGAGATAATATAGCTGTGTCCGGAAGCCGGGCAGTCAGCATCATCATCATCAGTCTGCCTGTGGCGACATAAGGTCTCTGGGGGAACAGAGACAGTAATATTGACAAGAGACAGCTGTAATGTCAAACACAGGGGACGTCAAGTGCAGGAGCTCATGTGTGTGGTGAGAAGGAGTGTGTTGCTGGTTTCACCTCTGGCTGCACATCTGTATGAACATAAAACCACCTACTGTAATCAGTTACGAGGTATTTTTAATCTCACTGGATCACCTCTGTCTGTGCTTTCAAGGACTCTCATTGAGAGGTGCTGAGAGCGACACTGATATCCAACACCTGCGTTCCGGTTCTGTTTGTCCCCATGACCCGGGGACTTCAGGACAGACAGTGCTGATGTGATGTGCTGCTTAAAATCTCATTTGGATGATGCAGCAGTGCAGGAATAACCCCAATAACATCTAATTAGTTTTGTTACTTATGTTTCTATTGCTTTCTTGTCCTTAAAATCCTTAAAGGTGCATTACGTAGTTTTGGGGAGGATATTCCAATCATTTACTGATTTCTCTATGTTTAAAAAAAAACTCTCTTTGTTTTCATGAATGAATAAACTGAATAAACTAACTGAGCTTAAACAACAACACAATTTCATGCTGTTTGACTTTGTTTATATGTGGCGGACCCTGCCACCTTTCTAGATTCAGTGTTCTGGGGACGTTATTTCCTCTGAGAACAGCTTGTTTATTCACTTGTGGAGTTTGTGTTATTACATTAACACTGCAAATATTAAAATTCAGATTTTTATTTTCTTCTCTTAAAACTACATAGTGCAGCTTTAAGTTAACCCTTTAAATCTTCATCCTCAGACTAAATTGCATTAGTTTCTACCAGAAAGTAACGGGCATGAAAGGATTACAGGGGAAGTAATAAACAACAAATTGCTGTAGAGTAACAATAATACAGTAGTTTTGGATAAGCAGTTGAACTTTTTGGATAACAAGGTCATCAGAGGTTGTTCCTGGAGCTGATTTCAGTCTTAGTCAGACATGAATGTTGCACCACATGGTCTGTCTGTGGAGCGCCTGTTCCCCAAAATGAAACGATGGGATGTGATATGTAGAAAAAAAAAAAACACATCAGAGTTTTCTTACCGGTGATATCGACGAGGAACACCGGGCAGGACGCCGACAAGAGGAGGAGGAGGACGACCGTCAACTTCATGTTTCCTCCTGGTCCGACCGAGCGCTCCTGCAGCCTGCGCTCACTATGGGCTGTTCAGCTGGAGAGGATCACTGTGCGCGCACCGAGATGGCACCGAGGCTCCCATCAGTAGTTGTCAATACCAGGCGGGGAAAAAACACACACACACAAGCCCTCTGCTGCGGTCGCACACGGAGCAGGGAGCCGGTGTGAGGGTGCGTGTGGCCGGTGTCCGTGTGCTGTGACTCCGGTAGAGGCGTCACGGGGAGCGGCGGGCAGCGGAGCGGCTCTCAGGAGGAGGAGGAGGTGGGAGGGGGAAGGAGGAGGAGGAGGAGGAGGAGGAGGCAGGGATGCCCGGGTTGGGCTGAGATCAGAAGCTGGAAAGTTTCATTTTTTACCTCATTTATTTATCTCGTTTTATTATATTTATGTCAGTAATGGATGGACATTGTGACATTTACGCATTTTCCAAAACTCCTAGAGCAGCTGTCAACAAGAAATTGGTTTTGTTTCCTTTTTAATAGAATCGGGATGTGTTGTAATTCAATTATTGTGTCACAAAAGCTGAATGTCATGAAACATACATTAACTTATTCCCAGTAGAGGGCTCCATGTCCCCCAGTGACAGAGGGCAGATGTTGGGGGTTCAGCTGTGTGTCTCAATCAAAGCGATGGATGGATGGATGGATGTGCATGTCAGTGTCGCTGCTCCTCCACTGGAGAGCGCTAATGACAACACTAACCCGGGACATCATGTTAATAGAGATTATATGACAGTACAGGCCTTTTCTGATGTGTAAAGATCCCCTCCAGACACGTGTGGAGGCATAAGAATACTCTTAAAAGCAAATAATGTTCATTTTAAAAGTGTAAGGAGGAGATGAGTAAGATGCACACATCATTCTGCACAGTGAAGCTCAAATATCTCAGTGGAGCAACAATAAGCAAACATAATTTTGAGTGGAACAGGAAACAGCTAATGGTGCAAAGCTATACTTTAATCTATGATTTAGAGATTACGTAACAGGCATGTGATGGAAACTGACTGTAGCCTAGTAATCTAATTTAAAGTCACGGTCATGCTCAAGTGTCTCACTGTATCAGATTTATAGTGACATTATCATGGTTCATATGCATTTTTTTTGGTTTTGTTTTACCACCTTATCAATCATGACAGTCATTCGATAGGCCTGGAGTGGCTTCTTTGGCTTTAATCATATTTGGTGTTACTGACACCGGGATGTCTGTGCGATAATGTCCCCATCTTAACAACAGCGGCTCACAACAGTAAATAAATCTGTGCTCGATAGAAAGTGGATTTTCCTATCATGCAGTCATTATTTTCCATTTGTCAAAATGCTTTTTTTCATGTCAACAATTGTATTAAAGGAGCACTATGTAGTTTTGGAGAAGAAATTTAAAATGAGAATTTTAATGTTTACAATATCAATGAGGTAATAATGCAAACTCAGAAATGTTGTTTTTTTCCATAACTGATTAAACAAGCTGTTCCCAGAGGAAATTAAGTTCCCCAGAACACTGTTTGAAGCTAGAAAGGTGGCAGGGTCCGCCACATATAAACAAAGTAAAACAGCATGAAATTGTGTTGTCCTTCTGTTGTTTGTTTATTCAGTTTATTTAGTCATAAAAAAATCAGTCAACGAAGATTTTTTTCCTCTTCTGATTAAAATTTCTTCCCCAAAACTACATACTGCACCTTTAAGCCTATAAAGTAAAGCAAAGGGTTAAGGATGCCCGTGGGACACTACTGGACACTGTGAGCAAAAGTTTCGACTGCTCTCATTCTTCTTCCCCTAACTGTCTACAGGTCAACACAATGTCATCGGATTAAAAAAATCCCTGCAGGATCGACCACAACATGTAGCAGCTAATGGTTCAAAGTCCAAAAATATTGTTTTAAACCCGTGTGGTCCGCGGGCTGTGTCTTATCTCCCTCTCTGTTCGTCTCATAAACTGAAACACTGAAAGACACACTTTAAGTTCACAGATGAGAAGGCACTAGTGGCCAATATCGCCAGCATGTGGACTATCTGCTCACCCTCACTGATGAGAGCTGAACATCTCCGCTGAAGGATGACACTGATGTCTGGTGATGCTGCCCACCCGCTGTTTAAACGCTTTAAATTAAAAGTGCAGCTGGTGGAGCAGGTGGGGGCCTTCAGATACCTGGGCAGTGAAACAGACTCTGTGTTCATGGAGCCCCAGCAGCACCTCTATCTGCACAGGAACACATTTTAACAGCCCTCAACAAGTCCTCGGTTTCAATATCACATCGTAGTACAGCTTTCTCTTCTGTTAAAAAAACCTACTTTGATCAACAACCACGCAGGAAAAATAACATCCACCACACAGTCCTCTATCAGGTCTGTACACACGGGAGCCTTCACACCCTCCAGAAGTCATTCCAGCTCCTCCCAGCAGACTGTCTATATAAAAACCCTCTGACCACGACTAATATATTCAAAATTATATTCATATGAACCTCAACTAACATGATAAAGAGGTTATGAAGGATCTGGTCCTCTAACACTTGCACATAAAAAAACTGTTTGTAAATATATGAATATTTAACTCTATCAGCTATTTTTGCTACATGTATGTTATAAGTAGCATTAAACGTATTAGTTCAGTACAATAAGCATCGATGTCAGAGCTGGCCTTGGAAAAATGTAATCAGGCATGCACAATTCATCTTGCACATGCCCACACAGCGTGAAACACACACTTCTGTGTAGGTGTTTCCATGTTGTGTCCCATCACTGCATCAGCTGCCATGACGGACAGTTTCCCAGACAGTACACACCCTGACATGTCTCACAGCCAGATGTTTCCAGTGGCAGACAGTCAGCTATAAGGTCAATTGAATGTGTTTCTGTGTTCATGTATTGCGCCTACAGATGGAGCAAATGTGAGAGCTGTGACCAGCACAGGTTGCACGGACTCATGGGAACACCGTCAAAGACCTGAGTGTATCTATTCGTGAGGTGTTGTTGTCAGCGCAGAAGGTGGAGTGACCGAATGCTGCAGCGCTGGTGCAGAGAGGACCAAACTGAAGACAGATAGAAATTACTATAAATCATCAGTTATATAACACTTTGATCATTTTTTAAAGCTATTGGGAATTTTATCAGCTCTCTCGCAAGAAAGAGCAAAATAGAAAGAACATGAAAAAGACAAACACAGACTATACATGAGTAGCACTGCAGCAATCTGCATAAAGGACAAGAAAACGACAACAGAAGGACTGATTCACGCACAAAGAAAGAGAGATGGAAAGAAACGAGAATGAAAGTGTGAAAAAGAGAGCTAAGAGCAACATAAAGTCATTAACATCCCCCCACACAGACACAAACTGATGGCGATGGTAGCGGTGGTTTATACAGTAAATCACAGCTGAGAACAACAACACTTGCGACAAAGAACTGTGTGCTGAGAAATCTGTACTGTGCCACCAGCTGACTTCCAACAGAGTGTGGAAAATGTTTAGCTGAGGTGAGAAATAAGCTGAGATAGAAATAGATGGGATCGACAGTTTATTGTCCTCAAATTTGGCAGCTTCTTGTATAAAGGGAAATAACTCTCCAAAATACTTGTTTTTAGCAAGGTAACAAGCTAACACACACACCTCGGAAACATCAGGAGCAAATTCTAACTCACGGATGGATTTTTTTTTTTTTTTTCAGGTTTAGGTTAACGCTGCAACAGCCCAAAACACTCCCATTAGAAAAAAACTTGACATGACAAACCCTGAAAAGACATGCAACGGAAAAATGCTGAATATCCAGTCGCCCCAACGGAAGAACTCCGGGTCTCTAGGGGGCGCTACCCATTGCTTGCAAGAACCAGGGCTTTATTCTGTTAGCAGAATACATGTTGTGAGTGTGATGGTGATGTTTACTAAATGTATTATTCACTTTGTTATTTACAGAAAACATCTGTTGTGTCGTCACATTAAACTGCTGTTCATCTTTTAATTGCTTCATGTTCCTCTAAACAGAAACTCTCTGTCCTGCTGTGTGTTTAGCTCGGCTGTAAGCTCTCAGCTCCAGTAGCTGTTAGCTCCCTTAGCCAAACAAACTGCAGGACCGGTTGCTCACCTGCTGCTAACAGCTAACTAGCTCTCCTCCTGCCAATTTCAGTACGGATCTGCAGTGCCCTCTTGGTTTAACCACTGAAAGTCCTGCCAGCGATTTTCATTGGAACTTTTCAAGTTCCAGTAAAAACTGTGGACGAAACAGCAAGAAGGAAAGAAAGTGTGCTGAAGGGTTGTCAAATTACGGTTTCAATTTTGTGATTTGGGTGAAATGGCGGTGAAGAGATATGTACGGGAGACAGATTTGGGAATGAATAAGTGAAGAGCAAAATGTGAGGGAAGTTAAACATGGAATACACTAAACATAGGCACACAGGACTCCAACACACTCTCACACACACACGTGCATATATTCTGCAGCTAACCAGCCATGAAGCACAAATTTTCCTCTTTTGTATTTTTATTCCTTCCTCACCCTCCTCTCTTTCTGTCTCCCCCCTCTCTCTGTCACACCCTCCCTCCCCCCCCATGTGTTCCCCTCTTTCCTCCTCCATGAGTTGAAGTGACGGGGATAACGGGAGGCTGATTATCACAATGAAATTATCCTGATTTTCTGCTCCACTTGGAGCCGTGGGGCGGGCAGCTGCTGCCTCCGAGATCGTCCCGTCCGCCTCGCTTCTAATCATTCGGAAACATAAATTCTCGCGGGCTGGAAACCTGCCGGTCCCTTCCCAGACGACTGTGGGCAGCTGCACAGTGTGTGAGCATGTTTATGTGTTAGCTAATGTGTGTGTGAGAAGACGGAAAGTGAAGAGAGAGCACATTTCCTGCATCTGTGTGTGTGTGTGTGTGTTTACCAAATGTTACAACTTGTGTGTGTTGTTTTGGTTTTCTTGAGCTCATAATTAAAGTCTGCATAATTTGGCTTGGTGCAGAAATATTAAATAAATAAGAGGAAACATTCCTGTCTCAGGAGGCCCACGGGTTTAATCTTAATCTGTTTGTTATTTGAAGGAGTTTAAAAAAGTGGTGATAAAGGCAGCAAAGGGAATCAAATCTCACCCAAGCTTCAAAGAGAAACACAAAGTCACTGGTCTCACACATGCTAATGCTATTAGCCCACTAATGCTACCACCAGCACTTTAAGTGAAAACCTGATAACCTTGTTAGCTTTCGATGGAAGCCTGAGGAGCTTTTAGAGGATGCAAACTATTAAGTGATCTGACGCAAAGTTCCCCACTAATCAATAATGCAAGAGATCACTTATTTGATATTTCAAACATCATACAGTACCAAAGATCCACAGAGCATAACAGATGGAAAGATTCTGAGCAGATCAGAGAAAAAAAAGTTACAAAGGTGTGAAGAAAGGAAAAGGAAAGTAAGGGATTAAGAGAAAGTTGCCATTAAGTGCATCCTGGATGGATGACCTTTAGCGTCAGCCTCCAGTGTGGATCATTAGCAGCGAACTGAGCTTTCTCACTCAGCAGACGCACACACACAAAATATTCATTGACCACTAACATGATACTTGAATCCAGACGTCCCACTCTTGATCTTGTTTTGTTCTCGTGTGACTGACGTGATACGAAGAAAAAAGGCCTCTGATTGTTTGAAACTCAAGCCTGTCAGGCAGAGTTACAATACTGTCTCCTGCAGATAACGCACTGCAGGGATGACTAAGGAGCCATAATCATGAGCAACAGCAACTAAAATAATAATGGTGTGTGTGTGTGTGTGTGTAACAATACAGCTCTTGCTTCACTAAGTATTTCAAGTGGTTAACGCTGCTTTTTTTTCTTTTGGACAATAACCAGGTCAAAAGGTTGTTCATGACCAAATACCTGAAAAACTAAAGACATTCCCATCCGAATCATCTGTACCTTGTGTTGAGTGCTGCTAAACATCAGCATGTTACAGTAACATTGTCATTGTAAGCATGTTGTTGCCCTTTACATTTAGCTCAGAGCACCACACTGAAGCCTCACAAAACTCTTCGTCTTCTTATAACATTATTTCTTCTGAGTGTAGCCAAAACTAGTCAGGTTCAAATGCAAATGTCATCTTGACTTACTTGATTGGTCTTTCAGGCAGCAGTCAAGACCCCTGACAGCGGCCATGTTGATGTATATGATATAATTGTGCCCTCTAGTATTTAATGTATGTACATACTGTATGTGCTGTGAATGAGACCCATGAGAGGCATAATTGATAATGCCTCCCATGGGGTATGATATAAAGTTTTAGCCCCACATATTTGTATTGTGTGTCTGTGTATCGTGTGTGTGTGTGTGTGTTCGTGTGTGTGTATGTGTGTGTGTCAGAACACTTGAGAGAGAGTGATTGAACTCTGGCTCACCAAAGATGTTGTCATCAGATGTGAGTCAGCTGTGCTTCTGTGTGCATGTGTGTGTGTCTGTCTCATCTGTATTTGTGCATATATGCATGAGTGTCTCTTTGTATTTATTTGTGTTATTTGTGATGTGCACGTATGCAAAATTGTGACTGTCCACCTGTATGTAAATATCCATTTGAATATTTTTGTCTCTGTCTGTTTTATCGGCCTGCACGCGCTGTGTATTTGCGAGTGTGTCTGTGCGTGTGTGTGGGTATGCATCACTGTATATAGGCATGTATGTATGTACTGTATGAATGTATGTATGCGTGTTCCAGTGATGTGGTTACTCCTCTGGGCTTTGCATCCTGGGGTGTCGACAGAGAGTACGGCTGTGTGTGTGTGTGTGTGTGTGTGTGTGTGTGTGTGTGTGTGTGTGTGTGTGTGTGTGAGAGAGGAGTTCACTATGCTTGCTGTCTCAGGAGAAATCAGTCTCCATTTCTCATCTAGAGTCACAGAAATGTTGTGTAACCTTCAATAGCCTCTGGACATGACAGACAGATAATGAGGCACCTTCTGTCATGCACACACATATGCAGTGTGTCACATGAAGCCTCAGCGATGGCATCAGAAAAGTCTTGAAGAAGACTTCACATTGTGTTTCCATCCTCGGCCTGGTTCCTAACATACAGCGCATATGGACAGATGAATGACGTAATTGTAATTTGTCGTCCATACGTATTAACAGCAAATGCAAAAGAGGTCACTTTTATGTGTTTTCTGGGTTTACGTGGTGTCTTTTCCCTCCTATTTTCTTGTGTTCTTGTGCAGTCTGCTTTCCTTCATCACCTGCACTACATCTCCTTCGTGTTTTTCCACTCATTACCCCCACCTGTGTTTCTCCACCTCTCTCCACCTGCACCTCATCCCCTTGTTAGTTCAGTTTGTATTTAAGTCCAGTTTTGTAGTTCAGTTTTTGTGGGGTCGTCCCTTGTGTTTCCCTGTTCCTGCCATTGTGTTCCCTGTTCCTGCCGTTGTGTTTCCCTCTTCCCGCCGTCGTGTTTTCCAGTTCCTACTATTGGGTTTCCCTGTTCCAGCCATTGTGTTTCCCTTTTCTTGCTGTTGTTTCCCTCTTCCTGCTGTTGTGTTTCCCTTTTCCTGACATTGTTTCCCTCATCCTGCTGTTGTGTTTCCCTTTTCCAGCCATTGTGTTTCCCTTTTCTTGCTGTTGTTTCCCTATTCCTGCCGTTGTGTGTCCCTTTTCCTACTGTTGTTTCCCTTCTTCCTGCTGTTGTGTTTCCCTTTTACTGCTGTTGTTTCCCTCTTCCTGCTGTTGTGCTTCCCTTTCCTGCTGTTGTTTCCCTCTTCCTGCTGTTGTTTCCCTCATCCTGCTGTTGTATTTCCCTGTTCCTGCCTTTGATTGTGAAAAAAATCATTCATCCATTGATATTCCTGCCTGCTGTCTCATGCATTTGGGTCCACCTTCTTTCATCTCAGCATGACACAGTCGTTCTGGCCCCTAAAATCAAACATGTGGTTCAAAAGAAGGACAATGAAATCACTTGATTTCCATCAACTTTGTCTTTGTTTCTTTATCCAAAAATGCTGGGGTTCAACCCCTCTTGTTTTTAGTCTTGTTTTTATTACATACATCTAAAATGTAGAAAGAGAAAAAAAAATCATCAACCATGAAGCGTCCTTGTCTCCTAAAAATGTTGGAAAAACTGTTGCAACATACTGGGCACATGGATGGACAGCTGAGGTTTGAGAAAATGTCACATTCTGCCTGTAGCGTCCTTCTCCAAGAGGAAACATTCCAACCTTTACCCTCCCTCAAGTATTTAATATATTTTCAGCGGAGCATAATTTGAAATACATGCTAAAACATTTTGACAAACAACTTGTTGAGAGAGCAGAGAGCTTGGCGCAGACATTCTGTATAGTTTTGCAACAATGAAGTGTCCTTTTTAGGAAGTGTGTTTAACCAGATGTCATAACTTCAACTTTAAAAAGATATTGTTTATGGTGTGGTTTTGTACCAGTAGGGCATCTCTCTCTCTCTCTCTCTCTCTCTCTCTCTCTCTCTCACACACACACACACACACACACACACAGGACTGTGCCAAAAAAACCCTCAGGGTTGTTGTATTCACAAATGTCTCTCTAGCGACTCAGCAGAAGGTGTGAAGTGGAGACTTTGTTGATTTGCAGTTTCTGTCCTTACACTGCCTCCCTGCTTCTGTTGTAATCCAAACAGACAGTAGCTGATGGGCAGCAGACGTTGTGTCACAGCGCTCTCAGGTAATGTGAGATTTCAGGGTTCTGCTCCCTTCTGTGTTCCCGCTGCTGTCGAGCGCCAGGACTGATCTGTGCTGTCGCTGTCCAGGGTGCTGATCTTATGCTGACAGAGCTCCATGGATCCCACACCCTGAGGGTTCATGAAGCTCTATAGCAGGAGCGAAAATCTGATGTCAACTTTGGAGGGGACAATTACATGAAATTTTCTCGAGAGCAATTCCTGTGGGAGACACAGAAAGTAGTGCTGCAACTCTGCTAACGAACACTCTGTCAGTCTGCCAGCTAAAGAAAATCACATTCCACTGCTAGTTTCTCTCATTGGCTCAAATTTAAACAGGAATTCAAGCTTGTGGTCGTGTCCCCCTTTTTGTCTGAGGGTATCTCCAAATATGAAGCTCTGGCAAGAAACAGATTAGCTTAACATAGCATAAAGCACAGAGTCATATCATCACTGACAAGCAACCAGCAAACACCAAGACAGCTTCTGCATACAGTGACATTTGTACACTTTGGTTTCTTGACAGGTTAAACATACAAGATACAGAAAAAACATGTTAATAGAGTCCTGCAGGAATAACGTATCTCTGAAGGCTAACATTCAGAAAATAATCTCTTTGGCAAACACAAGTTTGTGAAACTTTAATGCTTTTTGTTCAGCAAGATAATCTTCACAAATGGACGCAACTCTTGTGATTTTTGAGGGTGGTGTCGTGCATAAGTGATGAGATGGATTTTATTCAGGAGTGCCACGAATGAACCAGCGAGCAGTCCGTTTAACCATCCTGTATTTCTTCTTTCCTCCTCTTCTCCCTCTGTTTCCCTCCTCTGTGTCAAATATTTTAACTTAGAGGTGTGTGTTAGACGGAGCTTGTCTGCTTGTTTTTTTCTTTAATTGCCTCAGTTCTCAGCAGGCAGTCGATCTCCTTACCAACACCGAGGCTCCAGCTCTGCATGAGTTTGCATGCTTCCACGACGGTGTAGTAATAAGAAGCAGGTTACATAGTTTGTGTCTAAGTTTCATTTCTTCCTCCAGTTCTATTTTGCATTTTCCTGATCTCCCAGCATATCAAAAAAACAGCTCTGAGTAACTCGATGTGAACGATGCATCAGCGACACAGAATAAACAACATGCAGCTTTTTTTAGGGTGCAACGCTTCCAGCTGCAAGTCGTGTTCGAACAGTGCAGGTCACGCGAAGATGACAAGATATATTTCCGGTAAAAAAAAGAGACATGCGTATCGCTTCTTTATCTATCGAGGTGCAGTATGTTTTCCTCTACAAGTTAAACATTGAATGTCTGCGATGTTTCCTCTCAAACCCCAGAAAGTGCCAGAAGCATTTTTGTTGCTCCACCAAAATCTTCTTTCTTAATTCTAAGACAATGTTTCTTCATCCATCTATAAATATTCATCAGAGAGTAAAATTAGAAGCATGCTCTTTCTCTGTGAGCATGTGTGTCTGTGTGTGTGTGTGCAGACTCTACTTCGAGAAGCAACCATTTATGTGTACGAGAGGACCCTGCATGTGTGTGTGCATGTGTTCAGTAGGCTCCCATTGGAATGAATTATTTAGAGGAGAGTCTCTTTTACTTATCCACGGTCGACTGGCCGCGGGCACGTAAAGTTCTCCTCCCGACGACACTAGAGACTACCCTAATTCACCATCCACCCTTCTGCAGTATGCCCCCATCTCACCCCGCAACCCGAGTTTTCCCAGCATGCTCTAGTGTTCCACTGCAGATGTCCCCTCATCATAGCATGGCCTCTTGGTGGACAGTTTCCCCCGAAACAAGTGAGAGGGAAAGGCAGCCGGAGAGGAGAAGGACACAAGGGGCGAGGTGTTTTTTTTTTTTTAAAAATGCATGTAACAGAATTATCATTTAATTTTGAATAAGTTTGATCACAGAAACCAGACACACACGCTGTGAAGAGTCCGTCATCCTGAAGGTCCCGCTATCTAGGAGCCGGATGCTAACAGTCGGCGTCAACAGTGAAGAATCATGTAAAATATTCATCCATGTGGCTGGCTTAATAATGTATTATCCCTCAATTTAGCACCCGGAGCTTTGCTGTGCTCTGCGTAGCTCCGACTGCCACTCCAATCATTCAAGAAAGATCCTCCGCTTTAAAAATATCAGACTTACACCATTACAAATTCAGATTAGAGTGTCTGCAGCTTTTTAGAGGCAGCCACTTTATGTGTCTTTATCAAAATATAAAAAAATTGTGTTTGATTGTGCAGATTTTAAAAATAATGCAGTATATATAACAAAACATTGTCAGGCTTGTTTGCCATTCAAATCCAATGTTAAAAGTTTGAAGGGCAACTCAATATTTTGAGGGGGATCCAGTTAGGAGAATATGCACGCATCACACAAATACTTTCCAAATATAGCTGGAGTCGCTGGTTCATTGGCTGATCTCTTCATTCTGTGGCAGCCGGGCGCTGATGTGACCCTGTCAGGCAGCAGACTGAGACTGATGGGATACTATGTGTGAATGTTGTACGGCTGCTGCTGCTGCATCTCCATATTTATAACTAGACTCCATCCCATCCCATAATCCGCATGTAGCCAGATCCAGGCTGCTGAGTGCACATATGGACTCATAACTCACATAAACATGCACACACACTCTGTCGCTATCTCACCCTCTCTCTCTCATTTCCTCAGGTGACATTTGTAATCTTCCCCTCTTGAACACACACACACACACACACACACACATGCA
The DNA here is from genome assembly GCF_040436345.1 of Pagrus major. NCBI lineage: Eukaryota > Metazoa > Chordata > Actinopteri > Spariformes > Sparidae > Pagrus > Pagrus major. The sequence goes on along the minus strand of NC_133232.1, from coordinate 27,076,927 downwards.
CATGCACACACAGAAACATGCGAGTAAGGATTAAATGTGAGTGGTTGTTGGGAGCCACAGGGTGGGCCAATTCAAAGCCAGAGTCACACTCAAATCTGACTGGAGGGGGAGAGCGCTGTGCCTTCACCACCCTGGACCTTCAGTGTGTGTGTGTGTGTGTGTGTGTGTCAGCGCTGACAGGCACATTCAGACTCACCCGTGACCTTTGATAGAGGGAGGGGAAGGGGGATAAGTCTGAAAAAGAGAGGAGCTTCAAAGAAAAATGCTTTGCTGTGCTTTTGCTTTGGAGATGCAGTTTCGGCCACATGGAGTTTTGATTCACCCAACGTGCTCCAGCGTGTGACTGTGTGTCCCGACTGTTTCCTCAGGTTGCACCTCAAACTCTGGTTCCTGCCCATCCTGAAAACTACTAAATTCATCACGGGAACCTTCTGGACTTTGCACTTTTGTCCCTGATCTTGAGCACTTGGGACTTGCATAGCATGACTCACCAGAACCCAACACTTCTGGGAGCTCCTCCCCTGTCACCTCACCCATTTCTCTCATCACTTCCCAGTGTTCATCTCTCCCACCATCCTCCTAAAAATCCAACACTTGGCTCCCACTATCTTTCTCTGTTTTCACTGACCAGCGGCTACAAGCTCATTGAGTTATACTTAATACAAAATCATGACCACCTGCCGTCTGCAAGTGCAGTCTTGTCATTGTGAGGCCCAGCTGCAGAAGTTGGTGCTGAAATGTCTTGAGTGACTGAGCAATATTCATTCAGCTGCTCACACACGTTTTCTCAGAGGATTTTTCCAGTCACAAATTTGTCACTGTTAGCTGCACTGGTGCTACTGTTAACAAAACCTCCACTTAATAACACAGCTCTTTCACAGAGATTCAAACAATCGAGACTGTGCAAAAGTATGCTCTTTTTTGTGTATTTGCAAATAGCATTAGATGCTCTCAAAGCGCAATGAAACTGTCAGATTCAAGTAGAAATGAGTGCGTCTCTCCTGACTGCTGTATATTGCCACATTTAAAAAAAATCATGGCTCTGTATAAATATATTTTTATCATACTGGCTCAATAGTATAGCATATTGACTCAATAACTGTGCATTTGATCAGACTGGCTCTGAGTTAGGAAACAGCTACCTTCCGTTAGCAATACACTAGCTCTACCCCTGAGTCACAGCTGCCCAAAGTTATACATACATTACATTAAACCAAGTAGCCTACAGTGAGAATGCAAGAAAGACTCTGGGGTTCCACTGGGGATTGAACCCAGGACCTTCTGCGTGTAAAGCAGACGTGATGACCACTACACTATAGAACCTATGCATTATGTGGATGGTACTGAATAGACAGCTTCAAGCCTTTACATTGATAAATGTGTTGCAGGGTTCTTTGAGTTTTACTGTCATGGCACAATAGGTTAGCTGTTAACTGAAATACTGACAGGCTCAAGGTCGTCGAGTATGAAACATTTACCTCGACACTTGAAAATGAAAAAATTGTGAAAAGTTCCTCCTGGCTTCTTTCAATAGGCTTTCAGAATAAGTGTTTTACATTTTATATGATTTTTTGTCATTTTTAGATAGATAGTTTCTTTGCAGTGAATCTGTTTTTCTGGATTTCACTTATTGAACTTTTATTTCTTGCCTCAACATCCTGTAAGCCTCTTGTTTTCCGATTTGTTTGCATTAAAATGATTAATCTGCCCCAGTTCTGCCCTACCTTGCTTACACAAGTGTAGTCTGACTCACCAGAGTCACTGTAGGCCAGTGTCCTGCATGTTATCTCGTCAACTGGCTATCAGGCTTCAGCAGAGCTTGATGACAAGCTGATCATTTGAATCAGGTATGTTGGAGCAGGGAAACTGATGTAGGCTGTTCGTATAAGCCTGGGTTTAGCCCCGCCCAAGACGATTGCGTTTGGTTAAAAGAAATGAAGACAAGCCAGAAAGTTTGTTTTCCCTGTAGCGGAATGATAATCGGTGCAGCCAGACCTTTCTCCAGCACTGACACAGCTGTGGATTTGGCAATGCGAGACGAACACAAGTATGACATTTAATCCATTTTCTACATCCACTTCTGCACCCTCTGAACCCTTTTATGGGTGCTAGGCCCAATCTCAGCAAGGCGCAGGGTACATCAGGGAGAGGTTGCAAATGTCTTGAAAACTTAACAGAAATAAATTGAGACAGTTTGGCCTTTTCAAGTCTTTTTACAAGTTTAATCTACATTGTGCAATTCAAGGTGTTTCTATACATTATACAGTAAGTCTGCAGTGATGTTGTGAATTCCTGTGCGACGCATGATTATGTTTAGTGTGAACAATGTGGGAATCACATCGTGTGTGGAGCCAGTGTATGTCTCAGCAGCCATGCATGAGTCACTTGTATTTTACAAACGTCTGTACAGAAGAAAAAAACAAAGGTCGACAACAGGAAAAGACCTTTACATTACAACATCATTAATATCATTACCAGCTGGTTGGAAATGCTGAAGTGTTTAACTTGTTTTCTTAATTTTAGATGGCATACTGTACCAAATTTCTCAAAAGTGTTTGGTCTTTATTGCACCGGTTCACATGACAACGTGCGACTGCAAAACACACAAAGGTATTCAGGTTCTTCTTTCTCAGTGATTTGTCTTTTAAGAGGGTTCTTCTACAGTAATTATAGCAATAATTACTTAAATCATTACCTGATAATGTTAAACATTGTATAAGACCATACCATAACAATGACTGAGTGGGCATTTTCAGTAAAACACTCAGAATGGAAATGCAGAGAAGAATGAACACAATGGGGGACAGAGGACGACCGTGAAGAGATAAGCTGTACAGGAGGCAGTGGCAGGTCAAAACATGGCACAGGGAGAGGAGAAAAACTAAGGAATGGAAAGCAGATGTGACGATCATGTCAGAAAACACATTAACAGGGAGGAGGAGACTGGATCGCGTGCAAATTGACAGGGCAAGGCGAATGAGAAATGGGGGAAATCAGGGTAAGTCGTGTGAGGAAAGAGGCAGCAGAGGGCTGAAAGTAATGGAGTCCCAGAGAAGAGCGTGAGACAGAGAGAGGAGACAGAAAGCCAGAAAAGGAGAAAGGAGACAGTCGGTGTTTGATGTGAAAGAGCTGCAGGAGGGATAATTCCCAAAGTAATTCAAGCGGGTTGCAGAGACGGACGAGAGCAGACAAAAAGAGAGAGAAAGGAGACGGGACAAAGACGGGAGTCTCATTTAAAGAAGTTGATGACGGGCTGGAGAAAGAGTCCCAGTGTTCCCAGCACACACACGGTCACAAAAACCCACAGGAAGATCCTGTCGATGACCATGGCCACGTACTTCCAGTCGTCCTCCACCTGAGGATAGGAGGAAATGCAATGTTCATTCAGTGAATTCATATTCACTGTGCTCTCTCTCTTTCCTCACTAAAATACTCACAGCGACCTTTGCATAATGGTATTATGGTGAAATTTCTAGAAACTGCTCAAACGGCCACACTTACTCGATGTCTCTGTGTCAACACTGGAGCTGTGTGTCTGAAAGGGGTGTGTGAGTTTTGTAAGAAAGGCTGAGAGAGCCACCAGTGTTTACAACCCTGCATGTGGCTATTGTTGGAGTAGTCTGTAAAGCATGTGTGTGCGTGCATATACGTATTATTCCTTGATCAGTCAGGTGTGGACAATAGGATCATGGCTGCACTGACCGTAATGCCATTGTGTGCCTATAGAGGAGGCAGTGTGGCTATTCTGCATGCATCAAGGAAAGATCCAAGCGCTGCTAAGAAAAGATGGAGCTGGAGCGACAAACATATCAGAGCTATCCAGAGTGTGCAGCAGGCGTACGCAAAGCCCTCCATCTGCAACAAACAAGCAGCTTTACGCTCCTTTTATAGCCCCGCGTAAATGGTTTCCACCCCATTTGCTAAGCAAGGTAGAAACTTAAACCTTGCTGAGACAACACGCATAGAGTAGAGCTTTGTTGTTGTGTGGTTATTTATTTTGGGGGGGAAAAATTTGGTTCAAGGTCAGCCGTTTATTTTGAGGGTTGAGGCTTGGTTTTAGCTCCATGGCTTTTGTGTGATGTCTGAAAGCAAAGTTTGGTTTTGCTCCAAGATTACATGGCTTTGAGTGGAGCGTTTGGTTTTGACATGGATGTTTGAGGTTTGTGAAGATGAGTGCAGTTAAGCATTTGTGTTTAGAGTTTTGGGAAGTGGAGCACGACTTCGAGAAATCCACCTAAGCAGTTGAGAAAAAGTGTAATAATGTAAGTGTTGGAGCTATTCATCTGAGATTCCTGGATGGCCCTCTGGCTCTGAAATGGCCTGGAGGTCTTGTCTTTCCCTCATCTTGTGTTTAGGTCCTGGTAGGTAGAGTACTGTACTGTATGTGTAAGTGTAACTGGGTTCATATACTCCTTCTCTGGCACTGCATCACGCCTTCCTTTTGTTCTGTTTTAATTATTAATTAGTCGATCATAAGAAAACTAATTGCCAACTATTTTGACATTTTTCAAGCAAAAAATGTCAAATATTTGCTGGTTCCAGCTTCTTAAATGTAAGGACTTGCTGTTTTTCTTTTTCATCTATGCTACTATATGAAGATTCCCTGGGTTTTGGACTGTTTGTTGTGATTGCATTAGCGCTATGGAGTACTGAGTCTGAACTACAGGAAGAAACATTATGGGTTTTGCTTTGACACAAACATCTCATATTCAGTTGCAATTGTTATTTTTCTCACAAAATAAAAGGATGTGAAGGATCCTTCTTTCCCAGAAATAGTATTATGGTTTTCAATTGCATTCTCACTTTGTCTATGAACAAGTGTTTATTTCTTCCAACAGTGCAGAGTGAGGCAGATCTCTGTCCAAACAATGCCACCTGCAGCTGATGCATAAAAATATTTTGACTTAAAGCAAGACTCATTATAAGGTTTCATTTCATGGAGACTTCAGACTTGCTGCACACTCGGGGATTGTGACTGTGAAAATAAATCCTGGTTATACAGTGATATTAGACCCTCTGCTAAGAGATATCCAAGCTTAAATATGAAGATGTCGTTTCTTCCCTAAATAAATGTGAAACCATCAGTACACTTATGTATCTCTGGGGACAGCTTGCAATTGCAGAAATGTACTAAAGCAGATCTTCCCACCCCCATCAGCTCGTCTTTGTACCTCTTTGGCTTTGTTGCGAGTCCTCATGTTCTCTGCGATGTACTTCACGCTCTCGATGGCCTGCTTGATCTCTGGCGACACCACGGAGAACGCAACGACAGCGTTGACAGGCGAAGGGGCGTTCAGGGTCCTCTGCAGCTTGGGCGGCTCTGGCTCCTGGGGCACCTGGGTCTGGGGTGCCTGGGGAGGAGGAGGAGGAGGAGGAGGTGGTGGCACCATCGGGGGAGGGACAGGAGTTGGCACCTCCTTGCCTCTGTAGGGGCACCTTCTGTTCATATCCCGCTTCATGTCACGGTTCATCTCGCCGTACTCCACACAGTTCATTGAGCCGCCAGCTGAGGTGGCCCCTCCTCCTCCACCTCCTGCACCCCCATCCAGCGGTGGAATCGCTACACCCCCAGTTATACCCCCGACACTTACACTCCCCGAGCTACTTGTTCCTGCTATGCTGTTCTTTCTCTTCTTGTTTCCTCTGCTGCTCCCTCCTCCACCTCCACCCGTCCCTCCTGTGATGGCAGGTGAGGAGGAGCCCTGGTCGATAGGCCTCCTCATCAGCATCACCCTGGGCAGCACCCCGAGGAACACAGCCCTCACCCACTCCGGCATAGTGTGAGTCATGGGGGTGCGGTAGTGGACGTTCAGCACAAAGACGGTGATGACGATGCTGAGCGTGACAAAAATCATTGTGAAGAGGAGGTACTCGCCGATCAGAGGGATGACGAGCGACGTCGAAGGGATGGTCTCCGTGATGACCAGCAGGAACACAGTGAGGGAGAGGAGGACGGAGATGCAAAGGGTGACCTTCTCGCCGCAGTCAGACGGGAGGTAGAAGACGAGGACTGTGAGGAAGGAGATGAGGAGGCAGGGGATGATGAGGTTGATGGTGTAGAAGAGAGGCAGGCGGCGGATGTAGAAGGAGTAGGTGATGTCCGGGTAGATCTCCTCGCAGCAGTTGTACTTGATGTCATGCTTGTATCCTGGAGCATCGATGATCTCCCACTCTCCACTTTCCCAGAAGTCTTTCAGGTTCACCTGCGGAAAAGAAGATGTGAAGTGAATGGAAGTTATTTTAAGGAAGAAACATTTTAAAAACAAAATGCAAAGCTGCTAGACAGGATCTCTCCCCTCTGACCTTTGATCCAATGAGCACCAGGTCTATCTTGGCTTTGTCGTAGGTCCAGGAGCCAAACTTCATGGAGCAGTTCTGGTAGTCAAAGGGGAAGTAGGTGATGTCCATGGGGCAGGAGGATTTGAAAATAGCCGGAGGGACCCACGTGATGGTGCCATCAAACTTCAGCAGAGCCTTGGTCTTGTCTTCCACCAGGAAGTCACCTACAGCGCTGCGAGAGAGCGTTTTCAAGGAGAAATGTCATTTCACTTAAAGGCCATTACAACATTTAACTCAAAAGGTCAAAAGATGGAGAGCATAAATAAATAAGAGTAGTTTGTAGAAGCTCGAGGGATAACTCATAATGCATTCAGACTGACAACGACTTCATCACATTGCTATTGCTAAATGATAAATGCTAATTGCAAGACTCTTCTTTAGTATTCGTGCACTAAAACTTACTTGTTGTACAAAACAATGTCCGGCCTCCAAATCTTATTGGATGGAACTCGTATGAACTCAATCCCATCATACTCAACAGGGGCCCATTTCAGTTTATAGTCGTTCCAGACCTAAAAGACAGACAAGACTCATTATAACGCACTGAGCATAATCACCAACGCCATCGCATAAAGGACAAACATCACTCACATGTCTCAGCCACAGATTGGTCTCCATGATCTGATTCACCTCATCCTGTAAGCACAAAAAGAGGTGAATTAGTCAGCAGGAAGTAAAGATCATTGATGAATGGCTGATTTGTATTAAAACCTATGATTTCTTTGTTTAGAGACAATCAGCTGTTCACACTCCTCTCTTACCACTTTGACCAGTTGAGATATGGAGACCTCGAACTCCACCGTGACTGGATCGGACACATTCTCCACCGGTCGGATGAACTGGTTGTACCTCCTGAACAACCTCCGAAATAATCTGTCCTCCCCTTTAGATGAAAAACAGCCTATTGAAACAAAGAAGAAGATAAGGGAGAAAGAAAGTTAGACACTGAAATGCACAGGTGATTTCCTGACATTCCTAAATACCTTGGGTTTTTTGGCAATCCAGCTTTATATAACACAGATTAAGCCATAAATTGACGGCTAAACTAATGTTTTTACATCAGTGTCTGCTAAAGAAAATCATCCAGAGATACAGAGATGATTGTTGTATTCTCATTATCAAGGGATCATTTCACCAGCAAGCCCTGAAAAATGTTGCACTGGATCCACATCGTCCACTGAACAGCTCCAACATTTCCTCACTTTCACTGCGTACAGTACAGGAGCTTTTAACTGCTTGTTAACCGAGGCGAGGGAAAGTCAGGAAGTCTCCAAACACAAGATGCTTTAAGCAAAAAGAGAACAGTGTGGTTCAGAGTGTGTCTGAAGAAGTGTGTGTGCAGACTTTGTAAGGCTGAACTGAAGGTCATACTGTGGAAAAACTGCCACTAGTAACACTGGAGCCTCAGATGGCACACAGATCGGTGCCTGTCCAAGCAGAAAATGTGGCCTCACTTGGGACAGCACACACTCACACACCACCAGCACAACCTAAGGAATCAATGAGCTCCAAATCCTCGATACATAACCGCAGAATAACAAGGAAATGACTCAATATCTCTTCTTTTAATGTCCATTAAACCTTTTTTCTTATTTTTTCTCCTTTCTCCGTTACCCTTTTCTTCTGGGTAACGAAACATTGGACAACATTGGTCGTCAGTCCTACTGTATGTCCTTGAAACATTGAGGCACATAAAAAAAATGGAAAAAATATAATGTCTAAAAGCCAAGGCCAGCTTCTCCTACCACAGCTTTCAATGTGACAAGTGTGACGCACACATTATCCAACGCGGTCCCACACCATCAAACTTGCACTTAGCGAGCCGCGTGAACCAGTTCAGAGACGGAGGAGAATGTGCTTCACCAAAAGGGCAAATAGGGCACAACCCACATACACACAAATAGCCACATTCACTGAAAAGGTTTGTTTCCTTGACAACAACTAAATAAAACATGGTCCTTTAATGGGACACTTTCTTTCTGTCAGTTAACTCTCTACAAACCAGAGGCACGTACAGCTGGTTCGCTGCGGCTGTCCTGAATACCATTTGTGAGGCTTTGAAGCTTCGATTCGTGACTCTGTGACATCACACTATGCAACCATGTCACACAATCACATTATTTATGCCTATAGCGGCTAGTTTAAGCATGTGAGAATTAATTAAGCACAGCTGCTCTGTTGTTGTTAGCGGTGCAGGGTCAGGCGTGTGTGGGCTGACCAATCAGAGGAGACTGGGTATTAAGGAGGGGGGTCTTAAAGAGACAGGAGCTAAAACAGAGCGTTTCAGACAGAGGGGGAATACAGAGCTGCAGCACTGGACAGAGTGAGAAAATTGAATCATTGAATATTATTCTGTCAATTTATGCTTTATATCAACAAAGACATCATGTCATAATAATTTGCATGTCGTGGCTTAATAGTGCAGCTCATACAAGAGGAACAATAAGTGAAATACTGTGTAGGTTAGGTACAGGTTACCTTTGTATGCAAGAAGAGAGTTTTTACCTGAAAAAAAAAACCAGGTATTTACTGTAGCATGTGTTAAACTGATGAAAATATGCTTTAGAAATATAAACTTTTATAATTTATTACAAGATATTCATGTAAGCCAACAGGGCTGGAGTGGAAGAATGGTTAAATAGTTGTTGACCAACAGCAGATTCAACCATAATTCTTAACCGAGGGTCATAACTTTATCTTTTTATTTCTGATACAAACACTTTGTAACTATTACTAATGTACATGTCATCCACAACACATTCACATACAGTACCTTGAAAATGTCTTTCAGTGGGGATGGTACTTTCATAAAACATCTTTTTTTAGAGTATGTTTAATGAAATGTCTCATATTCACTGTCCATACAGTGAAGTCATAAAGCAGGTTATCTCTTTATTGCCACTGGGAGTAGATATAGATGAATATCTTGCAGACGTCTCAGATTACACGCTGTCTGGTTTCTCATTTTGGGAGACTTCATACTGTTCATTGACTCATGTTGACAAAATCAGACTTGCCAGGAAAATAATAAGTCTAGTCTCACAATGATAATACGGACCACACTCATACATTTTACAGGTTTTAACAACATATTTTAATTTCCTCTCACAGGGGAGAAAAAAGGCTTTAGGGGTAGACTCAGATTACCGAGCTAAAACACACAACACTTACATAATCACAACATCTGGTGCACATAAAACAATGACCACACACACATAGTATGAGCCCAGACCATATTTAGCTCCACAAAAAGGTCAAAACAAAAAAATGAAGGCAGCAAAAGGAGCTTGATGATGAAGTTTCAAGATCAGGGGAGCAGACGAGTGGAGGCACAAAGTATTCAAGTCCTCTGATGTGAATGAAAATCAGAACCCCGTCATGTTTACTCCCTGAACATTTTCTGCAGCTTTTATCTCACTTTAGTGGCATTGTTAGTCTCGTTTCAACAGGCAGACTTGTTCTAAGGAGTTAACTAACTAAAAAAATATAAAAAACCTGTCAGATCCAGTTCCAACGCTCTGGGGATAAGAATTATACTATATTGTTATACCATGGTGGCTTCAAAACTCTCAAGAAGTTTTCTGAGGTCGCTGGCAGAGACAAGTTCAGTGTTAAAGCTTAATGAAAAGGCCTCTCTCCTGAGACGCTTGGGTAATTTCAGCTCTTGGTACCTGACTTGAAAACTGCCCGCTGCTCCCTGATTCGCTTCACTGCCAGAACCTTGTTTAAGCCTCTAATTGGGCCGAGGGAAACCAGGGCAATTATAATCAGTCAATTAATTGGACGTTTTGTTCACTGTGATTTAAAAAAATAATTCATGCCAGTATTTTTTTTTCTCCTGTTGGCACAGTCTCTCCCCTAATTCCCTTCTTTGTTCTGCCTGAAGATCTTAAGTAGCCTTAATGTAAAGGAAGTTAATTATAACCTTTGACCTTTCACCTCAGATGACTCTGCACGCTGCTTTAACCGCTCGCCATAGTCGCCACAGTATTTAATGTGAGGACTTACTTTGTGTTGAAAAGAGAACATTTATGGGTGTTAATGAGGATTTCTGTTATCCAGTAATGAATTATTTTTCCACTGGGAAAATCTGTTGAAGTCCAACACTTAAATCTGTTTGGTCATAAAAAGGTGGTCGGGTAAAAATAATGTATTAGAGGTGAAAATAAGGCAATTCTGGAGAAAGACAGTTGATTGTTGAGTCTCATTCAAATATATACATCAAATATAGAAGATGGATTTGTGGCCTTTTTATGAATATGTTGGCTATACACTAGTCTATACAGACAGTCGTCACATTTGTGTCATTGTTGCTTTAATCTGATATGACCCAGAGAGATCAGACATGGTTAAACAAGCAACTGTAACAGGTTTTTTTTTTTTGTAAACCAAGCAGGTCTAATGACAATGACGACACTGAGTCAGAGTTGCAGTCTGAAGTCACGTGAATTGGTTTCAAGCTCAATAAGCTGAGATTATTTGATGGGATTTCTCCCATTTGTTCAGGACAATAAAATCTTCCAGGACACTTGGACAAGCACCAATGTTTCGGAAAAGATACCCTGGTGAACGTCACAGGCAGTTAGTAATGAGTAATGATGATTAAGCAAATATATCTATAGTCCCTCTCACAGTGATTGATGCTGGGATTTTAATATATTTGGGAGTCTTTTAAATTGAATGCATTAAAAAAAATGTAAATACATTTTAAACTTTTGTACCTTCCCCATTACATTAAAACCCCCTTACATCAACTCTGTTCAAAGTCTTAGTTTAGCAGGTTAGCATGCTCAAACATGCTAATAAGCACTAAAACACAGACGAGGCTGATGTGGATGTCTTTAGTTTTGCAGTCTTAAACCAAAATACTGGACACATTAAACCTGATGATGGTGCAGGGTGAAAAGTTAAGGGAGCGCTATGGTTATCATAATTCATCCT